>NC_132938.1:72090484-72393515 GCF_034638445.1 Ciconia boyciana | reverse complement strand
TAATGCTGCTTTTTTTTTTATATTTAGGTGGATTCAGTCTTGCTTAATACACATGAGGTTATGCATAAGATTCCACTAACAGAATGAGGCCTTTAGTTTTAATGCTTTGCAACATTTTTCAAGTTACTTGAATTAGGCTCTGGGCATTATTTTTTTTTTAATCTTTGGACTGCAAACAAGCGTTTGTTGTGAGCATCTGACATTCAAACATTTAATATTTCACCTTGCTTTGTTAAATGTGACTGTTCATATAGGTTACGTGCAGTTTTGTTTTCCCTTGATTACAGGAGTAAGAATTAGAATAAGAGGAAGAAGTAATTTGGGCTCTGAATCTGTGTTGTCAGGCAGCGGCTCTAGAGCAGTAATACATCTTAAGGAACATGAAGCATCTCAGTTCTGAGCTATGAGGAACTTGCTGTTAGGTAAAAATTCATAGGTACAAATTATTAAGCTATATTATGTGCAGAATTTAATTTTCTCTGGTCACATTCGTACAAAGCAACTGCCTATGGACGCATTGTCCCGGCTATAATGGGTATTTTCAGATCCTTGCCCAGATCAATTTTTTTTTTTCTGCTCATGGCTCTGATGAAGAGCTGTTGGAAACAATATCGTATTTTATGCTACATCGTAGTGGGAACATTTTAACTGATGAGCCTGAAATTCACCATCTCTGAGCAAGTGAGTGCCAGCAAAACAGTCTCTGGACATTCAAACGTTCAGAAAATTGATACAGGTGGTGGAAAGAAGTAGAAGCAAGTCAACACCAAATTAATTTTGAAATGTATATGGGGGGTTTTTTTAACAACAAAATGATTGTATTCATTAGGGCCTAGTTTATAAATCTGAAAAATTTGCAAAATTCAATCTATACAGACCAAGGTAAGGTAACTTACTGGGAACTCCAGAAATATATCAGAAGTCTTAACAGTGGCTACTTTGAACAGAAATTGTTAGTTGTCAGAATACTTCATGCAGGTATAAGTGCAGGGCAAAGTGAGTGCTTTTAGTTTAAGGAGGAAGGTGGACTGTCCCTAGATAAAAGGGGCAGCTGAAGGATTCTGTTAACAGATGTGCAAATCTCATCCACCAGATCCATCAGACTACAACCAAGGACTTCTGAAGAGAACAAATGCCATAGGCCAATAGTTTTTGAGGACATTAAGGATCTTCTGAAACCCTGTAAAAAGAACCTCATGACAGCAAAGTCAGCAGTTGCTGGGGCTGAATCCAAGGCAGAAGAAATAAAGAAATCCACAGCGATGTCTAAACAGAAGGGCAGGCGTGCTCTGCTCTCAGCCAAGGCTCCCTGCTTCCTCTCCCTCTAAACCTAGCCCAGGTATCAGCCTGGGACACACAGCACGTGTACCTAGATTCAGAAGGTATGATGTGATACCAGCTCCTGCCCTTGAGACGTAATGCAGCTCCTGGGGTGCTGCAGGATCTCTGGAGCGCAGAAGGGCTCAGAGTGTCCGCATTTGGTACAGTTCCCTGGCAGAGTAATGTTCAGTCAACCCAGAAGAAATCCATTGCTCCAGACAGATATGGCCAATGAATCTCCAGGTATTCTACCTTGGAATAAATACTGCCATAAAAGATTCTCAGAAGGGCATCAGTTATACACTTAACTGTAAAGTTAAAGGAATCCAGAGAAGTTTCAGGGGGGAGAGGAGCAGAAGAAACTAATAAAATTATTTTGGAGGCCACATCCCAAACCACCTCACAAAATTTCTATTTTTAGAGAGTTTTGCGGTCAATTTTGACTACATAACTCCTGAAGGTGGAATCAGAGAATGTTTCTCTGAGCCATTATTGCAAATTAACAGACTTCCTGGACACCTTAGTTAAAAAAATACCAACCACTCACACACCACCACTGAAAAGTATCTTAAAATGCCATAGAAACCCTGAGAATCTTCTTCACAGTTCTTCTTTTCTCAAGTCAGATTTACAAAGTTATCTCTGGCATACTGTCTTAATTATTCACAAGTAGTATGGATTTAGCCAGAAATAAAGCACAGGAAGTTTCTGCAGTGTCAGATCTCTACCTATTTTCTCAGGAAGCACCTCAGAAATACAAAACTAATATGTTCCAGACAACGCAGCAGAGGAAAAAGTATTAGAAGTAACATATTTAAAATTTTATCCTGATGAACTGGAAAAACAAACAAAACCAAGCAGCCTGGCAAGTTTTGAACATTGTTAGACTTGAGGCACACGACAAGTTATATATACAGACAGATATGTACACAAAGATGCACATTCTTAGCAAATTGTCATAGCTACATTGAAGATAAGGAAATTAACAGAGTTTATAAAGATAAGGAACTACTTTTTAGTATTTAGCTGCTCTGCCAAAGCTATGTTTTGGGACAAGCACACACATTTTGGAGAAAAGCAGGCAATGTTCTTACTTGCACATTTAGTAGAATTTACAGAAAAAAGTGCTGTGCAGTCTTTTTTGTCCAATTTTCCTGAGATATGAGGCTGTCTGCTGCAGCAGTGTTAGTGCTGACACAGGTATCACTAATCACCCAGAAATAAATGCATGACATTTTCAAATTTGGTGCACTAATCATCTTATTAGAAGCCAAGATGCTGCTAGCACAGTGACAGGACTTAATTTACTTTCTCTTCTCAGAGAACAATAGAATTTTATCTGAATAATACATGGGGAGGCAAGTTCTTTCGTGTTAGCTGGACAGTAGCTAGTGGATGGGTGGCAAGTTTGTTGTGATTTGAAAATGCGTGTGATATAACGTATGATAAAATGTAAAGGACGTATCTGGTAAGCCCTTACGATCTTACCAGCCAGTCCTGTGGACTGCTGTCATCTTTTCCAGAAGACATTAGACCTCCTAGGGGTGTAATAAAACTTTTCGTTTTACCATGTCATATACAGAGTTGTCTAGGTTTAAAGTTCAGAGAAGGTGCAAGGGAAAGGCCTCGGTAGCAAAAGGCAGATGTGGGACCAGTCCTGGCGAAAAAGCAAATTAGAGAAGAGGAAGGAGGCATTGGAATGGAGGCATAGTTAATGTTACCCCATTACTAGCAATTATTTAGATTTCATTTATTAGATCCATCTTTAACGAGCTATGGAGACCCTCATCATATCAGCTTCAGGAAATACTTCCTTCCAAAAGTGGGTGGTAACTCAAAGCACCAACAAGTGCAAATCAGAACCCCAAATACCAGCATTTCTGAGCTTTGGTGATTTGGATAAAGTACCACATTCTAATGTGGTGCTTTTTCATTATTCCCAAATGAGATTGTTATGAAAATTAATTAGGAAAACACCAGAAAATTGCATTCAGGAGATGCAAATTCAAATCTGGGATTAGTTGATGTCTCTAGACCTTACTGGCCTTCGGCAGAAGATCAAACTGTGGTGAGAGATGGTGCTCTGAGGTGTTTAAACCCATGAATAGGAAGAACTGTCTGATTATTATAGCATTATCTTTTGACTTGGAAGAGAATCACATGACCCATTTTGTCACAGTTTGCCTTTACGATTTTGGGGACTGTCTTCTCTAGCTAAGATCACAGGAGGACAAAGTTGCTTATGTGTTTTATGGGGGGGATTAGAGACACTATAGCTATAAATTTTGCCATGCAATTAGACGCCTATATGAAAAAAGCAGGGTATTAATATACATAGGAGCAATCTATCTCCTTAAACGTAGGTGTTTAGTGTTGGTTGAGATGCTCTAGTCTCTTTTAGACCTCAGTATAGTGGAAAACATGATAGAGAATCAGGAGACTCATTATCTCTGGAACAACAGGCATTACCTCTGGCAGCCAGGTGGAATACCCTGAGACATCTAAAATGGTACTAGAAACCTGTATCTACAAACCTAAACATTTATGACAGCAGTGTCAGGAGGTGCTGCTCCTTCTGTATTGTTTTGCACTAACATTTTTTTCAGTGGTAGAGCCTGTTCTGTCAAAAAAACCTTCCTGCATAATACAATTTGTTTAAAACTTGCAAGTGGCTAGAGCTTTTCATCCAATACCACGGTCCTAGCAGAAACTATTTCTCTGAGTAACCTAGGCCAATTCACTCAATCTCCTGATGCTTGAGTCATCATTTAGTACCTGTAACACTGGAAGAAAAGGTACAAGTTAATGTAATAAGGTGTTGCATCTTAAATAAGCCATGCTCAGCACATATTAACTATTTTGCTAACCTGCTATGTTTCAGTATATTTGTTTACTTCAGTGTACTAAGGGAAGGTCTGTCTTATTAAGTAACAGACAAAGGATACCAGGAAAGATCCAGAACAGATACAGAGAAAGAATTTTAAAAGTAATAAGGACAAGGTAATAGAAATTTAGGATCTTCCAAAGCACCAACATTGCCAATAATGTCAAGATACTATTGCAAACCATGGATTTCATGGGCATCTGAAGCTAGTGACAGAATAGAATAAAATATAATTAATGTTCTTATTAGAACCGGTGGTATGTGTTGGTATTGCACTGTTATATTTTACAAGCAAGGGAAGTAACCTGTACTAGAGAATAATGAAAGTAACATTACTGAAAGGCCAGCAGTAGATAAAACCCAGAATGTAAAGTCGTGTCAGGAGCTGCATACCTTATGTATACAAGGTATATATAGGGAAAATCAATTTTTTCTAGTCTCTGAAGGAAGTGGTTTTTCTAATTTGAATGGAAACCTTAAGTGCAGTGTTTCAGATCAAGCTTAAAAAGAAAAAACAATCAAGATTTTTCATCTGCTTCATTTGAGATCAATTGAAACATGCCATTATGAGTTAATTTTGGATCATCTGCATGTTTTGTTTCAATTGTTAGTTTTACATTTTGTTATGTTTTATTATAAAAGCACAAAGAACATTTGGAAGGAAGAAAAATTTTCAAATTTTAAAAAAATTGAAAAATTATATTCTGAAAATGTTATCATGGTATGAAAAATTGTAAGAAGTCAAAAGTAATTTAGTCAAAGGCAGCAGGTTCCAACAACATTTCAGATGAGAAGTAATGAGATTTTTCCCTTTGGGGTGATGAGGTTATGCATTTAGGGAATAGCAGAACTCCAAAACTATTGCTAGTAATCAAAATAAATAAATAGTACCAAAATATGTCCCATATCTGTCTTGTAGTTTGTCTTTCATTAGATGTTTGAACAAATTTTGTGGTGCATGTCAGAGTAGTAAAGAGATACTTTCATCCATTTGCTGTGCCACACAGACTCCTCTAAAAATATTATAAGTTTTTTTTTTTTTTAACCTGGGTAGAGTGGGTGGATGTTTTCTCTGAGAACAGAATCTAAAAAAGAAAACAGAAAGCAAACAATCCAGGTAGTATTTGGCTGAATAATAAAATGAAGGTATCTGTGTGTGCACCAAGTATGCAGCTGCAGTTAGAACAAGTAGATGCTGAGGGCAGGATTTAGCTGCCTACGTGCAGGTGGCTGGTCCTATCTGAGCTGCTGCAAGGCATCCCACTTGGTCTCTGACAACCCAGAAGGGTACAAATTTTTCAAAGGCCTTGTGTCATATCTCCCAGTACTTCACAGTCATTGTGAATACCTTCAGGCACCTCACATGGCACAAGCCACGTACATTTAGGCCATCATAATATGATTAAGCCTCTTTAAATGAGCAAGGGGACCAAGATCATCCTAAAGCAAACGCCTACGCCTGGACAGCTGAGTCATGCCCTGTACTCTGCAGCTGTACTGACAATATCACCACTGATGTGGCAGGAGCTTAGGCAGTTATACAGGGATACCAAAATTTAGGTGAATTGAATCCCACCTCCATTATTCTAAAATTTTGATTATGTTTGTTTTTTTGACTTCATTTAAAAGCTCAACTTTTAGGAGGCCAAAGTCATAATCAATCTTTAAATTAGTGAGCCAACTCCTATTGTTTGTGGGGTTTTTAAAAAAAAAAAAAAAGACAAACACAAAACCCAAAAAACCTTTTACATTTTGAAGTCATTGGGGAACTAAAAGTCTATCATTTGCCCAGCTAAAGGTTGGCAGGCACACCTGAGGAAACTAATGATGGCTTAGAAATTATTTCCCTAAATCTTGTGCTGCATAGTGTAGTCTTAATTTGTCATAAAATTTGTCCTTGTGTTTTCCCATGTATTCAATATTAGGTTTTCCCATGGGTGTTTTGTTTGCTTTCAATTGCATGAGCATATTTAGCTAGCAACTTACAAATTATCACTTTGAAGTACTAAAACCCACTAGTAAAACAGGAAAGAAATAATTCACTTTAGCCTATGGCTTTTTTTGATCCAGTTTTATGCATTATATCCCTGCGTGCAGCTACATACAATCTATAACTTTAAAAATCAACATTAAACTGTTCTACAACTGAAAAATGTCCTGTAATTACAAATACTTTGTAATTATGGGAAATAATTACAAATTGTTGCAGGTCTTTAAAGTTTAAGTAACTTTTTTCCAATAACATCCTTGCAGCCTAATTTGAATTCTTCCCAAGGAAATTGGCCATGTAGGATTGAATTATAGCAATAACAACTGAATTTAAACTGCTTATCTGGGTAATCATGATTAGATCCCCTTGTACTCATGGCTATATGATATGCAATTTCATCAGGTTTTTCTTACAGCCAGCTTTATTTAATATGTATTTAAGCAAGAGCTAGTAAAACTGAAAAGAGGGCATTTTACGTAAGACAACTTTATGCTTATAATAAATCCACAGGAAAGAAATGTTTCTGTGTCTTAGTCAAATAAATATTTAGATCCTCTGAACACATTTTGGATCATACTGTGGTCAGTACAACCCCCTTTGAAGACAGTGGCAAGTGGCCCAATTAGAATTGCAGAAAATATAACTTTTTCCACCGCAATACAACCCGCATGTTCAAAATAATTTTCTGTTCCATTCTAAAAGCAAACAGTTGCTTTAAAAATGTGTTTTCCTTGAAAGAAAATGTTTGTTCCCAAACAAATTTTTCCAGTTCCTCAGCATGTTGTTCTAATTCATTATTTTTAATTTCTCTAGAAATATTTCTCTGTTGTGACACTTCTAAATGGGCTTTTCTTCTACCCCAAAAGGAATATAGAGCCTCAAAGGGATTCATTAGGTTGCAATTTATGTTTCTTTCCTAAGGCCAGTTATTCTGACACAATACTATTTTACCTCCTTTTTATAAGTCTTGAATTTCTGTCAATGTTTACACAGAAAGAGAGGGTCAACAGATCATCAGTTCCAATATTAGTTTCAGTGCTCTGATAAATCTCATTTATATGGATACTGCTATAAGTCAACCATTTTCCATACTAATCTTTGGTGATAACGTTATTGCGATGGAAACTGTGGAAAGGAAATAATTTGCATTCTTATCCAGTGAGGTGAACCGACAAAGCAAGCTAAAAACCAGATCTCATGAGCTTCCTATGTCATGAAAAGCAAAGTCGTGAACTTTCAATCTCTGGCATGTCGATGCGTTACACGCCTGATAGACATTACATTCACCCAATTATTGCTGCAGTCTTTATGGGCAACACTTGAAAATAATTTCCTTCAAGGAGAGCTTTAGCTCAGGTTAAAGAAAAGTCCATTGCCAATTCTTAGCATTTGCATACTGCATGTGGTTATTTCTGTAGCTCAAGAGACTGCATTACAGCCCATAATTCCTTCTTAACCCTGCCATACTCCTGCTGCCATGGAAACTCTAGGTGTCTTTGACAGACAAGCAGTGAAGTTTTCTCTTAGCATTTTCTGCTATTTCTTTTAACAAGCCTTGCCGACTGCCAAGCTTGCTGTAAGGGCTCACAAGTTACTTGAAAATAGAAGTTTAAATCACTGAAAAAGCTAAGATATGACATGAGTTAGGACAAAATACTCTGATAAGCAACACAACTTGCAGATAATAAATCTATAGCTATTTCCAGGTAAGTGATCAATATTTGTTTTCCACTGGGCAATACAGGAAGTTGAAAAGAATTTGATATTAACTGCATCTGTTTTGGTAAGATTGGAAATAAAGAAAAAAACTTTGCCCCAAGTCTGTTATGACAATACTTGCTCATTTTTACTGCTGGCTAAGTGTTGCTTATTATTATTATGGTGGCAAGTTTAGAGACTGTATTTAAATATTTTCTTTTTCTTTAGAGAAACAGATACTTTGTTGCCAATGAAATAATTTTCTTCCTTGTTGCAACCTGTTCTGTTATTTTTTTGATAGTAATGTGCTCTATTAGTCAGTTTGCTGTTGAATTTTCTGTGCTTCCAGATCATAATTTGCATCTGATCCGAATTTCACATGGCACAGCATCTTGCCTCATAGCTCTAAAATGAAGAGAAGCTAAATTCAAGCTTGTTTCAACTCCAATGATTTTTGTGAATTTCAACACAAGAACTACACGTCATGAAATCGTGAAAATGTCATAGTATCCAACTATTCCAATCTTTCATCTGCAAAACCCTTTGATTCAGGTGAACTTTGGTAATCCTACAGGCCAAGTCCCTGGTCAGTAAATGGGATCAAACCTGTTTAGCCCAGTAAATGTCCTGTTCAGCCACAGCACTGCTCCAGCTTCCCCAGCTCTGTTTTTCCAGCTTTACAATGTTGGAGGAACACAGACCCACCCACAGCCCCAGGCTTAGACTTTGAGTAAGTACAGATACACACCATCACTCCATTTTCAATTCCCTTAAGGCCCTTTGTAATTTGCAGCTATTACATCAGAGACCCACTGGGACCTCTGTAGACAAAGTACAACTTTTTCATTACAATACAGGGCAGAAGGAATGTGAATTGGCTCCTTCCTTTCATACCACTGTGACATTTAAAAAAAAAAGTCATTTCAAAACAATTTTTCTCCCTCCCTCCCCCCCAGTTGCATCATCCAATTGCTCCTCATCCTTCCCAGTCAGCTGGAATTCATGATCTTGCACAATAAATTAACAGGTTTTGGTTGCTTGGTAACCATAACCTCCTGGTGATTTATTAGGAGCCAAATGTTGACAGGAAAGAGGTGAATATTCTAATTTACAATATATTTGGGACCATTTCTTTGCAGGTTTATGTTGTGTGCTCATAGTATGTGCACCCTTTCTCATTTGTGCAAATGTTAATGCTTCCTTATCCCAGTGTGACAGCTGTGCATCTTTCTACACTGCCTGCATGAGTAAGCTCCTATTTGCGCTCATACAGGTAGATTTTTCCACAGCTCATCTAGAAGCCTCTGAAAATATATCCCTTGAAGTAAATGAATGTGTGAGTAAGTAGAATGTGGGTATGTCTTTCAGATGTTAACTTTTTTATTCTAATTTCTGAGGGTCAGGAAAAAAAGGTGGTTGAATTTCTGTATTCCTAGCTGTATTGAGTGATAACTTGTGTTAGTAAAGAAAAGAACTGTTATCAAGTGATAGATTTCCAACTTTCAGGCCTTTTAAAGTAAAAAAAAGAATCTATATGCCATGTGTTGCCAATGTATTTTGCTTTCTCATCTACATAAGTTACAATAGCAGCCAATGATCACGGCACCACTGTATGAACACAGCTCCAAAGATAAGATTAAACAGAAGCAAGTGGCTAAGCACAACACTACCATTCCTGTCAAATTATTAAATAACTAATTCATTAAACCACAGAGCCAAATTAGAAAAGCTGGCCATTTGTGCATGTAGACACACTGTAGTTAGGATAATTGGGACCAGCTGTTGTACTGTTTTGCTTCTGGAAGGGATCCAATACTATTTGAAGGCAACGCCACAACATGGAGGCAGGCTGCAGAGTGATGATAGTGTTTCTGCTTCCACCCTTCAAGCCCTTTTTCCTCAAGCAGTTTATCCGATAGCTACGATGACTCAAGCTCTGTCCACCTCATCTAGCAATCATAAACCAGCTGGAATGATTGGACCCAGGAGTAGTTGGTGAAAAACACATAATTGAAACCTCTCCCAGTAATCCATTACGGGGAGAGTTTTACCATCCCAAAACATATACCGACTTTCATATGCTATTACATCAGGACTAAAAAAACCTTTACCTAGATTAAAAAAGGCAAAATAGGATGAAAAGTAAGGTTTTTAATTACATATTTTCAAATTTCTAGTCCCAAATGTTTTCCATAGGGAAGAACAAACTATTGCAAAATCTCGGTTTTGAGCTTGGCAATTTAGATATTATTGCATAGCACAGTATGAGAGCTTACATAAATGCAAGCTGTAAAGGGTACTGCAAGAGTGTCTGAAGACGACTGCACATTAAGTAATCTTTCATTCCATGACATATATTTGGGTCAAAACAAAAAAGGATTTAAGGAAAATATTACAAATCCTACAGTAATAGGTATACATTTGTGAATTAAATTCTCATTTCCAAAAAAAAAAATCTAAGTAGTAACAGTGAAAGTGTTATGTTGCTTCTATGTCAGTTTATAAAATATACTCTTTTTTTATCCTTTATAACAACATTCTTGTCTGAGGAAAAAAAATATCTAATTTGATACAATTACAGCAGATTTGTGGCATTTTAACTGAGATTTAAAGGTGTAAGGAACTTCATGTACCGCTGTCCTACAATTTTTTTGTTAATATGTTGCAGACTGAGTGGACAGTAAGCACCTGGCTCTACTTTTTCACCTGCCTCAAGCAACAGATTATGATGCTGAAGTTGTTGACATTTTTCTACTTTTTAAAGAACTGGAACTGAATGAAAACTTCCAGAAGCATATTCTTTGGGGGATGGGAGAATAAATACAATAAAACCCCCAAATACACCAAGCCTTAAAACTAAGATAATTCTCAAATTTAAAAAAAAAAGTATCAACTAAAAAAGGTACTCGTTCATTTCAGTTTTTCCCTCTTGATTGAAAAGTTTTTATTTTTTGTCTTAATCTGAAACTTTTTTTATTACATCCCTGTCGGTCCTTTTGATTGCTGTTCATCTCTGACAAAAATTTGCAGAAGATAATCAGAGATGGACATACCAGCTCTAGACTATAACACACAACGGTATGTTCTGCAAAGACCGATACTCTATCCCTCAAACTGGAATCATGGCACATTAACACAGAGCTGTACAACACCTGAGCTGTTTACTCCTATTTAAAGTCTGGAATTGTTAATTCAGGCTTTAGACAGCTTTGAGAAGTCAGGCTAATATCTTCTTGGCACAGTGCTGTGTCCTATGGAAGCATCAGCTCAGGTTAGTGCTAGCTTGGAGATCACTGCTGAAAAGGTAGCGTATGAGTGTGCACAAGCACATGTATAGGGAAAACTTATTGCCACAGAAAGTAGCATTCTGCTGTATAAATATCTCACAGCTTATCTAGGGAGGCATCAAAAGTAAATTTCTGAGGACAGCTGAAAAGGTTTTTCCTTAAGGACTTCATTCCACTCATAACTTATAACTTAAGGCATTCTCCTCTGAATAGATTAAAAACCACACCAATAAAAAAGAGGCAGCATTAATACCACTCATCTGTCAGGTACAGTCTATTGTCAGGGTTGTATTGAGTCATATGTGAGGGTCATCTGAATTAAAAGCCTTCAGCATAAATACACTTTAAAGAAAATTAATGTAAATTATTAAAATTACATTTTCACTCATATAACTAGACCCCCAGTCACCGCCAAAGATGTTTTCCTCACCAAAAGAATTCTCAGGATTATAATCTGAAATACATCCCAAGAATGAACACAAAATACAATGTTGCTGCAAGTGTGTAACTCTCAGAGCAGACATCTCACTAACATTACAATCAATCTTCCAACTTCCTCAGTTCCTTTTATCTTAGAAAATAAGCAGGAAAATAACATGACCGAATACCTATAACTCAAATATTTCCTTCAAAACAAGACAGACTTTCTTGTAAATGTAAATAAAATTCAAGAGCCATCAGACTTAAACGGCAACGTTAAAAAATCTCAAGCCATATAAATTACAAGACAAATACCAGCTAAGTAGATACATTTAGCTCATTTTAGCAAGTAGAATTACGCGTGACAAATCACAGAAATGCTATGCCAATCTAATCTGCCCATTTTTGAAGGGGAACACCACAACGCTCCAAGAGCAAGCCAAGAAACAAATTACAACTCAGCGATGACCAAATGAGGCCCTCACACCTTCTCTCCAGGAACAATAAAAGTTCCAGTCCTTTATTGAGCTCTGAATACACTGCTTCTGCAATAACTCAGCTACAGCGGTCATCGTATTTCTCCAAAACACAGCTGTGTGTTCCCTACCTTCTCCTGCCCCTCTTTTAGAGAAGAGTCATCCCTCTCTTGCTGCCTGTTGTCAGCCACAGCCCAGGTGGCCAGCACAACAGCGAGGGCATTTGGTTTCTGCTGCTGCTGCAGGCACAGCAGGAAGGGGTTACCTTTTCCACCACTGGGTGCTTAAAATGAGCTTTCTGAACGCGACATTTCTTCTTGTAACATGAAATACCTCACACCTTAGGCATCTGACTTGGAAAGATTGTCACAAACTCTTGGAAACTTGAGCAATAATAAAAAAGTGTTTAAACCTCTGTATTTAGTTATGTACTACAGTAATTTTATGCCCCAACTTCCATTTATTTTTAAATCATGACAAATTTACATTTTCTCCTAGGTAGAGAACTTGTGTTTTACTTCTTTCAGTTTTAAGTTAGTTATCTATCAAGAACTGGTCGTTATACAGGGATGAAGAGCTTAAAGTGCATAACCTCAACTGCAGAAGCCATGTTAGGCTATTCTGGAAACAAACTTGACTGGGGGCAGAAATCAGTTCTTTATTTTGACAATTTCTGGAAGCAAAGAAAAATATAGTTTTGCAATGAGTTTAAAATAACGTTTCCAGTGGATCAGTAAGTGGAGAAAAAAAGAAAAAAGAGCTATATGAAATGAAACTAAGTTTTTTTTTCCTACTGTGAAGTCTCTGAAAAAAGGAAAGAAGGGAGGCTAAAGAGACAATTGTACAATTTGGGGAGGTTAAAGAGATGATTGTACAGTTTTTCTACTGTGCATTGTCCAGAAGCATCGTGTTTTGTTTTCATTCTTATCAAGTAAAAATATTATGTTCTTGTGAGACCTTTCTCATATGGGGAAAAACACTGAACTTTTGAGGAATCTCCAGCCCAAGCCCTTGCTGCTGAGCCTTACTTAGTGCTGTAAGACAAAATTATGCATCCTTCCTCTGTAGCGGTAGAGTATTAACTGCAAGCTGTTCCTTGAAACTCTTCAATGTGGTGCATTTTTAAAAGCTGGCTTTTTAAAATAAAACTCTAGTGGTGGGGGTTTGGGTTTGGTTTTTTTTTTTGCATTTTTTTTCCCAGCTTCCAGAAATATTGTACCACTACTACAGAGTTTAGATTAATTATGGCCAGACATGTACATTGAGCCTGAAGATGGCTTTGTCCTGTCAGATTCATTTGTCTTCTGGAAAGCAGACGAATGCAAGGAGATCCTATATCCATTTCTTCTGTACTATTGACAGTTGAATGCATGACACTTATCTCCAAAAACCTCAAATGTACATACATGGATTACAAAACAGGAGAATCTCTTACATGTGAACTAAGATCCTGATCTCTTGAATGAGAGCATCTGCTTGAAATTTGTCTCTATTCTTTCAAGTAGAGAAATCCCTGAGAAAGTGCCTGTCTTTACATCCAGTTTTTGATTAAATAATGATCTCAAACTGTGGTTGATTTTAGACCTAGGCACTACTTACTTATTAGAAATTGAAGACAACCAATTTGGCTAAATTTGGCAGAAGAGATTCAATCTGCTTATATTTAATACAATAAAAGGAAATAGCTTTCTGATATGTATACTATCTTATTGTGCTGAAAGCTTTCCATGGAAAAAAATTACTTTAAAAATTACTTGAATTTGAAATCTGATTTACACACCTGGAAATCTAACCAAGGCCAAAATGACTTACATGTAAGTTTGAGTTGAAGTTGATGCAAGTAGGAATCATCTTATAAGATTTCAGAGCCTGTTTAGGTGTTTGCCATGTGGCAGAAAAAGAACTTATGCTTAATGACCATCTTTTGTAATAATCATTCTTATTCTTCATTTCATATGAGAAGCTATTTTAAACTTGTTAGCCATTTTAAAGCATGGATTTATTCTGTATTACTAATTTTTAAAAATCACAAGGTCTTCACAGCTAAATATGTTAAAGATTAAGGATGAAATCACTGATCACTGGCTCAATATATCAGGTTACGAATGCTTACCTGATACTAAATTCCCAGACACAGAAAACGTGCTCCAAAGCATGTAGTGTTAGTATTCAGCTAAGTAGGCAGGTGTTTACAGAGAAAGCAGGCAGCAGTGTACAGAATTTCATCAGATAACCTCCAGAACTTGCACTGGTCATTTGAAAGCTTGAGCAAATGCCACGGCCAACAGGGTGCCCAGAGAGGAGAATAAGGGGTTGTGGCACTTCCTGACACGCGAAGGGAAGGAAGTTCCCTGTAAGTTCTCCCATGTCAGGATGAGACAAGAAGTTCCTTTGACCCTGGAAACGAGGCAGTTGGTTTGGGCACGTGTTGTAGAATAGTGCAGCCAGTGGTACTTTCCTACCTCAGTAAGAAAAAAAAAAGAAGAATCAAAACAACTGTTTTCCCATTTCTGGAAGAGAATTTCTGAATGACCTCTCTTTACAAGAATCTCTGGGTGTTTTTCAAGATTTAGGACCTGCCAATTTAAGAAGATTTCCACATGCAAATATCAAAACAGCATATAAGCTTGTAATTCCCTCTGACACCCCCTTTTTTTTTTTTAAATATCTCATGCGTTAGTTCTATTTTCTGGGCACTTAACTCTTTGTCTAATGTCTATCCAAGTATATAGTGAGATGTCCTATAAAGCAACCAGTTATTTTCCTTAGTTTTGTGAGGGACTTTTCTTTGCATAAGAGTAGACTAGGAGCTCCTGTAACTTCAGAGGCAGAGCTGCAGGTTAAAGCATCAATCCTTTTTCCATTCAGTGATTCTTTTGTCAGGATTAGTACAGAGTTTGAGAAGAATGTATCCCTCTACCCTGAGTCACAGGAGGAAAAATGATGGAAAGAAGGTGTAGAGGAAATAGGTGTAAATGTGTACAGAGACTCACCATGTTGTACAGCAGGTCATCTGGCAGTCTGGGTATGCAGTTGAGACCTGACATGCAGGTGAGTGCTCTATATATCAAACTGGCCTGGCTTCCCAAATATCTAATGTAGATTCACATTCTATCCCAGTGACCATCTCATACAGAGCTTAATATGCTGTGGAGTTTCTACATCAGCCTTTTGCAATCTCAGATGCAAGAGATAAATTGTGGTAAGGAGGTGCCGAATCCAGTATCCCCGTAGAGGCAAGACTGCCACTGTTCCTGGGTCCAGCCAGTAGCAAGGCTGAGCACGTATTCCCAATAAGCACAGCCACAAACACATTTATAACGCATGCATATACACACAGCCAGCCACACAGATCAAACACTCAGCACTCCTAAGCACAAACAGCACCAACGGCCTCAGCCTGTTCCCCCTCTGGCAGTTCAGGGCGAAGGTCTGTTAGTGGGAAATACAAGTATATTTGCATCCCTGCAGTAGCTGGGGTTAGACAGCTCTGTCCATCCAGTAGCTGCTCCTGGATCCCCAGTTTCTGGCATCTGGACATGCAAGCACTGAGGCCCAGAACCCCACCCAAGCCACTGGTACACACCTCCTTGCACACACCAACACAGACCCACACAGCTGATCCCTCCAGTAACTGGCCTTGTACTCAGCCTGCTCACTCACCAGCCCTCGCATCCGCTCATCTCCAGTCCCTCACACCCAGAGGGAGGTGCACACAAGGAGGTCTCAAGCAGTCCCCAGACGCCATGGTCTCTCTAGTATCCAGCTCCTGCAGGTGCCTCGCTCCCAGACACACACCCTGGGCTCCCAAACCATTTGTTCCACTTATCAACTAGCCCTTGATATTTGTTAGCAATCCCATCAGCATACAGACCCTCACCTGCTCCAGTTGCTAGCACCAGACACCTGTGCCTCATGATCTCACCCCAATCTTTTTCCCTTGATAAGTCCCATAAGTTGAGAAGATGGGACTTAAGATGGTAAGTCCCATACCCCTTTCAGGCAGCACCCTCCTCAGCCCATAAGGTGCTCCGGAGGGCCTTTCCTTTGAATTATCATGATGGGCATTGTCCCCAGACCATGGGGCTGGCCACCCTCCTGGGACAGCCTCAGGAGGAGGCAGATCAGGGTGCTCGTCCACCTGACAGAGTTATGGGGGTTCCCCCACGCACCTTTGCTCCTCTGCACTCCTTTGCCTGCATGGATGGGAGCCTTTTATCACATAACCTAACAATAATTGTTGTGAAGAAAGGAAGAGTTTGTGAGAGAAATCCAATTACCAGGGTATGATTAGGGTTTTCAGATAGGTTCATTAGTGGACCGAGCAACCATAAAGTTACTCCACATGGAAGCCAAATAATATATCAGTTAAGCTATCCAAGCCACAGATTCAGTTCAAGCTGAATCTGAGCATACCAAAATAAAGTGAATTTCTGTGACACTGCATACTCTCTGAACCATGAAAGTAATCTCATTGCAAAGTATTTGTAATCATTTTTGGACACTGTTAAATTTTGTAGAAAGCAAATTAGTTACAGTTGTAGAAAAAAATTTGAAATGTCAACAATGCAAGCTTTTTGTTGATTGCAAAAGACATTTTCCATCTGGTCCCAAGCATGAAAATATCCTGAAGTGACCTGCATATGCCAGAGCTCAGCTGAACTGAATGATAATGTAATCCTGCAAAAGTCTCCAAACAGGGAAAAGCCTTTTAATTTAGGGCTAGATCCTTCTTCCACTGAAGTCGATAACAGGAATTCCATTGACTCATTTGGCAGGACAGGTCTCAAAGTGATCCAGTATAATCACTTTTGATATGGAGACACAGATGCACACACAAAAACTATAGGCTACATACATTTGGGGCAAATAATTGGCATAGATAAAGAAATCTAGAATGACATTCCACCCTATTGGTATTTGAGCTTTACAGTCAGAATACAGCTGAGATATAGTGCACTGAAACAGTTTATATGAACTACAGTTAATGAAAAGGATTATTTTCCAATTGCAGGGAGAAGGAGGGAGAGGTAGAGAGCAGTTACAATCTTAACGATACACATTTTTCCCCTCATTATAGCTTAAGTTATGTGAAATCACAATATATTGCCTCCTACAACATACACACAGTAAAAGCCAATTACAATAAGCCTTTACAAAAATGCTCATAAACACACTTGTGGCTCTCTAAATGGATCTTGTAATGTATACCAAAAATGGGTATGAAAGTCTTGCTATCAGCCATTGCACAAATGGGCTGTAATAGGGGCTTAAGTAGCCATAATAATATAATGGATAATATATTTAGATATTAAAATGAGAAAATGAATATTAATTACGATAAATAGTAAAGCTATAAATCTCAGTAATAGTGATGTAGTGAGCTACAGTCTTTGTTTTATTTATTCATCTTAGGTAATACTTTGAATAAGATTTTACATTTTTCAGCTCCAGCTTGCTAGTTTCCTTGCCCATGTCTAATTTTTCCAGTTTGCTAAGTTATTTCTAAGAAGTGCTTTGTGGATCTGCATAGAGGACACAGCAGATGGTTTAGGAGAACACGCTGGTTCTGAACAGGAAGAGACAATAGATTTCTTCCCATCATCAGCAATGTATGATTATTTTCAAAGTATAATAAACATACAGATGTGCTTTTGATGTTCATCTGAATGCAGTATTTTCTCCCAAATTATTTTCTGCTAAACTTGAAGTACTGGGTTCCATCCTTTTAAATTTAGTTCTTTTCCACAGTTATATTAGAAACTGTGTGTTCAGAGGCTTAAGTACCTGTAGTTTCATAGATTAACTCCACACTGCCGAAGGCTGAATCACACCAGAGACATTAACTCATATGCATTACTTGTTTACATATACTTAACTAAAGCAACAAAAGCCCAGCAAACCTTCTGACCACTCAGATGAGAAAGGTTGTTTATCATCCAGGAAAAAGGGACAATGAAGTGACTATCAAAATATTTATCTCCTCTATTACAATATTATTTTAAGGAATTGCTAATTGTCAAGTAATAAACCATCCCTCCAGGCCCAGCCTTTGGAAGGATGTGGGACATGGGCGCAGAGTCTTGGGAGAAAAGGAAACACAGCACCCACTGGCTTAGCCAGCCAAGCCACATACCCCCGAGGACGCCTTTGTTTTTGAAGGACCAGGAGAAGAAACTCAGCAGCACTTTTTGAAATACTGCTCTTTGGAATCCAACGTATTTCCACATACATGGGCTGACACACAGAAAGGCAAAATAAACTCCCCACTTCTCCTCCTGCATTTGTTTTTGAGAAGAATCCAAGTGTTTGACATTGCCAACACTCACGTCAGGTCCCAGCGCTAAGGTCCGGGTAATTCTTCCATGGCTGTGTGGAGGGAGAATTTTTCCTCCCTTTGGAGTCGGTCACAGTTAAGTTCTAAATTCATAACTGGAACATAATTCACACAGCAATTTACATGCACCGAGAGATTATGTGGCCTCACTCTGGAATGCTGCACCACAAAGGAAGTTTCCATAGTTATTTAAAGCAAGCAAGCCTTTCCCCAGCTATTAAAGAAATTTAATCTTCTTATCCCTATATGGAAGCAGTCTTTGTTTATATATTAAAAAAAAGTCCCCTTGCAATGTCCTATCCCCTTACCATTAGGTTTTTTGTTCTTTTTTGCTTTGGCAAAGAAATTGTGAAGGAATGTGAAAAACTTTTATTAGGTGTTTATTATCAATTACCGGATAATGAAAAACAGCAAAGTTAATGGAAAAATAGTTATCCCTGGATTTTGGGTTAGATTTTCCTTTTCCCATGGGAATCCCTGAAAGAGAAGGACAAAGAGGAAGCAATCTGCAAGGTTTCTCAGATGGTTCCAACAAGGCTGACGGACAGTTATTTTCCACTCCCCTCCCTCACTGAACAATCGGGGAATCTGTCCCCTGTATCTTGTAAACCGTACCAATGTCACAGATAATCAGGTGTATTCTTCAGGAGAAGAATTAGTTCAAGCTTACAGGGCTTCCTCCACTAGCTGCTCATGAAGACCAAAGCATAGACAAGGCTATTATGTTAGACTGGCTACCAGTGTCACAGGCAGCAAACAGGAGAGGCTGCTGGTTCCTGCTAAATTCCTCCCTCAGTAAATGGGTGAGAAGGGTGTTAATAGGGGAAGAACTACATAGACCAAAGACTCCATCCCAAAAAACTTCCTTGTGACGCCTTTTACATTGGTTTGTCAATGAATTTGAGAGCTAGATTGCAAGTGATTAAATCTGAATCTCCTGGATGTTTTGCTAGGAGTTGTCCTAAATGCTGTGTTTGTCCACAAACAGTGTCCTAACCAGTGTTCCCATTACTATAAAGACAGCTCCCATTACTATAAAGACAGGAAAAAGAATTGGGCATCTCTCCCACAAGAGCAAATCACATCCTTCAAATACATCATTCTTTGTTCATGCATCTCATCTTGGAGATTCTTGTGATACCCCAGCACAATTTCAAGGAGAAAACAAGCACCTGCAGAGATGAAAGGACATCTGATTTATAGTAAAATTCTAACATTGCAGAACACTCAAAAAATGCCACAATAACTGTTATTCCAAAGTGCTTGCAAATGGCCATATGGCTACAGGTGCATTACCAAGTTATGTACAATACTAAAGCCGATACAAAAATATAATCTCTTATCAGAAATTTCACCTTAAATCTTTTGGGCTTTTAATACTAAACAGTTATAATCCAAGAATTCTGTGTAAGAAATAAACGTGTTTTGGAGTTTTATGTAGGGTAGAATAAGAAACAGAGAAACCAAGATCAAGCTCAATTGACACTGACACCTTTATACACACAGAACATTAAATCTGATACTAATTGTTAAGCATGCCAAGGGGGAAATACCAATGTTGAATTATTATCACATTGTGTGGACATTTTATTTCACATGCCAAGGTTTGAGCACAGCTGAGTTCCCTGATGTGAAAGTATCTAGAAGGCATGTTTTACTTCCCAAGAGTTTTACTATAGGCAATAAAAATTTTAGCTTGATATCCAAATGGTATTTTATTTTTAGAAGTGGTAAGAGGTCCATATGTATTTCTTATCATATCCATATCCAGTATAATTGCCCGAGAGGTGAAGGGTCACAAGCCATCATTAAAAATAAAGTGTCACTCCAAGCTTCTAAGGTCTACAAGTCATTAAGAAGTGATCTTTCATCATGGTTTCCTCAGCTGCAATAACATAAGCGATTTTTTTTTTTTTTTTACCTTTTATTCCAGTCTCTGCAGTTCAGAAAACTTACTTCTCTGCTGTGTTTCATGACCTGGTCAACCATTAATCAAGTCAACCAACATCAGCAGAAATAAACCATCTCTATTCTAGACTTTTTGGGAACTCACCTGATCTCAGTTTGATAAAGAAACAAAAAAGGCTAATCTCATTCATTCAAGCCTTCCTTCTCCCATCCCACTTGGGAGGGGTATCCCTTTGCCTATTTCTATCAGCCATGACTGGCTATTTTTTCATTGGCCATTTGGATAGGAAGAAAGATTGTTTAAGTACCATCTAATGAGAGCTGAATGATAATGAGAAAGAAAAAAGCAGATATGGAGGGGAAAGAGTAAGACAATTAAGTGATTGTAAGTGGATGCTGAGCTGCAAGTTTCAATAACTTGAAAGGCTATAGTATCAGACTTGTGAGGAAGTGGGGGGAATCACGGACCTGGTGGGTGGTGTGGGGAAGCTGGGAATACTGGGAACCAGAGCCATGGTGGGAGGCCAGTGCGTGGGTTAGCATGATCAAAGGCACTTAGTTCCCACTGCATGCACCCCAACAGGAAGCAGCTGGGGCTGGGAACGCTGCTGGAGGAAGGCTGCTCATAATAAGGAGAGTGCTTTGGCAACCAAAGAATTCGCCTCGTGGTCCCTGGTGAGCCTCCGGTGCTTGCTGGGGAAAGGAAGTGTAGTGGATACTCTGCACCAGCCTTGGCTGTTCATTACATCTGTTATCAGTGGCTTTATTTCCACTTCTATTTGTATGGTTTTCTCCAAGACAACTTATTTAAACTTTGCCTTTTTTTCTTAGATTCTTGCCCAAACAAAGTTCATTCATCAGTAAATTTCTTAAGGAGATGCTCTTTCAGTCACCTAGAAAAACTTTCTCAGTTCTCCCACATTAAGTTTTATATTTCACAAGTATTTCACTCCTCCTTGACTCAAGTTTTCTATAGTCATTAATAGTAGTGGTTTGGATGCATTTGACACCTATAGATGCTGGCACTGGGAAAAGTGGAGAGTGGCAAACTCAACCAGTTTCAGTAATTTAAGGCACCTACTGTTATGCTCGTTAATTACAGCCTCAACATCCCATTTCCAAAACCTGTTTGTACTCTCAAGAAACTCCAAGGGCACTGAGCACACTTCCTCACTTCCAACAAAGCAGGCATTGTTTGTAGGTAGGCAGTAGCAACCAAGTGCCCCCAGTGAAACAGTGAGGAAAGCACCTACCTGCTTTCAGGTGGCCACAAGCACAGGGCAGTTCCTCTGGGGAAGCCAGGGGACAGCAGGTCCCACCAACCCTCCAGCAAGCATTGAACAAGAAGAAGAAAACCAAAGAGCAGCTTAGGGCAAGAGCTGGAGGTTAAATAGGTCTCCAGGCCAAAAGCCAGGGGTGTGGGTGGGGGCCCCAGGTGAGACTGGTCAGGGCCAGTAACACCTATTAGTGCCCATCAGGCCCTGACACTTGCAACTGTAAAAGGAAATTTGTTGTGAAGTTTCACAGCATGGTCTCTCTGGAAAAATCTAATCTGAGGAAACTGGCACTCTTGGTCCTAACTTTTAACCAAAAATGAGCACTGGGAGAGTTACCTGTCCATCTTTTAAGAAACAGCAGGTTCAAAATCCAAAGCGAAGAAGTAACAAATCAGAAGACTGGGTGAAAAAAAAATAAAACAAAACAACCCCCTCCCATCAGATCATATTGTGCCTTAAAAATCATGTATTACTTAATTCTTCCAAAAAAGACAATCAATGCTATATTTATAACATATTATATATGTATAAATTCCTAAGATAGACCTATTAGGTAAATAAATTCCTGTATTTTTATTAGGGAAAACTTTTTCCATCTTTTATACATTATGAGGAATGATCATAGGAGTATCGAAGGTTTTGAGGTGACATAATACAAATATGGGCCGTTTTGTAAATTCGGAAACTACTAGCTTTCATTACTGTGTTGCACAGTTCACCATGACCAGCTTCAGCACTGATTCTTTTTAAATCACAGTGGAATCTAGCAAATGCAGAGAGACCTTGAAATGCCAGGTGTGGTTAAGTCTGGTTCAATTTGGGTGGCTCAATCTTCAAAATTTTCTTTCCATATACTTGAAAATGTTAGCAGTACAACTCATAACAAACTCCATAGTTTGGCGTTTCAGTACAAATCCCCTTTCTCATGTGTGTCTCTAAAGGCGATGTTTCAGCTTGGCAATATGGTATACTTTTTTAGATTAACAAGTTACTTCTAATGAGGATGGCAGTTAGTCCTCTTTTGCCCATTCAAAGTGCCATGGAGTTCAAACACCATTTCAGACATTTCAAACACCACTTCATGCTCCAAAACTAGGTACATCTGTATATCCTAGACCTTTATTAGAACTGGTATTCATCAAGAGTGATAAGTCACAAAATATTAACCTCCTCAGCTTTGGAAAACTAAAAAAGATTACACAGTTTTAGTTAAAAACAATAATAAAATGAAAATATTCATCTGAGTCTTGATTTAATTTTTATTTCTTTCAAATCTGAAGTAAAATACAGATTTAATTTTAAATGAATGCTTTTCTTAAAAATTTTGTAGCTGTCATACATGTCTAATTGATTACATGCAAAAAAAGATAAAAGAAATTAAGTTCTGTAGCAGCTTTGGGGGCTAAATTAGATCTCCAGATGAACAAATAATAATAACGAAATAGAAATGCTAACTATCTTCCATTATACATCTTTCATTGTCAAATTAATAAGAGTACTGATTTTTGCATAGTTTAGAGATCTTTCTTCAGGAAAGAAAATAGTTTGTTATCGAAAACATCTGTATTAAAATTTAGAGCTGTAATTACAAATACAAAATCAATTAAGAATGTACAATTAAATTAAAGCTGTGCATCCCGTAGCCCAAAGTTATTCATGGGTGCTGTCTAGGAACGACTCTAACTCTTCATCTCAGCTGTACCTGGGAGACATAATTCTTAATTGAAGTAATCCAGACTATTTGTAACCCAGGAGATCTTTCCAGAAAGAGTCCCTCCCAAAACCGTAACCTTCCCAGAGGAGAGTGCCTATCGCTGCAGGCAAGCTGCAGGCCTGTTGCTGGTGTAAACCCTTTTGTTTGACATGACGTATTCATGTGCTTGTCAAACCTACAGTCACTGTTTAAAACGCTTTGGAACTGTGACAGTGTGGTAATGTCATGGCAGCTACAACAACCCCATACCTGGGAAATAAAATTATCAATATATATATGGGCCAAATTCACAGCGCATAAAAATATGCAGCAATACGTTAAATGAGGATGTTTCCTAGTATTGTAGTGCAGCATGTGTTTATGGTTTTGGATGCCTGTCCGGTTTTATGCCTTACATTGTTTATTCTTTTCATTTCTTTTGTTTTCCCCAGTTAGAAACAAAGGGAAGGAGTAGTATCATGTAACCAATTAGCTCCTTGTGGACCATAAGCAAATGTCCCACAGATGGGTTGCAGACTGCTATATGTTATGTTCTTTCCACTCCACAGATAGCAGTTACACTGTCCCTCTGCACACACAGGAGGCAGAAAGTTCCCAGGGAGCTTTCAGGAGCGTTGTTTCCACATGGCATGTTCACCGCGCCACGAACACGAACATGACCGTGGCATGTTCGCTCTGCCACTCGCTGCTCCGTCTCCTCTCAGAATACAAGAGATGCAAAATGCCACGGATGCCGGCAGGGTACCACCCCGCATCCAGAGCCTGGGACCAAGCACTGCAGGTCACTGGTACGCACGACTCTGCAGACACATCAGGAGCTTGCTGTATACATACCTACAGCCTCTTATGACTCCCCTATGCTTGTTACGTACACCCTTTCCCTGTGCTTCCTTTTTATTTTAGTTACAGGGGCATCAATGCAGAAGCTGACTTAGCACATTTCCCTTGAGGATATAGTGCGAAGAGTACCATGCTCCATTTTTATCTCCCAGCAGGCTTGCGCCCCTTACAAAATCAGCTACGTGAAGTAATACGGGGCGGATGTAACACTTACCTCCATTTCAGTTCAGTGTGACTTTGCCAGCTATTTATAGTGAAAGGACAAAGGGTTCAAGGTCAGAAAAGGTATCTGCAACAAATCAAACATAAATCTATTAAAAGTGAGAAAAATCTTGTGTCATCAATTCAGCACACGCAAATGGAGCAAGGAAAAGTAATTTCTGGCCATTTCTGAAGAGAGGAAGCCTTCAAGTTTGAGGGCAGTGTGCTTTCCACATCGCTCTGCAAAAGGAGAAGATGGCAGAAGAACAGGAGCAAAGACTTGCACAGCTATTGCTCGGCACTGCCATGGGACAAGTGTCTCCTCTCCCTGCAGATTCCACGGTACCCAGGGAGGAAGCCAGTGCTTCAAAACCATCAAGTTTTCTCATGTATTGATTTCACTCAGGTCAGAATTTGTCTTTATAAAACCAAAAGTGCAGTTTGTTTCTACACCTGGCTTAATTTTCTGTAATATCATAATCCTATCCTTCCCTCTCACAAGTAAAAATAATCTGAAAAATATCTGCAGTCCCACTGCAAGAGCTATTGTTTTAACTCTCAGATGTCTAATCAGTATTCCTGAAAGTGCAGAGACATTGTGCATAGATGTATTATAAAATGAACCAACCTTTCAAGGGAAAGATGTCAGGATTTGACACGTACAAACATGGGAACTTTCAAAGTGGTGTGTTGGGTTTGGTTTTTTTGCTTTAAGCTGGCTTCTGTCACCAATTCATCCCACATACGGTTCTTGGGTAAGCCACCTTTTTGTTGGTTTTTGTTCCTCAAAAAGAAAATCTATGTACCTATCAATCTATGCATGGTATCTATTTAATCTATGGCAACGATTCAACTTTTTTGTACACAGCTTTCAGTTATTCACTGCTTGCTGTCAAGACTAATGCATGCCTATCAGTTTCTATCAATGCACAGTGGATGAATATGACATTGCATTTTTTCCCAATGTCACCAGGTTCAGTATGTAATAAAAGCTCAGACTTTAGGCTAAATCATAGTACCCTGGGCTCAGATTTACATGAAGCTGCTTGGAGGGAAAATTCAGGGGCTCTTTCATAGCACTGCCATAGCATGCTGCGTGTGCTTTATTCCTTGGACACAAAGAAAAGTTTTGCTATGTTTATTTGGGGCACACAGGACCCAGGTAGAGTGCCTTGGTGTAAAGGGTAACAATCCTGTTTTCTCTCTCTCTAAACAGTCCAGGACAGAGGGGCAAGTGCCATGTGCTGGGTATGCTTTTTTCCTAGCTCTGCCACAGGGACAACATTTTGCTTAAACCTGATGCCTTATTCTTCTGCTAAAATAATTCTCACAGGTTTGTTCACAGGGCTTTTGCATCTCTACTGTAAACTCATTCTGTTGACTTGCAGTAAGTGACGACCTTTTTGTCAGTTGCAGAGATCATAATTAAATTAATATTAAATTCCTATTTTAGGAAATCCCTCCAGTTCACTCTGAATAATAATTCAGACAATATCCAGTTCTTCAGATAATATCTTGGGCCAGGATAGCTTGAGGGTACTCACACAGGTGCAACTTCAAACAAAAACCTATCAGTATATCAAGTTCCCTTCATTATTTGTAGCAATATTTCACTACACTGAGTAAAACAATATGGATTGTAGAGATTATTACTGCTGACTATGTTGATAATTTCTTTAATAAAAGGTGTAAAGTTTAATAACTCGTTCCAAGCATAAATTATTCCTACTGTTTGATATACATCAAGCAAAGATTATATCTCAGACTGGCCTTATTTATTTGTTGCTTTGCTTTGGTTCTTTCTTGTTTTATTTTTGCTCTCCAGAAAATCAGTAAAGTCATTACACTAATTGAGGAGAATCATTTGGAGAAATACCGTAGGGAATTCTGATAGAACATTTAATTACACATAATTAAAATAAAGATGGTAAAACTCATTTGGTTGTGGCTCATATAGTATTTAAGCTATGGAAAGCATAGACCATAAAGAGTAACCCTTCCTTTTGCTGTACTTCTAACCAAAGGCCATGGGATTTACTGCTCAGCAACTAATGCAGGTCAGATAGAAACAAGAAAGTAAAACAATAAGACCTATGGCCACCTCCAATTTGAAAACAGGATGCATGAACTACCACTTGATGCAATACAGAAAGAGCCTTCTAAGGCTGAATCTCAACTTGACATGCCACAATTCAGGGTGCTTTTGCTCTAACTGTAGAGGATGGAGGATGCCATTTAAAATATCTTGAAGGATAATACACAGGGGAAAGCTGATGGCAGATTTTCCTGCTTCCAGACATCCTTGTTTAGTCAGTAGTAAGCCTTGTGGCTTGCCTGCACTGGCAGATGTATGCGAAGATGGTCATAGCAAAGGCAATTCTGGAGCATACAGTACTTTAAGAGTTACATCAAGTGACTATACTGTTAGACTATTCAGTACCACAGAGAAATTAAATGAGCAGAAATTCATCCATTGTCATGAATGTCATGCTTTAATATCATTCCTGTAGCCAAATCAATTTTGTGATGTAAATAAAAATACTTATTAAATGTATTGTGATGTGACATGAATTCATTCAAGATTTGACACAATGCACTCAAACCTAGTCTTCATGAATATGGACACTGTGAATGCACTGTGCTTTATAATAATGGGGCCTTGTATGCTATAGATTTGAAAGCTTGCTTTGAACTCCTTGAGTTTATATAGTGTGAGACAGATTATTACGAAAGCAGTAATGAGAACAAGAGCAAAAGAGAGAAAATAGGATCTTCTGGCAGGACTCAGCAGCAGTTACTTTGTCTTCTCAGTCTACAAGTTCTCAGGATTCTGTTTTTAAAACCAACCTTTCCTAATCTGGGTTCTTAAGGGGTTTTTTATTGCCCTTCTTTTACATAGAAAATTTCCTCCTTGCGTTTACAGCTTGTTTTTCAATGCA
Organism: Ciconia boyciana; assembly: GCF_034638445.1. NCBI lineage: Eukaryota > Metazoa > Chordata > Aves > Ciconiiformes > Ciconiidae > Ciconia > Ciconia boyciana. The sequence continues at coordinate 72,366,224 of NC_132938.1, read as the reverse complement.
GATCTCTTTCACAGTATGAACTTTCCCAGTCAAAGCTCCATAACTCATTTTTGTAATTCTATGCCTATCTCACACATCCCATAAAGGAGATGTTCCCAGGGTACTTAAACCAGCTATAGGAGTCAAAGTTGCCTTCAGGCTAAATCTAACACAAATTTCATGGAAAAACTACTAGTACTTTTCACAGGCTATGAAACTATCATGACTATTAGAGTCTCAAAATCAGAATAGCAAATAAGCAGAAATTCTCATTTTGTCATCTCCAGTGACAAAAAAGAACAAAAAAAAAAAAAGGAAAAAAAAAACTGCGTGCATATTTCACTATGTTTCTAGGTTAGAAAATTTAATGTTGAAAAGAAAAAAGATATGCACAGTATGTTTCATAAAAAAAATTTCCTTTAGATTAGTAAACTGTATTTTTTTATTTGTTGAAGTGATTCACGCTTGGGAAAAAGAAAAAAATGTTTTTAAGTCACAGGGAAAAATAACGTTGGTCCAGTCAACATTTATAATATTGGTTTTACAGGTGCAAATTAGCTTGAGAAATGCAAAGCTGAGAATTTTCAATCTTTTTGATGTGTTCTGTACAAGAATTACAACTTTGACACAACCAAGTATTCAAATGTAAATGCTACTATATCTATTAGTAGCTGGGTCAAATGTTCACATGTGTTTTAAATGCCCAAAGTTAGAACACTGTTGATCCTCTCTCTTAATTCAAAGCCAAGCTACTTAAATGAAATTTCTGTGTTATTTTCCAGTAACAACAGGCTTAATTCAGTATAATTTTTTTCTAACATGAAAGCATACATTTTGTAATTAAGTTTTCACTACCTAATTATCATTTCCATGAAATTGTCTGTGAAATTAGTAGGCATAAAATACTTTCTACGGTGTCTGAGTGGCTTAGAAGAGTATGTCTCATTTTCAGAAGAGACTGATGAGCTCAGATCATATTGACTTTCTGTAGGACAGAGACTTTTAAGTCACTCGGGCACTTCTGTCAATAGCAGCTGATTCAGCATAGAAAACATCATGAAATGCCAAAATCTCTCTGTGTGACAGCCTTGTTTATTGAAGAAGTTACTGTGTACCATTGAGCTTTAGATTAGGCTCATCCATGTATTTAAACAACACATTTATAAGTGGTCTGATCATTTTTGTTCTTTTGACAGCTGAAAACAAGCACTGCTCTTTTGACACCAAATGCTAATCAATAGCATACACTACTGTTATAAAACTACATTACATGGTGTCTAAATTGTGTACATATACATACACTTATACATATACATATACAAGAAAAGCTTAAGAGAAGATATAAGATCAACCCTAGTATGAACATATGTAAGCAATACCAAGAGGGGAAGGCAGTAACTATGGCAATGCAATTGAGACCACTCAAACGACTAAGAGATTGAGTCATATCAGAGGAACATGGCTGTAATTGCCTCTCTCAGCCACTTCTGAGCTGATCATGACCCAAATTTATTCGGCTGTTACCATCCTGAAACACCTTTATTTTAGCAGTGACTTTATCCTTGTACCCTAGCAAGGCAGAAAAAGATGATGAAACTTAATGTTAGAACTGGAGATCATATTGCTCAGACTAATACACCAAGTAAATTCTTGGAATTTCTGGAGAAATGGAAAAAGAACAGGATCTTCTGGAACTTTACAAGGTTTATAAGCAAATAATTTGTGAGTTGCTAATATCACTGCTGATAGACAATATCTCTGTATACAGCAATGTCACTCATGTTGAGACAAAGGCAGAGTTACTTATGGGGTGATTATGCTGATCTTGAAATGACTTTAGAGCTGATTTTAAAATTTAGGTAGCAACTGAAATCAAATATGGCTTTAATTAGTCAACTTTCTGGCATGTTGATGCAGTAAAAACAGATAGTTCAAATGATTGATATAAAGTTTCTAAACTGTGATTATATAATATTTATATGATATTTTCATAAAATAGCTATTGACTTGTGTGAAACAATTATTAATACGGATAAATGATGGATAAATCAAAACCTTCAGAGTTAATTATTTTGTCCATGGTCCACAGCTGAGTGGTAAATGTTCATTATAACCTAGACTTGTAAAGATGCCTGCTGTCATGTATGTCTGCATGGAAATAGAGAGCATTCAGCTGCTCATACCAGAACTCTGAACGGCTTGGTTATATGGATCATTTATAAATCTAATAGTATAATTTTTATATCTAGATCTTTCCTCTTTTTTTGGCATGAAAAAAAAGATTTTTGACAAAATGTTTTTCACAGAAAATGCTTGGTTTTCTTAGAGGCTTCAAATTTGTCCTTGAAAAATCAGATACATGTGCACAGGTGCACATACCCACCTACACAAGAGTATTTTTGTTGTCACAGAAAATGTCCAGGCATGGTTACTCTCTCATACGCTTGGCTCAAAGTATAGCTAGTGTATAAATCAAATTTAGTTTTCATGGTAGATGCATCCATGCAGAGTCAATGTAATTGTGATACGGCCCTCTCTGTAGATATGACTTAGTGGTGGAAATGCTGGCACATTATTAATGATAATATCCCCTCTCTTCCCATTCCCAAGATCACAAAAACGTGTTTCTCTCTTACTCCCATGTAGGGAGTTCATCAACCCTCAAGAGACCCAAGCTGGAGAAATTCACTAAACAGATTCCAGGCTTGTTTTTTTTAAAGCCTCATATCAGGGTTCCTGAGTAGTTTGAGTATGGTCTTGAATAATTCATTCCCAAACCTTTGTTGTTTCATCAGATAGTAGATTTCCAAAGAAGTCTGTCTCTGTTCCTCAGCTGGCTAACATTATGTCTTGTACATTCCCATCCAAGAAATACGTTTCTAATTAAGCCACATAATAAGAGTTTCCTGTGCAGGGGAAGAGACGGGGAAAACAAGTAGCTTTGAAAGTGGAAGTTTTATTCCATTTAGGCCTGTTAGACTCAAGCCTCATTCTGTTTAAAATAATGAATACAGAAAGAGAAAAGAAATTAAAATAAACAGATATTTGTTCTGCAACATGATCTCTAGACTTATTTGTGGCAAGGAACAGAATCCCCCTTCCTGAAATAAAATAGAAGACCTTCCACCAGTGAAATTTATTTTCCGCCACTGGATAGGAAAATATTCCACGTGGACAGGAAAAAGACCAGAAATGTTTCTCAAAGGGAGCTTCCTCGCCTGCTGGCTATGAAAGCTTAAACTGGAGTGTTAAGTTAGCAAATAGATTGTTGTTTCATTATTCCAACCTTACAGCAACCCTTAAGGGTGAAAACAGAACAAGTCTGCTGACTATGCATTCCCATCCTCTGGGATTTTTGAAAAGATGTTGACTCTAAATCAGCTTTCTACTATCCTTCTGGTTTTGCCACCTTCTAGTCGCCTACTAACCATTAATATGTTTTTACTTTTGTCATCCTTTGAAATGCATTTCTTAAGCAAATCAGCAAATGCCAGCCCTACTGAAAAAAAAAAAAAAAGGAAAAAATAAATGATAAAGATGTCCCAACGCCTCAGGATCTTTTTTGCAAAACATGCAGCATGATCTCTTTTACTCTTTCTTCTTTTTTTCATTTCCTCAGTAACAGTGTTTGTTAACTAAAAATGTTTAAAACATGTCAGATTTGGTTTGGGATTTACCACAAACAGAAAGTTCATTCAAATCTGTGGTTAGTCTGACAGTGTTTGGAATAGGAAGTTAAAGGAGAACATAAGTTGTTGCAGTTGTTTTCTCAATCAAAAGGGAAGTTAGCGGAACTTGCTCATTGCTCATGTGTTCATGAATAACTTATTCAGAACACTGTGTTACTGGAAAAATATCCTCTGGGCTGACACATCCACATGTCACTGTAGAGCTAGAAGTTGACAATGTCAACTTCGTATACCACTCTTTTTTTAAAATGTATTTTTAAAGAAGGAATATTTTTATTTTCATAAGTATTTTATGATCCTAATAACATTGGCACAAAAATATATACACACCCTTTTTTCGGGGGGTGATTTTTTTTTTTGTATCCCTGCTCCTTGAATCAAGTGCCAAATTTGTGCCTTGTGATCAGAAAACCAGTATTTTAGGTGCATTTTACATAGTGTCACAAGCTGATTCAAAAGCTTTGTACAGGATAACTCAGGGCCCTGCCAAATTCATGTCACCTATTTCATATTCCAGGTAAACTGTAGACTGTCTCTCATGAGCTGCTTATCAAAATGTTCTGACATGCAAGAACTTGTGGCAGTGAACTCTGTGCCTTGGCACTCCATGATTTCATCGTGTTACGATGACTATATTAACTGTTGCAAGATACAGCCAAGTACAAAAAGAAATTTAATGTTAGGGCTTAGAAATTTGGATGGAAGTTGCAATAAATATTTTAATGAGAAATTATTACAACAGGGAGACTATTTCTTGCTGGTAAGATGCAACTTTAGTATTATGCAGTAGATAATATCTCTTATTTGGCCAACTAAAAAACTTAAAAGAAAAGACAGACTCTCAAGCATGCAAGCTTTTTTTCAGGTAGGAAATAGAAATAGTGTTATTCAAAGCTAAGTACAAGTGGTGAACAATTGCTTTGAGTTTGACTTGATAATATTAAACAGAGCATCTGAGAAAAACATTCATCTTTCCGGAGAGTCTTACATTCCTAAATAAATGTTTGTTATAAGGAATGTTTTCTTTTGTGGGTTTTTTTGTGGTTTCTCTTTTTTCTTTTTTTCTCTAATTGCCTTCAAAGAATAAGGGAAAATGTCCAAAATAGTTCTTCACCCTCTTTGATATGGCCAGGATACACACCCTTAAACAAGTTCTACCTTAGGTAAGTAATCCCCTGAGACAGGCTATCGCTTTCCGTTGTCTTCAAAGGTCCTGTTTTAAATTTGAGGTACTTTGCAAATATAGAGCAATATGAAAGAAAGAATTCTAAAGGGCAGAAAAATAATAAAACAAGTATTGTGTACTCAGAGGTAACATTACCTATATTAGGGTTACCATTCTGAGCATGAAAGCGCAGAAAAAGGCTGTGAGCTATGTTCTGTAATAGATGTCATCCTGTCCTTTGCCTTCAGTGATAGGAACTAATTAATCTTGCACCTTTTTCTATTACTCCACCAGACAGAATTTATTCCATTTTTTGACAAAATAACTTTTGAACATGTGCAAAGAAGCTAATTGGTATTCCATCTTTTGCTATGTTATGCCAAAGTTTCTATTCTGCCACTGTAGTATTATAATCTTTCTGTGGTCTCTGATCATTATCTTCTTATTTAAACAACTACCTTTAGTGTGACCACAAGCCAATTGTGTATACAAAAATGCCCAACTAAGCCATGGTTCTTCCAGAAAGCTGAAATGTACTCCTAGGTATTCCCATAGCCGGTCTTCCTTCCTTAATACTGGAGTGCTATCAGACTAATCATGGGTGACGACCTTTGAAGGGAGCAGAAGGACATTCAATATGCAAATGCAGCTACAACAAACAACGCTGTGCACACAATTTTGATTGTAAGAGCAGACCAACAGTCCATTAAGTATTACATACAGCTGTCATATTTTTGCATAAGGTCAGCTTTCATTACAGCACACCCTCGAAACCTGTATTTTACTTCATATTTTGGGAGGGACTAGGTCTTGCTTCCCCTTTAATCCAGTCTTCACAAGAGGCAGACAATTCACTCCTATGTAATCAACAGTGTAATTAATTATAAGCATTTGTTAGGTGTCCCCCATCTAAAAGATGAACAAGCTTGATGGTGTTTATGAGTCTGAACTGGTCTTCAGCAAAAGGTAGACTGACTGCAGACAATGAGACGGAATAGGATAGATGCACTAGCCTGAAGTATTGATAGGTGGCTTATTTATACCACAGTGGGATATTAAAAGCAGATGTATGTAATAAGGGAGATAAAATGTCAAAATGTAAGTTTAGCTAACCTAAAGTTCTGGTTTCTTTGCAGTGTGCTTTCAAACATCTTTTGACTCACAGAAATTAACTCAAACTACATTTCTTTGTAGAAATGGAATGCAGAGGAAGATCAGCTATTTGTAGGCAGTGAGAACACACAGTATCAGTTTCCTTGATATATGCAGCTTACTGAGGATATATGCATACAAAGTGAGATTTTGGTGGCAAGTCTCCCAAGACCATGAACAAAACCACCAAAGGAATTGATGAAACCTGTACTGAATCCACTGCCATGTTCTGAACCAACTGGGGAAACAAACACTATTTCTTTTCTGACAATTTGTTGTTACAGAAAACATTAAGGAGACACTTCTATATAAAATAAAATTCATCTAGGCACAGTCATCAGTGTTTAATTAGAGAGCATGAATTATTGACCATGTGCTGCTGTTCTCTTCAAGCTTTAAAACTAGAGCCATGTAGTCTCAAATCATGGCATGACAAAAGGGCACGTTGCTCTGAAACATTTTCTAATGTTCTTTTTCTTGTTTTGACTGCAACCTTTCAGCAGTAAAATCAACTGAAGATGCTAAAAGCAAAAATATTAAAGGTGAATCTCCTTGTATATGTGCAGGGAAAATATTTTAAACAAGCCAAAGCTAAACAATAGACCCTTTTCAAGTCAAGCTTTGCCATGGTTAGTTTAATTTTCACCAGTTCCTTTGCTTGCAACTACAGTGTCTGTCTGATCCTAGAAAGCACTTTTAGATTTTAATACATGTGCCCACTTGTCAGTAAAAGGTAGCTTCCATATGCATAGTCTGAGTAAGTTTTTCTCTCTGGTGATGTCTGTCCTAGGAAAGGTCTTGTCAAGAGAGGGCTTACTGAGCCCAGTCAGGCATTGCCTGAGGTAGCTTTGAATTCCATGTATCCGAATTCCTGGGAAGAGATTAGTCTACTCTGACCATATATATCAACTTCTTTATAACAGATCTCTGGGTTATTGTTGCACAGATTATGCGATACAGTTGTTAAATAGGAGAGTATGTCAAATAAGAGAAAATATTAGCCTTGCCGGGCTGTTAAGGTTTCTGCTTATGTTTGTAAAGCAGCCCTCCCTAGCTATTTTAGCTATTTATTCCTTAATAAAAATAATCTTTTTGTTTTAGATGAAGAGATACTCTGCTAGGTACTGTACATTACTGGTCTCTTTCTTTTTTCCCTGTTTCTAGACCACCGCATGTTTGATAAACAAAATTTCTCTGGGCATGCTGTACTCTCAAGGCTGGCTTTCCAAACAGGTACAGCATCCCTAAATGCTTACGTTTAGCTAAATTTTTTTCTGATTCTATTCCCAGGAGAGACTCTATTCCTCATGAGTGTGTTAGGAGAAGTCCCATTGTAGTCATGACTCTGCTGGATCCCATTGCAGACCTGGAGTTCTATATATTGTCCAAGTATGAAGACATCAAGCAAGAGGTAAAGCCTTGTAGGGCTGAAGTCAACAGCAAGACTCCAGGGCGATATCCAGGGTTTGGTTTTGAATGTTTATGAGCAACATGAGATTTGTATGTAAGGTTTTTTGTATGGTCTAGCTCTAACAGCTGGAAAATGCTTCATCTCTGTGAGGTCAAGTTAATTTCTTTTATTACAGCAAGCTGCTCTTGTCCTTTTTCATATGAGTCTATATTGCATATAGTAGTAAATAGAACCATTCTGTAATAAGGCTAAAATTAAAATTTTACAGTATGAAAAATACATGATATAGAAAATACAGTGAAATTGTATAAAATATAATGAACAGGCCCTCAGTGAACAGCAATTGCATCTGAACTAAACTACCCTTGGCAAAATCAGTTACAAAAGTATCTGGAAAGAAATATGCACTCTATTAATTTTGCATTTTGATGAACATGTTTTATGCATTTATTAAAATATCTTTTAGACTAAGTAACATTTTAAAGACCAAAAAGAGAAGTAAATATTTTATTCAAACCAGTTGTGTCTAACATCCAAAGTTTATTATATGTGCTATGGGTAAGTGATTTAAAATTCATAAAGCTGCTCTGGTTTGTATAAGAAAGCAATTTTGCTTTATACAGAGAAACTTACTCTAAAAAGTAAAACTAAGCATTTTGTCAGAAAAATACCTTAAAACTGATATATCATCTGTAATAAGAGGTATGGGTTTCTTTTCTATTTTCTTTTGTATTTTTTTCAATCACAGTTAAGCTGTGGATATTTGCCAGAATTTCACCGAGAGCCTTCTTCGGTGCTTACCTCAAGCTAAAGAGATTTGGCTGCAAATCTGTTTCAGGGTTGCCAAGCCTTTACTGGGAGATTTACCTCTGAAGGTTTTCCTTCATTTTGTTTTAAAGAGTTTACTAAGGCCTACAATTTTTTTTTGCTATATAGTTAGTAACAATCAATATTTCTTCACAAAGAGCACCATTGTGAGAGCCCGCAAGGTGTAACGCATGAGTAAAGAAAACATCCTTCGGAGCATTCTGAATAAAGGCTTGATAAAGCATAACAAGGAAGCAATAAAGAACCATTGGTCCTGTACCTATATATCATCCACAATATTTCTTTCTACTTGACACACTGAAAATTAAATGAGTATTTTGCATAATTTTCTAATATCTCTTACAAGGCAGTTGAATCACTGAGAACCTGTTATGCTACACAGTATTTAGACTGTTGTACAGTTATACTACAGTCAGATGCCGATTGTTTCCTTCTAACTTTCAGGTACAGCAGGGACCAATGTTCAAACCCTCGCTGGAAAAACTGGATAGAAAGATAAGGATTATGATGAGGCTGGACTCTTTGGGAAATGGTAATTAGTGCCAAGCAGCAAGATTAATCTAAATCCAAGGCTGATATTTTTTAAAGTTCTTTTGGGTTATCAGTAAGTTTTGTCCAGAAAGAGGACATATGTGTCAACAAAAACATGTAGAGGAGAGTAACATGCCAATGCCTGAGAGGCCAGTAATGCCCCTTCTCTTCAGAAGCTCTTAAAGCTTTCAGTTGTTTCACCTCTGATGCTGAAAATTCAAAAGTTGGAGCTAATTTAGGCTCTGGATACAGTTATCTTAAATGATCTAAATACTGTCTTTACAGAGACTGTGGAGTGAGAAATCCTGCCTGAGCCCTTTTCCACTCTGTTTCCCCTCCTCACATCATCCACTGCTCCATCTCCCTGCTCCCTCGAGTCTCCATCAGGACATGCCATTATATCTCAATACTAGTGCAGAGCAACACAGGGCTGGTGAACACAGGGTTTAACCTATATAAATTATCTTTACTCCCATTAGGAACACTTTTATAGGATTCAATGATATTTTCTATGGTGCACCACTGAATTTGGTATATACAAGGAACAAAAGAGGAGCTGACATTCTCACAGGCTTGTTTTTCCAACACTTTAAACATCTCAGAACTTCTCTAAGAGTCACTCGTTCCTAAATGACTCGGAGTTTTACAGTCTTTTTAAGATATGTTTTCAAGGTTTCTATTCATAATTGTGTTATACAATATACATGTGCACACATGCACAGGTACTGTGTATGTATATTATGTTGTGTATATATATAGCTTATACGTTCTATACATAGAGAGAAGGTAGGTGAAAATGGAACTTTAGGAGGGAGAGGGCACTGAATTCTCATTTACAATTTCATGGAGGGTGAAGAAAAATATGGCTTGAAAGGAATACAAGCAAAGAACTAGCAATGAGAAGGGTTCTGTGGGATAGGCACATCTATGGATGAGGGAGACATGAAAAAATTCTTATATGCTCTGTATAAATGAAAAAGAATAGCGGCATTTTGTAATATGTGTGTCATTTGTTTAAATCTGCATTAGCTAATCATAGCTGACTGAAAGTTTTCCCTCCAGCAGCAACTAAAACTAATATCAAGACTAATAACTCATATCCAGCAGGCAAAAATCAGGACTGACCATTTCATGCAAAATATCTCTTCCTCCAAAACAAAATTAAAGTTTGGCTATCTCTATTTCTGATCCTTGTCTTTTTCAGCAAAAAGCAGTGTCTATGTCAACACAAATCTTCAGGAATTTTATTTTGTCATGCATTGTTTCAGATTTTCTTAAAGAGGTTTTGCTCTATTTAAAAGTATATCAGCTGTAGGAGTTTTGCCTGCCTTAAAATCAAAGATCGTGTTTATTGTATGTAGGGTTGTGAGCCACATGCCAGTCTAAACAGGGAAATAGCATAGGGCAGGTCAGGCGAAGACTGAGAACGGCAATGATAGACGAGGAATAAGCAGATGTTTTAGTACCTTACCTGCCCACTGCTCACCAGATGAAATGTCTTTGACATTAATAACTGCTGCTGGTTTTGTTCTCTGATGCTTTTGTATTATAACCCAACATCTACCTACATGTTATTGCAGACCTAGGATGTGTCTTCGTTTTTGCAAAGAAAGCTCTCAATTTTTATGCATTGAGGTTGATTAAATTGTACTTCCACACACCTAAATGTCATGGGTCAGATTTTTAGGATTAAGTAGGCAACCCAAGGCCTTCTTAGCACGTGTGCTACCAACGTTCAGCTGAGGCTGGTTGGGTCCGGCCTGCCCTGTGCACGTGCATCCTTATGCAAGCAAATCATCCAGCTAAGGACAAGCTTGTGCCTACCTCACACCTGAACATGAAGCCAGGAAGCGGCCAGGTGCCCTCAACTTCTGCAGCTTCACCACAGCCTTTCTGGTGCCACGTCTTAGACCTGCTGAAGTTCACAGCAGAATTTAAACTGTCTTGTTACTTTACATTCCGAACAGTGAGGAGAACTGTCTGCACTGCAGACTTATGCCAACTGCAAATGGAAATTTTACATACAGTTTGTTTCTGCCATTTACAGAATTTATAGTAAAGTTATTTTTACATTAGTGTTCCAGTTCCCAATAATGCAGCAATTTCTTCATTAAAGAAATAGCTTTTTTTTTTAAAAAAGGAAACTCTTATTATGGATTTTGCTTAATTTCAAAGGACTTTTTCAGTCTCTCCTGATTTTTTTTTTAATGTTGCACCTGGTCAGATGAAACATTGTTTTTATCAAAATGAAACAGCACATTACATTTTTACTATGTTAGATTATGCATTAACTTAACATTTCAAAAACAAGTATTGTTTCAGAACAAAGACTTTGACTGTAATCATCCTGTTTATTCCTGTCTTATTTATAAATAACAATACACAGATATTTTTGGCTCAGAATGTTTTAGTTTCAGTGGAAAGGTGCTTTCCAATTTAAAAAAATCTCACCTTGGGAAATTTTTGGGCATTGAGCCACAGGGAATTATTTGCTCAGCCTTCTTTTATACCACGCTCTGGTTCTATGATAGCTTAGTGGTTTAATGGATCAATGATGGTGCATAAGTCAAATATACTCTCAAGGCAATTTTGTTACAATATCTTAAAGGCTGGGGGTTTTTTTGGGGTGGGGGAATATATATGCAGGATGCAAGCTGGGCTTTTTTTAAGAAAAAAAACCCGCAAAAAACCAAAAACCCGAAAACAACAAACCACACTTGTTCACTGTCTCCAGACACCCAAAAGCCACTAAGCAAATTTTTTTTTTTTTTTTGAAAAGAAGACCCATTTCAGCCTTCCAGGAGGTTTAAGAAACATCTGTTTTTGCAGTTACGGTGATAAAGCTTTGAACCTTTCCCCCCACTCCCCCAAAAGAGATTGCAAGGCTTGCTCCCACTTGCTCTGCTGTTTATAAATCTAGGGAGATGGCTACTGTGCGAAGCCCCGTCAGTACAGTCCCCGAAACGAAGGTTTCAGACTCCAGAACAAAACCTAACGATAAAGGAGTAAAGGGTTCCCACTTGACATAAAACTTCCACGTCGAGTGTCGACGTATTTAGCGACGGGAAAGCAGGAATTGGGAGTAAGCAACACTATTCCTTTCCATCTGGCGAAGCCGCTCCCCGGAGCCCACAGTGGGAGCGGGGCTGGCTCCTCAGAAACACGTGGCCCTGTGTTTGGGGGCCTCCCCAATTAGTCCTGTAATTTACTGTTACTTAATAAGACGGACCGAGAAACTTGCGCCAGTAGGGATGGAAAGATCCCGGCCTCCAGCTGGGGTGGGTGTTCTCGGAGTTAGCCCGACTCTCAAGCAGGTACAAAAGGCACCCACAGCTGAAGCCGGGGACACAGAAAGGAGACCTTCAGCCTCCGATGAATTACACACCAGCGGCAGGCCCCAGGAACAGCAGATCAGCTCTCACTTTGAAGGATAAATCAAAGCTTTAATCGGGCCTGTCAGTAAAGCAGGTGTTTTGACTGCCTTTATGGTTCATTTTTATGCAAAAGGGTTGTGGGGATACAGAAATCATGGGGGATTGAAAATAAATGGCACTGACAGCACTGATCCCACCAGGCGAGGGGGCCAAAATCGGTCTGTCTTTTCATATTATGAAATATACCTAACGGCAGGCTCTTTAAACCCCGCTTACACAATGAGCTGTCTGTGCGCCCAGGACTTTCCTTTCTCTCGCTTTCCTCCTTTCCTCCCCCCCTTCTTCTTCTTTTTTTTTTTTTTCTTTTTTTTTTTTTATTTGATATGCCAGGGGCCCTTTTCTATTCTCTGGTGATGAACTGCCCCAGCAGCCACAGCAGGTTCAGAATGTTAAAGAGCCGCCACTCACCCGAGCCGACAAAAGGATTCCGTTTTAAAGGGCTTAAAGGACACTGTAGACACTACCCGCGGCCCCGTTTTAGGAGAAGGTCTTTTTCATCTTGGTTTTCATCGTTCAACAACAGCCACAAATACAACGTCATAAAAAGGTGTCAATGCAAATGTTCTAGCGTGGGCCAGGGCGAAGGGGCGCATCATTCGGAGAGAGGCTCACGCGGCAGTGCCACGGCGGCCGTGCCGCTCCGGCTCGCCTCTCCCGTGCTGAGAGTGGGCACCCACAGCTACCCAGATTTATACCTTAATACAGAGATTTAACTTCGCTTAATTCCTAAGTCTCAACATTAATAGCGGGCATAATTTTTTAAGTTATCTAAATAAAATGTTTGAGCACACTGAAGCTGAATCATTGTGGCATCCTGTAATATTTAAATGGCGGTTGAGGAATGTTCTAATGTAGCACACTTTTCCAGAAAGAAAAGAATGAGGGCCTTTTTCTTTGGTTCTGCTGTAACTCAATACTTTTTACAGTGTATTCTGTAACATAATTTGAAATATTACTGCAGGGCATTGCTAGTAAATTTCATTTATCATTTACAAGCCATAAAGCAGGCAAGAAAAAAAAAAGAAAAGGCAAGTGCTTCCCCTCCTGTAGTTTCACACAGAGTTATTCATGTCTAGTGCCTCACCACTCACAAATGACAGTTTTTCACCAGCTTTACTAAGGAATTGATTCTTTTCTCTTTCCATATAAATTCAAAAATATATTTGAAAAAGCAATGCCCAGCTGGCATGTCCTTAGGACAGATTGCCTGAGGACAACTTTTTGAAAACTTTTCATGGATTACATGTAAATTAAGAAATTCATTATGCTTGATTGTGATCATTCATATTGCTCTTTCTAGACAGAAAACTTTGCATCTTTGTAACAAAAAAAGCATGCATTTTGTGACTTAGTTGCATAGGAAATGAGATCACTATCCCTTTTTCCAAGGTAGGCTGACGCCCTCAGTCTCTATAAATGTTCATGCATCTTTGGTTTTTGACCCACTAAACTACTCAGTGAATTCCAAAGGAAATTCAGCTAATACATAAAAGTCACCATACTTTCACCAAAAAAAGTATTTGTGGGTTTCTTGCAAGTAATTTAGACTCTGACTTTCCAAACACACATTTTTATCTTTACCCATATAATAATTCCATTTAAAATAGTAAGATTATTACACTTATAAAATACACATTTTCTACTCAAGGCCTAGGTATTGCACATTGGCACTGGCACTCATGTTGCGTTTCTAACAAACTTAATTTCAGTATAATTTCTCATGCCAATGAAGTTATTCCATGCCAATAAAATTCCATACATCCTTGCAGTATTAAGCCTTGAAACCCTAATTTTCTCAATTATTTCAAGGCCACAGTTTATGCAAGCTTTGAAAATGAACTGCTTCCAATAATTTGCTTGAAGAAAGATGATACAAGTCATTAATCATGGCAAATATATTTAGGTTCCGTGGACATTAGCTGAAAATTCATTAACTTTTCTCTCTGGAAGAGTTACTATGCTCAATAATATTTTGGATGTTTAGATCATAAGGTAATTGCAATGTTCTGATTAACAGTGTCTTCAGAAAAAAGCTCAACAAAATTTAACAAGAATTAAAAGTCTAATTCAAATTAGCCAAGTCCTTGTTCCTGATTGGCTGTTTAACATTCTTGCTGTGAGTCCACTAGCTGTTAGTCTAGGCATAATACAATAAACAGTAATTAATAAATAATCCAACAATATTTATTTGCATTCATCTTCCACAGAGTTGCAATGATTTTTCTAATGAAGTGCATTACTGGGATCTGCTTTATAGCCCAACCTACAATTGTCTGCATTGTCCTGAGTAGAGGGGATTTTTTTGGCATAAGAAAATGTTTAAGCAACTAAACCTTTTGATATGTACTGTTAGCCAACACCTTAGCTCTGAACAACACGCACATCACTTGTGGGAGTAGAATCAAACATTCCCATTTTTGAATTTCAGGTCAATTGTTTCTAATTAGTCTGCCATGGATAAAACTCAGATTTCTGCTTTCTGTTAGAAATTCTACTGAATCACTCATGAATTACTACTGAATTACTCATGAATAATTTTGGTATGGACAGATTCTCATCTACCTCATATCAAAATGTCAAATCTTTCCATCATTTGTTGTCTCCAATAATTTCAGCTATGACCTAACAAGCAGGGATGAAGGCTGACTCACACATACCAAAATACTAACATATGGGCATGAATTTGGGTGAATTGAAGGTGAATATATTGCAAAATCGTAAATCAGCTGGGGAATACTTCAGTATAAATCTTCAACACTCAGTCTTGAAGATTTCTGTAAATGCGCAGGGGTGGGTTGCAACCCTCATCATTCCTGGCTAGAGCTGTCTTTTGTCCTCACTACCCGCAGTCCAAAGACAATCTGCTTCCACCCATTTCCTACCCAGTGGCATGATGTGGCAAGAGTTTATTTTTATCATGTGTTTGTATCGCTCCTTTCTCAGTGGGATTTTGGTCCAAAGTGGGACATCTAGACACTGCTGAAATACAAAAAATAACAAACAATAGTGCCTTCAAGCTAGAGATTTAGCCCCCAGATATTCTCGGAATCACTAAAAACTGGAAATACTGAACAGCTCATCCAACACCAGATAAACCACAAAAAGAAAACAGTGTCAGATGGAGAGAGGAGGAGGAGGAGGAGAGGGGTTGAAAAAATTTACTTACTGAAGGTAGTGTTTGGTTGTTGTTTTTTTTCTTTTTAAGCCTCATAGACCAATTCTAATGTTCATTGCTTTCTGGTTTCTAAATGGATCGTAAATGCTGGGTTTGATTTAAGCATACAATGCTTAAATGTCCACTTAAGTATGGACAGGCAGCCTACTTTTAAGAGGCTCTGTCTCAACTGATAGGTAGTACATAATGTGGTTGTCATGATCATGCTGTTGCCGTATCCCCCTTCTTTTAATGAAAAACAGACGTGGGTGTACCTGCATTAGTCTGTTTTTTACTTCATTAAGAAATCAGGAGGATCTAAGCCATATGTATAGGCATACAAGCTCAGAAGCTCTGGTCTTGGTTTTCAGTTTAACATTCACGTCAAACTTGTTGTATTTAGCCTGATTTGTGAAGATATAGGATGGAAATAGTGATGAGTAGCAAGTTCTCCCCCGGGCTTCTCAGGCCTTTGGAGCTGCTTTTGTTCAATGGGGCCCTCCCTGGTAGCTCAAGATTGTTAAATACCTAGATATGTTGTAAGACCAGCTTTTCCATCCCTGTCTAAAAATAGATGGAAGATTAGCAACAATAATTTAAAACGGACTTTGTGAAGACAGATTAATTAGAGTTCACATTCCTTTAGTGTCATTTCATGGGATCTGTTTACGTGCTGATGAATATGTAAGGGGTAGCGGAGATTTTGCAGATGTTTGGTTATGCTTAGACTGTAGTTTGAACAGAGATTAAACTTGCATGAGCATGTAAGACTTACGGAGAATGTCAATAGCTCATTGACACCCTCAAATGGTCAGAACCTCAGCTCCTCCTCCCATCAAGTAGTCATGATACCTTGCTCAAACAGAAGTTATAAGAAACTGCAATTGAATCATCACTACCAGAATAATTGCCTGACATTCTTTTATATATTCCTTAAGGGTGCTCATCCAAGTACAGTCCTAACCCAAATGGTTTAGACGTTTGGCTTTAACATTGCAATACAAGATAATAATGACCTTGGGCTTATTACTTACTATTATCAACACTGGTGAGTTACTCTTTAATTTGTGACTAATGTGCTAAAACTGATTTGAGTTTTAAGCCCCTCAGTATAACATGTGTTCTAGCCTGAGTGAAAAGCTTTTGAACGTTACTTTGAACAGCTATTCCTTTCTTCAATGGTAATGTTTAAATCTTGTCCCTGTGTGCTGTACTTACAAGTTACAAGACTGGTACTATTTGCATTACACAAGACATAAATAAAAATATTTTTAGTAACTCAATAACTTGATTAGTTACTTACACTATCACCCTTAAGATTAGACAGGGTAGGAATAAAAGAACAATATTTTTCAGTAATTCAATTAGTAATGATTAATGATTTGTACATAAATTTTGTATTATTTACATTCACACTTGCCTAAAGAATGCTGGCCTTTCAATTTTAAAAAAATATTGAAACAGAGAATGCAAATCAATTGTTTTGTTGTCTTTCAAATAATATAATGCCTCTCAAAACTGCTAAAATTATTCCTCTTAAACAATATATAATTAAGCAGTAGAACTTACTGTCATAAGCATACTGCCATTATGTCAGAAAGCATATAGGGTTTTTTAATGTGAAAAGTAAGATGATAATGGACAGTCAACACAATAAGTATATTTTTTAAAAAATTACATATGGAAGCATCATTTAGATTATAGTGGAATAGGGCACAATATAATGTATTTAATTATGAAATAAGATTGTATTTTATTTGCCAGAAAAAAGTATTTCAGAGGTATATATTACAAGTCATCAAAAAAAAAAATCTTTAGTTATCCTGCTTTAACTTCATATTTTGTTTAGAAATATGAAAATAATATGCTTGGGTAAATTTATAGTTTTTTATCAGAAAAATAAATAAAAAATGTAAAGCCTAACCTTTTATTTGCTATTCGTAAAAGAAAATATTACAGAATTCCAAAGGCTTTTGTAATTCAAAGCAGTTTTGAAATTGTGAATATAGACTTTTTTCACTGGAAAAAATCCTTCTGTATGTCACTGAATTTTATTACATACTTTTATGTTTCTGAATGGAAATACTAATTGACAAAAATGTACATGTAGGCCACTTAATTCTCTCTCACCTTCTATTCTCAGCTCTATCAGAACACATTCTCAGTAAGAGAAACTGATTTGTTGTGTCACTGCCTATGAAAATAAGCATAAAAAATTATGTACTATCCATATTTTTGCCAGTTTGTTTGCCAGTTTCTGCTAATGTTGCATTTACTTAAAATATTATCCAATTTATATGATGGTGAGTATCAGCCTTTCTAGCAGTACAAGTCTAATCCCATTCTTAAGAGCCTGATTCATATCTATACATTTCTCTGCCACATAGTCCATCTTGTTTTCATTTTTTTGCCTTTATCTACTTCTGTGTAATAAACCAGTTAGCAATATTTTGGGAGAAAAATCAACAGGTATTTAAACCTTTCATGATTTGGCAGTAAATAATTAAATCAACATTTGGTGACTTACAATTGAATACTCATGGACTGTTCAACTAGAATGAAACCACAATACTTATTTGATTGAATTTCTAGTTTAACAGTTTGCAATTCCAATTCATGTTTTATAGGCTAAAGGAATTTCTCTTTATTTCCGAAATAGTAAAGGAAGATATAAAGTAATATAAAGAAAAAGTGGTAGCTGATAAGCATTTATTTTAATGGTCTTTCATCGTGTGATTGTGAGAATATTTATGCCCATCCCTATTTCCCCAAGACCTCTTCTCTCCTGTCCCCATTAGGATGGTCCTAAAGCAGCCCCAACTGGAGCCAGAGTAAAAGTAAGAAGAAATAACCCACTATATGAATTTTATTTTTCAGAACATTCTGATCTATATATTAAATAGCTATTTCCATTAGGCTGTTCATATTATTTTTCATGACAGTTGTATTCTATGGATATAGAGTTGGGATTTTTTTGTTGTTTGGGTTTGGGTTTGGGGGGGGGGGGGGGGGGCAGGGACAGGTTTTTTACCCCCAGGAGGCAGAACAGTCTCATTTAGCTGATATAGTTCAAACTATGTCAGTTTTGATGATATTCTTCCCCTTCTGCTCATTGCTGCTCAAGGGAAAGGCTGATGGTAGCTACTCATCTCCTGTGGTTAAGAAGGTGACCGTGAGCTTCCCTGGACTTCTCCATCAGATTGCGAGCAACAAGCTACTTCAGACACCAACAATATAAACCTCTTTTTGGATCTCCCCTAGCTTTACACAGGAAAGCACTGGCAAGGTATAAAACCTTGAGTAATGCACTGGGCTGTCCTTTCATTCAAAAGTACCCGAGATCAAAGGCAAGCCTTCCCCAAAACACAGTAATAATCAGTTAATCAGTTTGCCCAGATATTCTAGCTGATATAAATCTGCTCGGCTATTATAACTTCAAAGGACATAGTCATTTTGACATCACAAAGATCAGACCCACAATACCTCATAAACTGGTGACTCTCAGATCTTGCAGACATCGTATGGTAACAATTGCAAAAACATTTGTTTTCCAGAGTCTCAGAGAAGAGGAGGCTATCTTTGCTATTCAGAGAAGACTCCAGCACAGTTTGGCTTACTTCACCCCCACCATGTCCCATTTCAAGATGCCAGAATAATTCTTTTACCAAAACAAACAAAAAGAGGTTTCATTCATTAATCTTTAAAGCTCATAACTAGTTCACATCAGACCTTTCACAGGCTCGGGTGAATAATTTGCATTTTAAAATATTTTTAATGTCGGTTTCTTTGTCCTACTCAAGTGTGCATACTGGCTGTTATTTACAGAAACCGTCTGACACCGACTGCTTGGGACTGCATTTTAAAAAGGCACACCAGCAAACACCCTCAGGAAAAAGAGGGGGAGTGTAAGTATAACTGTGCTTCCAAAAAAATTAAACAAAGCAAAAACCCAGTCAGGTGGCTTCAGAGTAATCTGCCAACATATTCAAAAACCATTCAATTAAAAAAAAAATCAAACCGAGCTAAACTCCTTGAACAAAATTCCACAGGGAGGGGGGAAAAAAAAAAAAAGAAAAGAAAACACTTAGATTCTTTTCTGGCAGCTGTAGTTACGCCTGTAGTTGGGTGATTCAAAAAGGCTCACAAAATTACTCAGTCTTGAATTGCTACCCATGTGACCTGGCTTTGGTGGTAGTGGTTACAGGAATTTAACTTCAAAAACAGAATAAAAAAGAGCACAGAGCTGAACAGCAAACGAAGGGAGAGAGAGGCAGATCTCCTTTAGTTTAAAATTCTGTTATTTTTAGCTGTCAGCTGTTTAAGGTGAGTCAAAGGGACTTTTCCCCTTTTACAATGAAATTTTGATATCACTTCTATCATTTTCTGATTACTAGGTCAAAAGAGCTCAAGTGCTGTGATTTTTTTATTATTATTTTTTATTTGCAAAATTTCCAAATTGCTGCCAAGTACCTTCCTCGGCACATCACCTGCTGCCCACGAGAAATGATCTCGGGGCCCCGCAGGCACACGGGCGAGCGGTACAGCCCCCGAGGAGGAGGGCTGGAGAGAAGGTTTTGGGGTGCGAGCACAAAGAGAGAATAGCTCTTACAGCAAACCAAATGATCATCACAGCATTTGGTTACTTCCTATGCCAATAAATCCAATAAAAGCCCTCCAGGTCGCAAAGTAAAGGGGTTTCCCATCTCTGTGAGCATCCCCCAAATTTCCCTCCCCTCCCTCCATTTCACATGCTGCTAAGCTTCCTCTGGCTCGAAGTGACTGGGTGGGGCTCCCTCCAGAGTTTATTCATGTCATTTCCAAATATAGCCAGAGGGGACATGAGAGAGTGACATGAGATGTACTTTCCACTTCTTTCCTTCTCTGCTAGGACTGGGAAATGGCCTGCATAACCTAATAAGTATTTTCTGCCTCTAATTTCCATCCTGTTATGTTTTGCAGGAACTGAATGAGCTGCTTACGCAGAGCTCCTTGCCAGTTTCTGGACTAAAAGAAACGTCCTGCTCTTTCACTAGGTACCCCATTTCTGCCTTTTTCTGTGTGTGGCTTTTTTTAATGACTGTATCATTGCTTTTGCTGTCTTTTGCAGTCCTGCAGTTCCTATAAGTTCCTGATTCTTACAGAACTTTCTTGAAAGTCCTGAAATCCTAAGCCAAACTGAAAGCCTACATTTAAATTTAAACATGCATCTCTGTTACTCATCACTTTAGTTCCCGATAGCCTCCAGCTAAACAAACACACACAGAGAAGACAAAATTACCGTAACACAGAATAGTGCAGGAGAGCCCGTGGGGGTACGTCCTTCTCCCTAATGTTCCCCCAGACTCCAACCAATTTCTTCTAATGACGATTGCTAAAGCGATTACTCGTGATCCTGCTCCATGATATTTGTTAGATATCCTCTGTGAAGAGTTGTGCTCTGCTCTCTAAGTGACCAAAATGGTCCTAAGCACTTCTCTCGGACAACCAGCTGCTGACACTCCAATCTTTTCTCTTAATCATGCTCCACATTAAGGAGTCCCTTTAAATACAAACTAGGATGTGGAAGCAGGATGAAGACATGCATTTTCCATTTGTAATGTTTTGGAGATCAGATTTTGTGCTCAGTAAACCAGGTACCATTTTCTTTGTTAATGTCCTTCGTGAATTAAATCCAGGACACATCCTCCTCATTGTCTCTCAACCTTTGCTTTTACTGTTCTATATGAGAGATGGGTCTTTTAACACGCCAGTTTTCTGGATTAGAGAACCAGATAACTTTTTATAAACTGCATCTCACTAGAGAATAGAGAAAAGGAGGGAACTAGAACCCAGATATATGAAGAGTTACATTAAGAGTATGCTCATTGCCTACAATGATTAAGCATTTTCACTACCCAGCAGAAAATTTAATTCTTCTGGCAACAAACCAGCTAAGAGACAGCCTTCCAGCATTAAACTCTTGTAGATACCAAGGTGTTGTTTTCTTTAAGTTATAGTAGAATCTGTCCTATTTCAGAAAAGACTTTTTTAAAAAGGAGATATTTGTCCACCCCGGAGTTCAAACTGCTGGGATATACTGCACTTGGCAAGCTTTTGCTGGAAAATGCCAGTCTGGCAAGATCAAACTACTTTATTAATACGCATAAGTTTGAGCAAAAAGTAATTGTGGTTTTCCAGAAAGCCATAAGAGAACATTTGCCACAGTTTCCATTACCCGTGATGCTGCTTAGCCTGAACCGCCTTTCTGTAAATTTTGGTGTGTCTTTGTACCACAGAGGTTTGCATCAATATGCCAGAACTAGGTAACCTCCTGGCTGAGACAACTCTTTGCTGAAAGCACTTCTCACCCTGTTTTGAGTATGGTTTGGAGCAGGAGGCTGCCTGTTCATACATTAATACCTGCTTTTATTTTCCAGTTGTTCTTTGAACTTGCCTATGCTCGTATCAGTTTTCTCACCTGTAAAAACTGGAATAATTCTTAAAAACTCTCTAGAATGTTGTGAATTTTATTAATTGTTTGTAAATGAATGATATTACAAATATTCTTGTTTTATCTCCATTTTGGCTGTTATTTTTCCACCTGTCACTTGAAGTCACTGAGCTATCTCTATAAGCCCTTCTGAAAGGACAGGTAAGAAATGTGCTTCCCTTCTGGTGTTAGGATCATCATGACCAGAGAACCTGTGGCATTTCCTGATGTACTTGGCTATGGCTGATTAGAGATGTCTTTTTACAAAACAGCTTTTGTCAGTGGTCTGATTTTGTTGTTTTGTTTTAAGTCGGAGTGGCACCCTTCTCCGTGCACTCATATGTTTCAATAACCACTGTATTCCCTAATTGAGTGCCTTTTAAAGTAATTGCATTTGGAAAAAATATTTATCCTTTTTGTAAAGTTAAGAAAGCATCCATACTAGCTCATCAGAGTACTGATATCCCCTTTACGAAAACATCTTTAAACACTTTTGTATTCAGTCATAGTTTGTTTGTCCTCAAGCCAATTCAATTCACCTGGGACATAAGTCTTTCTGATTTTATTTTTGGTATTTAGCATATTCGACATTGATCTCCTCAAAATGCAATGAAAACAAACAAACAAATAAAAACCCCAATCCCATACCAAGAAAACACATTGAAAATAATTTAGAGAATAGTCCTCTTGGTTGAACAGATTGAACATAAGTATTTTGCTGAGTTTCATGTTGTGTTATAAAATGAATTTGAGTCCTAGCAATAGATATTCTAGGTTATTTGCCCAGCAGATTAAACAACCATAAATACTGAGTGATTCAACTGAGCAGCCAGCGCTGGCTAGAGTGAATAGCATGTTAACAGATACTGGAGCTCTAGGAGACACCAGAAAATTGTGCCTAAGTAAGCTTGCTAAATTAAGCTTACTAAATGCTATTTTTCTAAATACTTAAATTATTTATTTTACTAAGGGCTCACCTGAGAGTTTTCCCATGTGATTAAAACCCCTCATGGGTCACAGACTAATTTACTAAAACTATGGAGAGAGGAATACTGGGAGGGGCAAGGAGCTCTTCCAGGGAGTCGGGACCAGACAGCCATCCCCAGGTAGGCTGGAATAAGACAGGAAAATCAACTCCTATCGTGCTGCAACTGGAATCTCTCTCTCATCAATAATCTCTTCTGAAATAAGTATTCTAAACGGTGAGGTAAAAAAGCAAGGATAATTATGTTGTCTCCAACAGCCCTCACAAAAAAATGTTCACATTTTTACGGACTTGGAGAGATACCTCTGCCTACTCTCCCTTATTTCTGCTTTCAGGCATCATTCCTTCAAAGAACACTTTATGGGAAGATACCATTAAACTGCGTAATGCTACTAAACATATAACATTGCTGCTAATGTTCTTTAGAAGTAATCTATCATACCTTATTTAATTTCACTGGTCTTGTACAATGAGTCCCAGGGTCAACATTTAACTAAATTGCCCAGAGACACTCTTCCGACCATATGTAATGTACAGTAAGTAACTCTTCTGTAAATTGTCTGGGAACATACTGCAGAACAATTCTCAAGAGAAAAACTAGGGCTGAAATATTTTCTCATGCACGTTCTATCCGGGTGACATTCCACTCTCGTTCCAGATTTGCCCCCAGCACGACTGAACGGACGCTACCCTTTTGCACCCATGTTTGTTTGTGTTTGCCTCCTGTTGATATTTATGAGAACGGTTTCTGATACCCTCGCAGCATCATCTTAATTTTGGCAGAGGTTTCTGTGTGTTCAAGTTCCAAGGGGGATGCAGAGAACACAAGCTGTCTCCAAATTGAAGGAATCAATTTTCATTTCTGAAGTCAGACAGGCTTTCATTTACTGCCTATTGACTCCATAGAGAGATAATAATAATGTTGCTGCTTTCAGTGAAAAAGACTATTACCGAGGACAATGCACTCAGTCAAGAAAGATGCCAGATCTCCCCTTCCCCAGACCACTCTTCACTCCCCGAGCTACAAGCTGGGCTCTCTCCAGAAGCACTGTTTCTACCTGGCCAGCTCAGTCAGCCGGGGCGTAAAGAGGGTATGAATCTTTTTGGACACCGGTCCAACAAGCAGGGAGAAAATGAGAGTGCGCACAAGCCTTCTCCAGACGCCCACCGCATCAATGGGCGGAGGAGCTGGCAGAGCCAGCCGCTCTCGTCCCGCCAGCCGAGGAGGCACCATGTGTTTGGCTGCCACCCATGCAGCCAAGAGTCCTCAGAACAAGGCACCAAATCCATTCAGACTCCTAGCGCTGACGGACATCCACCCTTTTCAGGCCTCAGCCAAGCTTTAAACAGACCCTGCTGGAATCGCGTGGCTCGATGAATCAGCTCCTGCATTAACAGAGTCTACCCCAATCCTCATCGAATCAACCTCAACCCTCATCGAATCAACCTCAACCCTCATCGAATCAACCTCAACCCTCATCGAATCAACCTCAACCTCAGTCGAATCGTACCCAGTAAGGCAACAGACACCTGACAAGATTGACCAGTCACAAATTACTAGGTCCAGCGCAGCACCTGACCCAGAGGATTTCTCCAGAAAGGCATGTCTGACATCCAGCTAAGTGTCCCCAAACAGGCTCGGTACCTTCTCCAAGGTACTTCAATCCTGGAGCACAGTTAGGGCAGAGCAGTTACCCGCTGAGGACTGTCCAGGTCTTTTCCCTGCCCTTTCTTGTTCTTGGAAGTCTGGGATAAGAAGCAGCATAGGAAGTGAAGGAGAATATGTATTTTCTATTCGCTCAGTTTTAAATTAGGTTGTTAAAATAATAGTGCTTTTTGGGAACCTTCTCTTGAGTTTCAGGGAAATAGTATCTATTCTTATTCTTTCAGATGCTAATTAAAGTTGATACTGATGCTACATGGTTTGCCATTCTACTGCAGTTTCATTTTTCAATGAAACACTACCATTAAAAACTTACTTTCTGTACTCTTAACACAACAGTCTTTCAGAAGTTCTCTTAGTCATGGCAATGATACCAGAGATGGGTTGTAAGTAGACGAAATAACGACAAACACTCGAAAAACTACACAAATTGTTTGCCATAATATCTGACCTTTGGTCTTTTAGTAAAGCTTATGTGCCTGCACTGGGTGGTACCCAGCCCAGAAAGAGCAGTATCTCCAATACTTATGAATGTGTTTTCTCTTTCAGTATCTGTTTATATTTCAATCTAAAAAAAAAGTGGCTATGCTTCATATTTTAACTTTTGAAGTTTTATTCTTGTTTAATTGCCAAATAATCATGTTGGCTCCTTTCTGACACATTTTTAATACATGCTTTCTTTTGCCTAAATCTTGTATTTTAAGATTGCAGTTAATGACATGTGCATACCTTCCCCATAAAGCAGTTTCCCTGTGGTATGAAGGAATGAGGTAATTTACTCTAATACATGCAAAAATGCAGAACTACATATGCTGACAAATCTTCACTGTCACTCTGCAGTTAACTTGAACTGCTGCATATTCTCTGTGAGTGTTTTGTTGTAGACTTTTGTAAATTATATTGAAGAAATCTGTGTTGAGTAATACAAAGCATCAGAATTACTATTGCTGTCCACCCACGCTGGCAGAAAGCCACTGAGTTTTCAGTTGTTTACAAATGTTTTCAATGATAAATCTCTTTGCTATTTCCCATATGAAGTTATGCACTCAAAGATGTGCAGCATATACTTTGCTGCTCTAACTGCTACGGTAAGTGAGACAAGAACCATCGGAGAGACCTGAATTTTGGTTGCCCTTCAACATGCACATCTACACTTGAGTTTTTGTTTCACATATTTATAAGACCGTGAGGCATGATTGAGATAGCATAACTTGGTTCCTTAAAGCAGTGCAAACGCCATTCACCTATTGCACCACTGAAACTGTAATGCCCACATTATATTATCTTTCTAAAAGATTTTAAAAGCTTAAATTATAGGACTCTCCACAGAGTCAGGTCAGACATAAGCTTCCACAATGAAAACCAAAAATCCAAACCTGAGGATGTATAAGGATTTTAATATCACCCACTGATATTTTGAAAAGATGATAAATAGATCACTTCACCAGAAACATTTTTCTAGTCTGGATACAAATCAACGTGTTCTTTTTAGTTAGGTGACCTAATTATTGTAAGAATTTAAGAAAGCCAGATGGGTCAAAATAAGCCCAGGTGGTCTCAAGCCTGCCAATTTACCAAGCTTATGTTTTCATTTTATTTGAATAAAAAATGTCCATCATTCTTTGTCAGAGGTGCACCAGGCTGCTGTGGTTGTTTGTCATCATTTGTATAAAAGCCAACCAGGTTACCTGTCAGTTTGCAAATATTGTGGATAATAGGCATTACTTGAAGCAGCACAGGCCTGATTAACAAGAAAATTGGATTTTTTTAACCTATTCCTTTCCTTTTCTTCTTGCCCAGTACTATATTAATTTGGAAATGGATTTTTTCCACACACTCTCTCACACACAGGCAGTACCTTCAGCTCATTAGACCACAACATTCTTACAATTAGCTTTTTCCAGGGCATCAGCAATCAGCCTCTCTTACTACCCCATCCAGGATTAAATAGGAGTCTGTCCATGATCCATCTGTACATGTAAAATTGATTACCAGGCTCACACATGCCTCCCTTTCCATTTCAACTGTGTTTTATAGCAATGCACTTCTAAACATGTAACAAATCTGTTTATGTGTAGAGAGAGCAACCATTTTCTTTCAAGACCAGCTGGAGCCTGTGAAAAGGAGACACAAACACAATCCTCTCTCATCTACACTTTGCTTATTTTCCTTGTCTTAGCTATTTTTTCTGTACACAATAGTAATTGGATAGTCTGAATTCTCCTTCTGAGATCTAAATATAATCATTGCTGAAGTCTTATCTTTTTAAAAGATAAAGACATGAAGTTATGCCAAGTTGTTATAGCCACAGTACCATATGTGAGAGCCTGTTTTATTTTCCATACACAGCAGCAAGAACACTTCCTTTTAAGGCATAATTCATGGTTTCTACTGAACATCACCATGGTGACCCTAGGACACCGCCTTACCAGCTGGAAACGAATCTTGCCAAGAGGGTAAATATTGCAACTCAAAAATACCAGTTTGCACCGAATAATTTAGCACAAAAATTTTCAAAGTTATCACTGTCCATATTTTCTGTAAAAACTCTATGGACTTTACATGCAGAGAGCTCTCCTAGACCACATGGGACAGCATTGGCTTCCCAGTCCCTTTACTTAAGAAATCCCGCCGCCAGATTTATTTTTTTTCCCAAAAAAATCATTCAGTGTTTCAGCGAGATGAAGAGTATTAGTATCCAAACCAGTGAGAGAAGGGACAAAACAATGAAGGAATTATTTGAATGAAACAAATAGGAGGTAGGCTTCCTCTGACACTAAATTTCACAGCAACTTAAGGCTAAATGCACAAAAGAACATATGTTCCTTTTAACATGGTGGGATCTATAGTACCCACATGCTTTCT
The DNA here is from genome assembly GCF_034638445.1 of Ciconia boyciana. Lineage (NCBI taxonomy): Eukaryota > Metazoa > Chordata > Aves > Ciconiiformes > Ciconiidae > Ciconia > Ciconia boyciana. The sequence continues at coordinate 72,338,899 of NC_132938.1, read as the reverse complement.
GTGCAATATGTGGGAAGAACTTTGCACATGACAGAGAATGTCAGACCTGAACCGGTCAGTAAGAAAAGCAGATGACGACACTATGGATTAAACCTCCAGTCTACAGGGAAAGATCACCCTCCACCGCCACGTCTGAGCCCTTTAGGCTGTGTGTTACTGGCGGAGCAGCCCTAAAGAGCTGAGTTCAGAGTATGTCCCCCAAACAGCTGGCATGTAACACAGATCCTGCAGCCTGCCCTGCGCTCCATGCTCTCACAGCTGCTTTCTTAGCAATGCTCAAACTATGACAGTTGTGTGTTCACCGGTGACCCAGAGCATAGGTCTGCAGCAACCGATGCCAACCAAAGCCCGGGCTACACCATACTCGGGACCCACCTCTGCAGCAGCATGCGTGTCATCGTGAGGAAGCCATCAGTCTGCAGCCAGATCGACTCCTGGAGCTGTTCCACACCAGCTTTGGGCAAGCAGCAGTGGCAGCAAAGCGCATAAGCGAGAATGCCCATGGGCTGTTGGAGGGAGAAGATGGGAGGGCAGCATACTGGACTTGGATTAAAGGTAAAAGTTTTTAAAAAAATAAATAATAGTTAAAGCTAAAAGGTGTGGTTTTTTAAAATAAAACCCCACTATGATCAATCCTATCTTCAGGACAAGAGTTTATGACAATTCTTTCTCGCAAAATACAAGTATGTGAAAGTATAGCAGGTACTTTTATCATTACCAGAGCTATGAGAAACCCCGGCTTCAAATCCCTTTCTCTTCCCAGAAAGCTTCAACTTCTTGTCCAAACCACTAGCCTACCATACAATTTCAATTTTTACCATTGAAGCTGCTGTCTTTGTTTAACATTTAAAACACGTTTCCAGCCACAGAGAGAAAAGAAACAAATGAGGGTCGAGGGGTGCCCACCTGGAAGGGCAGAAAATTGCTTTCCAGTGCCGTCGCAGCATGCAGCCCTTTTTTTCCTCTTCCTGTATTTTCTCTGGAGTCCGGTCTTGCGTGCGTGTTCAGATAGGCAAACCTCCGCAGCACTGAGGCCCTGAAATGAGTTAGGCAAGGGATTGCCTGCCCGCCATCATTTAGGCACTCAGGCATTGACAGACTTTGGTGTGACCAGGCACAGATATTTCCCGCAGCTAAAGAATTAAATGTAGCATTTACATGGGAATATATACAGTCAATCACCTATATGTCAAGAGTCATTGGCAATGCTGTAAGTCATAGACATAAAATCAATCAACAAGTAGACATCCATGTTTTGAGATTCTACATTTGGGATTTAGATGATAAAAAATATGCTAGATGAACTTATGGTTACTTAAGAGATTTTCTAGCTCTAAACCTTAGTATGCTTAAAAATATCTTTCTTCACAAATATGTGAAGAGAAGTCTCACTCGAATCACGCAGCTTTCTTCTGTGACTTTGTGAACTTCTGAAGCTTACCTGGCATTCATTGTGATCATTACAAGGATAAAAGTCCTTCAGGGAATATCTAGGTTATATATAAGGGTTGCTGTCGATTCATTATGTAGTGCTTTCTTCTCTTGAATCAGTACTAAACCAAAGTCAAACGATGAAACTGAATGCATGGTGATACTTTAAATGCTTCATGTAAGCCGTAAAACAGTTTGCATGGACATTTCTCACTGTATTTCCCACTGTGCTATTTGGGCAAGTGGTGGCAGAATGTGTGCGCTGGTCAAATTTCAGCTTAGGTTATTACCCATTTCTGTCAGAGGCTCCCTTGAGTTTTAATTAAACAAGGTATTATTTACCAATTCTGTTGTAAATAGTTTTTACAGTATGGTTTAAACTGTTCCTGTGCGTCCCTTCAGAGAGGGTTAAAAAAAAAAAGGATTCTGGGATCATTTAAGTGCTCATTAATTTATGGTTCTACAGCTCTAAGGATGTAAAGCGCAACAGGGTTGCTAATTATGAATATTTTTTATTGATTGAAGTTACAATATAATCACTTCCTTTTTTTTATTTGTATAAACTGCGTTACAGAATATGTTGCAGGACAAGTTCTATGTGCAGACAGAGTCTGACCTTGGGATACATTTTCAGGCACAATTTCACTCCCTTCTGTAACAGTCTGCATTGTTGAAAGAAAATGTATGTATACCATTATAGGTATACATTTAGGATCTAAACTGCCTCCTAGGGATGGCAGTTTAGATCCTGCGTTAACCCAATGCTAACTAAACAAGAGCACGCTCTTTTTTGCATTTGTTCTTTAAAGCAACTTGGACTAACCTCCATGTGTTGTCCTTCCTGACAAAGTTTAAACATAAGATTTTCTTCACAACTCCAGCCTTTTTTTTTACAGCTTGCAGGCAAACTTTGGCTGCTTATCCTAGTCTAGGTGCTGCAGTATGGAAAGTTTATGTTTCATATACGCAGCTGACAATCGAGGTTTTCAAGTCTTCTAATCTTTGGAAACATCTGACATTCTCTGCAGGTTGTAGAGAAGAGGAGGAAATTAAATTTCCTGGCATTTTCTATGAATTTCAATTTTTCATTAAAAAAAGATAGGAAACAGTAAAGGTTAAATATTTTGTGGTAGCTTTTGTTTGCTTTCTATTGCTGTTCTTAAACCAAGTAACTATAAACACGACCAGGGCGTAGAATGCAACAAAGACATTATTGACAGCCACATCCTCCACATCCTCTCAATGTGTTTATCCTAATGGACACCAAAGAGTAAAGTGCGATGCAGCGGTTACAGAAATACTTTAAACACAAATTAAATAAGTGGTCAAACAACCCGCTATCTCTGATCATTATTTCAGTACATTTTTTAGTTTATCCATTTCAGAAGTGACTAAAAAAGAAAACATACATGGAGTCTGGAGAAAAACAGTGGTTGAGCATCCATTAACTAAGCTTTGCATTCGTTCAGAAGTCTTACTAATGTCATCTATGGTAGCAAGGACAGAACCACCAGCACATAGTAATAACCAGTATTTTGGTAGTTAATATTTGCTGACTTTCATGACCTTTTCTGTCATTATCATACCAAGGAGGACAACTTTTTGGCTTCAAGGATAAAACGGTGCCAAGCATTTATACGAGTGCTAGCAACCTTGTGTTCTGGACAGGGTAATCATGCTCATGTTTGGTGCTTAAAATACACCAACAACCCCTAACCCTCTCTGAGTTGTCAAAATGTAGCAAATCCAGATTTATTTTTTTTTTTTTAATCCGTGTAATATCAGTTTTCCCTGTTCTTGACATAGAAGAGATTTGGTGCTAGGGTTTTTATATATGTGAACACACACACACACACACATATATATAATCTCTCTCATTTATAAGGGAAGCCTGAGAAAAAGAGGGACTCTAAACAGAGTAGGATTAAGATAGATTTTTCCCTCATTTACCACAATCTAGAGATCTTTTAGCAAGCTTCCTATCGATAATAAATGCAGCTCAAACTCCGATGCATTTCAGATATAATCTAAGTAAACATTTTTGCTCCTGGAGACTGGTCTTATAACTGGTCTCTCTACACCATAAGATTCTTGCAGCAATGCACATACCAAATACTATTACTGTATGTTGGTACAGAAATCCCCTCTAGGAAAACCTTACGTATTTTATGATATTTGGTTGCCTAGTGCTACCAGGGAAATTCATTGCAATCTCTTTCTGCTAGAAAGCCCCCTCTGCAAACAATGGCTGTTTAAATCATTGAGACTATCCATGTAACATGGGCCAGTGGGCATAAACTGATTTAAGGATTTTAAATTTAAAACAGGTTGGTAATCCCTAGTGGATGATGTGACTGTGAAAATGGAGCTTATCAGGCTGCCCTGCAAGTCTGTAGACAATGCAAACCGGTCTGAGCCTGAAGGTCTAATATTTCCTCTTCTAGAAATGGGAAGTAATATCTATCTGCATTTATTTATGAAGAAGGAATCTGCACCACTTGAAGGAGAGTTTCATTCTCAGCTGCTGATTTCATAACAGACAGCGATATTTTATCCATGACAATAGAAAACTAAAATAATTTCCAAGTTTAACAGCTATTGTCAAACTACCATCTTACACACTTTTAACATAACTGCCAGTCCCCCTGTACACCTCACACACCACGTATGCCCAGGCTGGAATCAAATAACCAGTGGTCTCCCAAGCAGGCATGAGTTTTGTCCTGGGAGCTGCGCTGCCTGAGCCTCCCTCTCCCATTCCGCTCCCGTGCAAAGCCAGCGGCAGGGAGGTGCAGCCGGGCACATCAGCCCTTGCCACCCCGTACAGTCACCCAGTAAAAGGCTTTGGGTGTGGGGGAATTCAGGGATCCAGTGGAGCTTACAATTACACATGAAACATCAGGGCAAGAGAGGGTTTGAGGGATGTGTTAACTAGACCCAGCTGAAGAGGTAGAAACTGGGAATTTCGGTCATGGGCAATGTTATTGGGACACTGTGTACTTTGTAAACACGGAGTACACCCACGGGCTGTGCAGGATTCGTACGTGGGTAAGACTGACTTAGGGGAAGCAGAGTCAGAGGGCTGAGAGGGAAGGAGAAAGAGGTGGGGTGAGGGAACTTGGAGAGCAGGACCAAAACCAGATACTGACGAAGGGGGAAACCGAAAGGCGCGGGGATGAGATGAGACTGAAACAACCTAGCTAAGGAGGAAGCCATGCCCTTGCGAGCTTCAGGACTTGGTAGGACTGCTACAGCATCTAGACTGGTTTCAGAGTCGACCTTGCTGATAAAGAGGCAAGACTTGGGATGAGCATGGGGCATGAGATACTGTCAGGGAGCACCAAGAGCAGGGCTCCTCTGGGGAGGGGGCAGGAGACAGGCCAGGAGCTGAGCCCAATCCCAACACAGGCAGTACCCTCACTAGCAAAGTGCCATTCTCAGTACCTGAATGCAGGAGGCTGAGCCAGGTGCTGGTAATGGGATCCATCGGCAGCCTCCAGCATGGCAAGGTGACAAACCAGGATGAGGGTCTGTCCAAGGACTCCTGTCAGCAGCAGCTGGATATGGGGTTGGAGACACTGCTATAAAGTCCCAGGTCCATCCGGGAAGCAAGGATAGGGACCAACACTCATACAACAGCTGAATGCCACAGGCTGGGCTTAAATGAGCTCCTGAGCCCTTGGGGTGAGGGCGAGTGGGAGGGTGGGACTCAGGAGAGGCTGGTTGTGGCCATTAAGGCCTATTAGTGGGAAGGAAGGGGAAAAACAGGGAAGAGGTTTTCAAATATTTAATAAACGAGATGTTATGACTTCTTCCTTTGAGTAACAGAAAGGAAGCTCAATGAGACTGAGGTCTTGTTGGCATTCAAAGGTGCTTTAACAACTCTTCAAAACAGAAACAGAGCCTCCACTGTTAGAGGATCTTCTTGTAGCAATGCCGATAGGCCAGTTCCCTGAAACGCGCAAGTCCATTGACAAAATGGCGTTTTGATAGTTTCATCTGCCAATACAGATACTTGGTGAGAAATCTGAGGTCCTGGGATTTCTAACCAGCATAGCTATACTCATGAACTCCTGAAGTGTAACCAATTTGAGAATCTCTCCATTATTCAGGTGTCAACAAATATCTACACGTCTACAAATGTCACATCTACAGCACTGTGAAACCAATAATGAGATTAAAGTTTCCTTACACACAGACCAAACAAATAAAGCTTATGCACACAACAAAATTCTGGCTTTTTTAGGTAACATTAAACAGTTCTTTTCTGTATCATCTACCATTAAAAAATACTCTGTAGGGTACTTTACAAGTGCAATTCTCCAGAATAAAGGTATGTGCCAGTTTTTATGCCCAGGTTCACGTGAATTATTTCAACAGGTTTTTACACTTCTGGTAAAAAATATACCTTATAAAAAAATATGCATCTGCAGCTCTGAAGGAAAGCCTAAAATACCAGTTTTTCTGGCCATCTCTTAATAACTTAACACTGTCCTGAAATTAGCATCAGGACTCCAGAACCCACCCATGTTTCTCAACTGTAAAATCAGTTTGTTTACTATTGCAAAAATGTCCCTGTGCCTGACAGGCTAACTAAAAATCTTTTTGAAAAAAAGGAACTAAAGGGACCACATTGAATTTTATCTGAGGCATATTAGTTACTGTCCTGGTTTCAGCTGGGATAGAGTTAATTTTCTTCCTAGTAGCTGGTATAGTGCTGTGTTTTGGATTTTAGTATGAGAATAATATTGTTAACACGCTGATGTTTTGGCTGTTGCTAAGCGGTGTTCACACTGGTCAAGGACTTCGCAGCTTCCCCTGCTCTGCGGGTGCACAAGAAGCTGGGAGGGGGCACAGCCAGGACAGCTGACCCCAACTGGCCCAAGGGCTATTCCAGACCATATGGCGTCATGCTCCGTATAGAAACTGGGGGAGTTGGGCAGGGGCAGCGATCGCTGCTTGGGGACGAGCTGGGCATCGGTCAGCGGGTGGTGAGCTGTTGTATCACTGGTTTTGGTTTTTCTCTCCCTTGAGTTTTGTTCCTCTCTCTCTCTTGTTGTTTCCTTCTCATTACAATTCATTATTATTATTACTATTATTTTGTTCCAATTATTAAACTGTTTTTATCTCAACCCACGAGTTTTCTTACTTTTGCTCTTCCCATTCTCTCCCCCATCCCAGCGAGGGGGAGCGAGCGAGCGGCTGCATGGGGCTTAGCTGCCGGCTGGGGCTAAACCCCGACAGTTACGTCCCCCCCACTGGTGATGGCACCACGGTATAATCACTGTTTTCATTGAGCTAGCTGCAGTACCAGAAGCCCCTCTACGCAAGGGTGGGATTCAGCGAGAGCCAATGTACCTGCAGGATAGCTCTTTTCTAGGAATTGCAAGTATTTCTGTACTACTTTGCAAATACAAATAGGCACACTTACAACAGAGGCAAAATATAGCTATAATCAGCTGCTTTCCTGGGAGGTGTAACATTCCTTTTATTTTGGTGTCATTTACAAGGATAAAGCAGTCAATTGCAATTTTTTATTTACATAAATCAAGAATTCAGCTTGAGGTCAGAAAAGCTGATTTTATTGCTGTCTTTCAAGTATACATGGATCACTTCAACTGGCTTTGCAGCGTAACAACGGCAGAACAAATTTACCTTTTTTTTCAGAGATAACATTGGAAGTCCCATCACTGAATTCCATGACCTGTCCACTTCGGAAAACACTTACTTGTAAAAGAGCGGAAGACCCCAGCCTGCAATGATCCATTAATTAAATGGGAAAATGACTCTATAGACCAAAAGCATCAAAATAAAAAGGACATTTTAGGTTTCATGGGAGTTGACAATTCTTTATTATAAGAATGAAACATTGCAACGAGGTGTTGGATCATTTATTGAAACTAATGTTTGCATAACTCTTCAGTGGTTTGAATTTGTATTTGTAACATTTGAGACTTAAAAGAAATAATAAGGGAAAGCAATATCCCTCTTATTTTTTTTAACATGCTTGTGTGGCAAGAATGCTGAAGTTTGACAAGGGTGGTACCACCTATATACATTTAGGAAAACATGCTTGCTGTGGGTGTACAAAAATAAAATTTATTTGTTAAATTACACATAAATATAAGGTACAAATGTATTTTTAAAATACAGATAAAGATAATCACACTTGCATTGTGTACATATGAAAATACAGTATTTTAATATTCAACATACACAGACACATTTATGATAAATGCAACTAGTTGGCAATGCCAGTTCTTTTCAGTCTGTTTTTCGTTCTTTATTTTTTTCCCTGCCAGTTTTCCATAAATATGGAAAAATAGGCTTTTGAAACAATTAGTTCTGCCGGACATCTTGCAGCAGCTTGTTAATTTCTGCCACCAGCTCGCTGGCATCCATGAGTTCGTGTTTACCATCACTGAGGTGGTTGAGCACGTTGTCAAAATCATCTTCTTCATAATTCTCTGGGATCTCCTCCATGGCTGGCAGCCATTTAGAGGAAGGCTGCGCGCTCGAGTGAGTCCCCAGAGCGGGCCCGTTGTTGGCAGGATTTTGGAAGTGTGTGCTGGCTGCCCAGGCTGCCACCCCCTGTGGATAATTTACAGTCTTGGCTGGCAAATGTCCCTTCCTGCGCTCCAACGAGTTGGAGCGATCCATCTCATTGCACTCCGCGTAGGCATCCAGCGAGGGAGGCAGCAGGCGCTGGAAGACGCTGCTCATTTCGGAGAGGAGAGAGGAGGTACAGGTGTCCCCGGCCTCCTCCTCGCTCTGGCAGTCTTTACCAAACGTTGAAAAGCTCTTCTTCTTCTCGCTGGCATCAGCAGGCTGTGGATCTTCCTCGAGGCCCTGCTGCTGCTGCTGCTGCTGCTGCTGCTGCTGCAGCTGCAGCTGCTGCTGGGGCGACTGGAACTCCTCCCCAGGGATGAACATGTTACTTCTGTAATCGGAGGAGGGAGAGGGCAACGGCGGCATCCAGCACTGGTCGGAGTGCCCCAGAACCCTGCACTCCTCCGTGCACAGCCGCATTGCTGCAGGAGAGAAAAAGAGGAGAGTGAGCGTCCCCCTCCTGTTGCAGATATCCCTTACATTCGCAGGGACTAACACAAGGACTGAACTTGTCCAAAGACGTTCAAATCTTTGGACAAATCAAATCATTTGAATCTTTGGTTCAAATCAAAGATGTTTGGGTTCACTGTCTGTGTGCAGGAAGGTGGCAAATACCTTGGTGGTCTGGATCTAAACGTACTTCCATTTCCGAATGGTCTCAAAAAATGAGACAGATAAATGCAGAACACGTAAGACAGTAATGCGATCTCTTAACCAGAGCTGAAGATAAACATGTAAATCCCAGGTGGAAAACAAGCACTCATGACTTAAAGCCATTCCTTCCCTTTGTACAGTGCTGTTTCATTTAAAAAAATACAAAATAAAACAAAGGTGTTTCTACCTCCAAGCATTTACTTAAGTTTTAGTGAAGTCTTCCACGCACAGTGAGAAGCATATCAGAGTAATAAAGTGGGAATAAATGGACAGGGGAAATAAAGAAGAACGAACAATAACGTGCAGAGGGATCTCCCTCTTCATTAACACACCTCCTTTGGGTCTGACGATGAGGTGTATACTGAACACGAGGTGATCCACTGCCATATTACCTTCTCAACTGAACCAGTTACATTGGAATCCAGTATCAGAATAGCCAGGGCTTAATTCACCCCCCGTGTGACTCCAGTGTTTATACTGGATTTACTCTGAGGTGCACTTGCCGCTCTGTAGCTGCGATTACTGGACCGTGCTGGCTCAGGTGTTGGCACAAGGAGGGCTCTCACCCACCAGGCAGGCATCCCGGCCAGCCCGCAGGGCTGAAGAGCAGAAGACAACAGAGCCGCTCTTTCAGCTGCTTGGTTTTCGCGGTGTCTCTCAGGGAGAAGCAAGAGGATGGGGCAAGTGACCGCATCCCTGGGAGCTACGCTGCTCTGAACCGGCCCATGGAGGGGCACTGCAAGAGTCCTCCGCGAACACCTGAAGAGCTCTGGGAATGGTCCCTGGAAGCGGAGACAGGCAAAGCTCTGTTTGACAGGCCTGCAAAGAGAGATGTGCCAGGAGAGAGGCCAAACTGTCCCCTCCAAAGGGAACCGACTCTGTAGGACACGAAGCCTCGGCTCCAGCCTGGTGCCTGGGTGCCTGGCAGACCTGCTGGAAAAGACCTAGGCGCTGCAGGGGCCACTAATTTGAATTTGAGTCACGTACTTCAAAAGAAAGTTTTCAGAAATGCCAGACTCTTTGCATTATGCATATTTTGACCATAAGAAGCTTCTGCCCTAATTCTCTATCAATTAATGGTTAGATTAGCCCACGCAGCATAGTTTCTTTTTCTTTCTCTCTTTATATATTGAATACATTAAAAACGTTTGCAGTTATGCCCTGTAAGTTTTCCTCGCTTTCTCATCACATTTCCCGTCTGGCTCTAGGTCCACTCAGTTTAGCAAAAAATCTCTTTGCAATGGTGTAAGCAGAACTGAACAGAGTATTTCAGCTTAGGACGTACCAGTGATTGATAAAGTCCTACTCTCATCCTGTCAGCGTTATTTATCTCTGCGCTTTACACAGCCTATCATATCATTTGCTTTCCTAATGCCCTTTCCATTCCTCTGAGTATAAACTTTCTCTGTGTCTTACATGTGAGAGTATGAATTTCTTCACGAATACAGGCTCAGGCTTCAGGCTGGATATTGCACAAACCATGGCAAATGGCTTGCTGATCAGTGAGCTTCAAACAAAAAAAGCAACCTAAAAAATATCAGTGGTTGAAGTTTTGATACGAGTGACTGAAATGCCTTCAAGTGCTTTGTTCCCACGTATGAAAAGCACACGTGTGCTGTTTTACAGAAAATGCCTATGAGTTACAAAGGAGAAAAGATTTCTAAGTGATCCATGGAGCCTCAACCAGGTCTCAACTCATCCCAGAAGGTGAGAATTACTCTTCTAATTAAGAAGACTCCTGTAAATTAATGGGAGACTTTCAATGGTCTATTATTTCATTAGTAGTGAGGGCTGTCTTGTTGTGACTTTTGTTACTGATGTTATCAGGATTGGTTTTGGTATAAAATAATAAATTCTGACATTCCTGAACATAAGATCGAAAGATACTCTGAGAAAACTGAATGGTGCCACAGTCTGTCCTTAAATCAGCAATAAATTAAAGAAACCCAGATGCACAACAGCTTTTTTTTTTTTTTTGCCAGAACTTAAAGCTTATTGGTGAAGATTTGAAAAGTGAGAAAGAAACAAGTCCTTCAAGGAGAGTTAGTGAACTTTCTGATCGTGTCATTTTTGAAGGTTCGAGGGACTGGCTCCATTCCTTTCCAGTTCCACCTTAAAGGGACAAACTGAAAGGACTTTCTCACAGCATTTAGCCTGTGTCCAGACTGACAATGCAGAAACCTTTCAAAATGGAGAACAGGAAACCTCCAGGAAGTTTTCTTTTCCTTTTTATTTGTTTGGATTTCAGATGAATTCAGGTCTCATCTGAACAGGTTCAGCATGCTTATCTGACGGATTAAGACCACGCATAGTGGCAAATGGACAGCTGGGTGAGATTAAATGCCCGTCTTGAGAGCCCAACCCAGTTCTGTCTGTACTCAGCAGGAGCTTTCCTTACTTTGAATGTGATTAGCGTTGGGCAAAGGCCGGGCACTTTTGGAAATCCTACCCTTTGGCTTCCTGTTTAGAGACCGAATTGCGAGAGCGGAAAACAAGTCATGGGTATTTCAGCAAGCCAAGAGGGTAACCGCTCCCGCCTGCTGGCAGCCCCCAGCTGCCCACCGGGAAGGGGACAGCTCTTCTTGCCAGCAGTGGGGCTGGATGCCAGTGCAAACACCAGTGCACTTGAAGTTCCCCTGGCAACTGAGAGCTCCAGCAGATCCCTCCCTGCCTCCTTGCCAACCGCAGGAGGGAATGAGACATGCCTCATATTAGTTGGCAGAGGAATAAGTAGTAGAAGCTGGGGGAGATGAGGATAAAAAACACATTAGGACCCCAGATTTTGGTTAAGGATTCTGAAAAAATAGTAACTTTTCAAGGTCTCTGGTTTTCAAGCACTGGGTACATAAGCCTAAGTTGAGGAGCTAGGTGAATGCCTGGGTAGGTGATACAAGATGTAGTCTGGAGCAAAATATACAAAGAAAATTTTGAAGTTAAGATATATAAGAAGAACAAATTAAACTTTTGGGGGTTGCTCTTGCCTAGCGTAACAGCTTATTTCTCAGGGTAAAACACACCAAGGTCAGGTACCATCCCCTCAGCAGCGTTTTCCGTGGCAGCAGAGGGAAGGAGCTGGAGCACCGCAGCTCCTCTCCTCCCACCCTGGGCAATATGGGGGGGGTCGCTTCAGAAGGGAATATGTGCTGCACCGCCCCACAAAGCAATGTGCTCCCATGTATAAAATGACTTTACTAAACTTTTTAAGTTTACACTCTTGGCTCAGTGAACCATACTTTAATTATCTGGCCCTGTCGGTTATACAGAGAAAACTAAATATGATCTGAAATAAGTACAAGATCTAGGGTACAATCAGTGGCCGTACAATTATTAAAGTAATTACAAAATTCTCATATCTGTACTTAGCGTGATTTCCCATAGCCTCTCTTATTCAGCTTACAACTGGGCATAAAAGTGGTACTTCATACACATGAATATGTACGTGTGTGTTTATCTTACTTTCACTCGCCCTTTTCCAGCTTTTTGCTTTTTTGCCCTCTGCCCCTGAATTGCACGTCTTAAGCCCTTTCTTCTAGAAATTAGGGTTGCAAGATTTAAAATCTGGGACATATTTAGATCCTTCTCTTGCAACTCAGGTTCATTTTTCAGTGGGAAAAAGTACACTTTTCTTTCTTCTCCATCCATGTTTCTAGACCACTTTCACAATCCACTTCTGAATGGTAGAAGTTTGTATCATATGGATCAAACCCACTGTGGAAAATGTATCTCCCAAATTATAGTTCAGTGTATTTTTAACAAACCACAACTGCCTGGCTTTGCAAAAACATCCACCCAGTCATTAAAAGTCTAAGGACATGGAGCAGATCGTGCTTTTGGGGGGAATTTGGAGCCAGCTCATGATGATGTGAATAATAGAAAAAAAGTAGGCATTGCTCTGGGCAGATTTTCAGTTGTGTCTGAGTTTCATTTTACTAGATATGTGAAGGCTTCAGCTTAGTATTTATCATGAAGCAGAGTAAAAAGGAAGGAAACACAGGACTTGAAAGCTAAAGAATTTTTGCATTTTCAGTAGTAGCTTTATCAAAGTGACAGCCAGGCAGCACTGTAAATAAACTGTTCAGCTTCCATTGTGCTCTTACCTGCAGGAATTCTCCCATCTGTAAGGAAAAGGTCACTGAATCCTTCCCCAAGAAGTCTGTCAATTGGAGACTCTCTCCCCAAATCATAATCACTGTCTCCAGCTTCACTATCACCCCGGCCACTGTCTTTCAAGCTGAATTTATCCATATCTTGTAGGGCATACCTGTGAAGAGAATTGTGGTGATGGAATTAAATTATCTCACATACGTTATGTTCCATTGTTCAACTAAAAATACATGTCTACATTTTCTGATACATGTACATGCATATGTAGCAGAACAGTCCAGATCCTCACCTGTAGCTTCTGGAATACTTGTTTCCTCGAAAACTTGGCCTTGGTTGATATTGGCCCTGGTGAAGCATCGAGAGAAGCTGAGAAACCTGCTAAAGAAAAGGTGAAAAGACTGATTCCTTGAAATGAAAGCTCAAATTCCTAGTTGTAAAACCACTAATTCGCTTCTCAGGTTTGTTTGTTGGGCGGGGTTTTTTTTCCTTTAAAGTTTAATTAAATCTAATTCCTGTACATATATAATGCAGTACAACAGACTATTTTGTAGTATAGTGTCTGCCACAGGAAACATCTGAGGACCTTGTACAATGAGGAAATGCACTGCTGTTCATTAGCCTCTGAACTCATAATAACTAATTCATTAACAAGTAAAACAAGTAATTAAACAGAGGTGGAGTTTTGTTTTAACAGATTAGAATCAACTCCTCACCATTCCAGGATCCTCATTCAAAATAAAATGTCATTGCTCTACATGTGAAGAGTTACCAGGACACAGCTCTCATTTAAGCCATTACATAGCATTTGCAGTAAAAACTGAGATGGGTAGTCTCAAAGTTTGAGATACCACGATCATATATTACAACAGCTGTGCTGCAACTGTGTCAGTGTTTAACCGTTCAGTTCTCCATCCCCATAAATGAAAGAATTTCCTGTATTGTTTCACTGTATAAATACTCTGGCACTCTTTCCTAAACAGAGCTATACAGAGGGAAAGGGAAGGCAAGGGAGAAAGAAAGCAGTAAACCAGAGCAGAGTACTGTCTATGTTACACTCCATTGTTTCCACCTTACAGGGAAGAACCAAGAAATAATGCTATTAATAATAGGTTTAATCTTGTTCCCCATGGTAATGGATTCAGCTGATATTGGAGTAAAACTGCAAAGCTGTGACATCTAAAGAGAAATCTGTAACACGTTCTCGTTAGGCATAGACCTAAGTGCCTACTGCTCTCGCAGGTTGCATGCAGAGTACCTCCATGCTCCCAAGTGAATGCATGAGTGAGTGGATGTGCAAATCGAGGTATGGACCTTACCTCAACAGCCGGAGTAGCATGGGTGAGTTCCAGTGAGAAATTTTCGGGCACGTGGTTAGAGGAGATTGTCACCAGGCTGTTCAGCGACTGGTGGCTGTGGTGGCTCTGCCGGCTGCTCATTTGTCCCCTTTCCAGGGTCGGAGATGATGACGGAGAAGCTCTGTGGTGAGATCTGATGGGTAAAGTGCCATTAACCGTTGGCACTAATGTAATGTCCCCTTTGTGGATCTGTCTCGAGGGACGTTTTGGGTGGTGCTGGTAGGTCGATTCCGCCACGCGACAGTTGTAGGACCTGGTGTCCTTTTTCTCTCGATTACATCTTGTAGCAAAGATAACCATAATGACCAACAACACGGCACATATTGATCCTAAGGATATAATGGTTATCATGGAGACATCCAGGGAGGGCTGGCTTACCAAAGTTGCTTCTGTGCTTGAAAATGAATAAACATACTCAAAAACAGTACATTTCAGAAGTGCTTTAGTACTAAGCTGAGGACTGCCTTTATCCTGGACTATCACAAAAAACTCCCATTGTTTTGCTGGAACTGATTCAACACTCACATTGATAGAGATGTCACAAGTTTTGGGATCCACCACAAAGATGCTGTTTTCCTTGTCAGCTGCTATGGAGCAGCTGAGTTCAGAGTTCATACCAGAGTCTCTATCTGTAGCCCTTATCCTGGTGACAAGAAAGCCAATTCCAGCATCTTTAGGGATTGAGATTTCTGCCGTGCTGTTGCGCAGCGCTGGCCCCACAATGACAGGAGCGTTGTCGTTTTCGTCAATGATGGTTAGTACAACTGTGGTATTGCTAACAAGCTGCTGACTCCCTCCATCCCTAGCTTGAACCATAAAGGCAATTTGATTTACTTCTTCATGATCAAAGGTTCGCAGGGCATAGATCGCCCCGTTGGAGGGGTCGATGGTCACATAGGTGGTTATAGAACTTCCCAAAACATAGCTCTCCAAAATAGTGTAGGTCACCTGGCCGTTGTCGCCTAGATCTGGGTCTGTGGCTGTGACTGATGTGATGTACGCTCCCGGAGAGTTATTTTCCAAGATAACAACTTCATATCTGTTTGTCTGGAAGCGGGGTGGGTTGTCATTTTCATCACCGATTTGGACAGTAAAGTGTTTCACTGTGGAGAGACTCGGCGTTCCCTTGTCCTCTGCTATTACAGTCAAGCTGTATTCAGATCTCTTTTCCCTATCTAGAGTGGCATTAGTCAAGATTAAATAGTTATTTTCATAAGTCTTTTGAAGTTTAAAGTGGCCATGTCCATGGAGCTTGCAAACTATCTCTCCATTCACGCCAGAGTCCTTGTCTTGCACTCTGACCAGGGCAACAAAAGTGTCCAGGGGTGACCCTTCGGAAATGTAAGCTACCTCTTCTTTCTCTGGGGACATCAGGTTTAAGTTAATTTCGGGTCTGTTGTCATTCACATCCACAATTTTAATTATAATTTTGCAGTGAGCTGGAATAGAATTCGGCCCCAGATCTTGAGCCTGAGCATCAATTTCATAGGATTTGGTTACTTCATAGTCCACTTGCTTCAGGAGGGTCAGATGTCCTTTTTCTGAATCTATCTTAAAAGTCTCTATAATTTTGGCGGACACATGACTACTAAAAGAGTACACGACTTTACCGTTAGCGCCCTCATCTGGATCAGTAGCATTGAGGTCTATGAGCAAAGTCCCAACCGGTGAATTTTCTAAGAGTTGGATTATATACGACTGTTGCTCGAAAACAGGGCTGTTGTCATTGGAATCAGAAATGCTTATTTTCAGGAGGGAGGATCCAGATCTCTGAGGCACCCCTTTATCTGAAGCAGTGAGCTGGAGTTCGTAACTGGACTTCAACTCCCGGTCCAGCTCTCTAACCACGATCAGCTCTGCGTACTTAGCACCATCAGTCCTGGTTCTCACCTCAATACTAAAAAAATCGTTTGCTGACAGGGAGTAAGTGTGGAGGGAGTTGTCCCCTACATCTGGATCAAAAGCGCTGTCCAAAGGGATCCGGGTGCCTACAGCTGCGCTCTCTGATATTTCGATAGGGATAAGGGCTCTGGAAAACTGGGGAGAGTTGTCATTAATATCCAGCACTTCAACTTCGACATGGAAAAGCTGCAGATGTTCAGTGGGCAGAGTGATCACGTCAAACTCTATGGAGCAGTTTAAGTTTTTCTGGCAGAGTTGTTCCCGGTCAATTTTAGCTCCTATGCTGATCTCTCCATTATCCTCGCGGACTACAAGCAAGGGAGAATTCCCCCTCTGCATGGCTCGAAAACGAACCGAGGAAGGGTTCGGCATTTTTAATAAAACATCAGCTACATCCTCCGATAGTCTTGCAATTACCAATCCAACTCTCTGCTCCTCATAAATCCTGTATTTCAAATTCTTGCCCAGCACAGCCTTATTGAAAGATACTATCGTCAGTGCAAAAATGAATATAAAGTGCATTTTACTGCCGAGTCGGTGCATTTGTAAGTTTTTGCAATTCATTTCTCCAAGCAAGTTAAACAGCAATTATTTCGACTTCCTCCGGTACCTTAAGCCCGGCGCGCATCTGGTCCTTTAAAACTTGAAAACGCCTCTGCTAGTCAGCCAAGTATTAATATCTTACCGCATCAGGAAAGTTTGGGGTTTTTTATACACACCGTGCCAGGACATCCAGGTACAATCTGTACGCAATCCACGCTTTCTCATTTGCCTCCCCGCTCCTCTGCCAGCATGAACCGTGCCGGGGCAGCCCGCTCCTCTCCCGCCGCGACCATCCAGGGACCGCCGGGAAGCCGGCGGGATCCGCAGCCGATCCTCCGGCGGAGCTCCTCTTCTCCCCTCCCTCCCCTCGCCCCGCTCGCCGCCAGACTCACCGCCCTCGCCCGCCGCCTCCAGCCTCAAGCCCCCGCCGCTCCCCCCAGCCCCAGCCCCAGCCCCAGCCCCAGCCCAGCCGCGGCCCGGCCTGCGCTCGGCCCCCTCCAGCCAATCAGCCCAATCAGCCCAATCAGCCCAATCAGCCCCGCCGCCCCGACGGGGACAGCGCGGCCGCCCCGCAGCCCAGCGCGCCGGGCCGGGGGGGGGGGGGGGCGGCTCCTCCGCCAGCCCCGCTCGCCGCCCGGGTGCCGCCGCCAAAGGGGGAGGGGGCACGCAAATGGCTCACGGGCAACTTTAAATCGACTCCCCCCCCCCCCCTCCCCGCGTTTTCGGGGCACTTTGGAGCCGGGTTTTGTGGTTTTAATGCCTCCCCTTCCTGCCGCGAAAAATGCGATCGCGCCACTCATTTACATACTTTTAGGTCGCCGTGTTTAACTAACCGGGATCTCTTGGCTGCGTTTGCTTAGTAAACGAGCCGGGGATGACGTCTCTCTAACCGTGCCTCAAGAGCGTCTTCTTGCTGCTTATTTACCTATTACCTGCCTTTCCTCAACGCCTGGGCTCCTGCGCGGAGCACCGGGAGAGAGATCTCCCCCCTTCCTCGAAATCTCTCCCTCCTCCTTTCCAAGTCGGCAACGTTTTGCACGCTCCCGTCCTTCCCCCGGCTCCCTCTTGCAGCATCCCCGGCCCCAGCGCAGCTGCATTTGCCGGAGCTCGGTTCTTGTGCGTGTGCACGTGTGCAGTTGTCTCTGTGCGTGTGCCTGGGCACCTCTCTCCGCTGTGCCAGTGGCTCTGCAGAAGATCTTTTGCATCCTAGTTGAAAAGGCACTTCATGCTTCACCATGGCTATTTGTGCTAAGTACACCTTCCACACGCCAAGTGTTTTAAAGAAAAAGAAGCCACAAGATAGACGAAGTGTTTGGGAAGTGACAATTTCCTTGCCTCTCTGCTATTGCTGAAAACTGTTTTCACGTTTACGCTGCAACACATTTGCACACACACACACACAAAATCTTGTGGCCGAGTCAATAATGTATTTTGTGTACACCAGAAATGCTACAGATCCTGATGTGAGCTTCAGGCTGCACCCGGGTCACAGAAGCTGATGTGTTCTTCTCATTTCAAACGTGTCTATCAGTGATGTGATTTCTGTTTCCTTTTCTTTGCATTGGCTTTTTAAGTTTATCATTTTAGCCACAGTCTCCCCGTGCTTTGCATTGTTTCTCTGCTAACTTTGTCCATTTGTTTACGGGTGTTGCTCATAATCATACCATCACTCTCTTTTATTGCTCTCTTCCCTCTCTTATGTTCCCCCCCACGTCCAAAAATGTAAAAAGTAATTCTCTGATTTTCCCAATGCACTTACTCTCAGCAGAGCTCAGCCAAAGTTACTAAGAAGGTTCTTGCTGAAAAAGAAAGCAGAGGAGGCTCAGCGTGAACTCTCCTTCTTTTTAAGCATTCAAAAGCATTTTATAAGCCATTGTCTCTTTTTTTTTCACAAACCAGCGCCGTGTGGCAAATTGTGCAGAATAGAAATGCCCATAATGAATGTATTTAGTACTGGGTCACGCTGATGAACATTCTGCCCCCATGAATAATACTGTTTTACAAGTTTGCAGCCCTTTCAAATTGCTGATCCCCAAACCCTATAGGCAAACTAGAAAAGCTAACACAAGCAACTGGGACTTTAGAAACCCATAGCCATCTGGCCTAAATCTCTAACAATCCAAGCCAATAATTATATCAATTCAGGCTTTAGTGAACCCCTTTGCAAACACCAAAAGAGCAAAGAAAGGAATTAGTGGCCATTCTAAGTTCTGGTGGAGAGAATTCAAAGGTAATCTAATTCCATTAGTTCATGGACAGCTTTTTTTACAGCTCTGATAAATCTTCCTAAAACATTTTTCCAAAACACCAGTGTAAACTCTTTTCTGACGATAATTGGGGAAATAGGTTCAATTAAATGCTGTTCTCAGTGTCAATAAAAAGTATTTTGTTGATAAAAGAAGTCACTGCCCTTTTACATGATGAGTACAGGAGATGAATAATTCATAGTAAAAATAATTTCACTGCTTAGAAATTAAAATATTATATATACTCTTAAATGATAACGTGTTCTTCCAAGTAACTGTTTAGTACATTTAGATATGCAGAATTTGCTTTATGCAATTTTTATCACTTTCCAAACAGTAATTCCCCTTCGTCACATTGGTCGTTCTCAGAGACGTACTCTGTATGTTAATAGATAGCAGGATACCTACAGCTAGGAATTACAGCACCTCTTTTCTTTTTTTCCCTTTTTTAATTTATTCTTTATTTTGCAACGTCACCAGTCAGGTTATATGTCATATTATCACTTAAGTCCACACTGTCTTGCAACTAACCATTTGCACTTATGACGACGACTGGCACAACAGTCCTTATCTGAATTCTGAACTACAGTAATGAAAAAGCCTTGGTTTTCTTTTTTTTTTTTCCATCTGACATTCATCTGAACGTACAAGTGAGAAGGAACACATCTTGGGGTTGTTTGTTTAGATGCAGCAATATTCAAGTGCGTGGCGCTTCCAGAAGTGATACTTCTGTAGGGTGCTTCTGAGCAATCGCAGCAGTCCCAAGGCTGATTCCTCCCATATCCAGTGGGAGAGTTTTGTCTGAAAGTCTCTTAAACTCCAGTCCACCTTTGACATGGCAGACTTCCCTTACAAAGAAAAGGGAGAGTCCCGCGTGCAGCCAGCAGACACTTCTTAGGGAGCCTGGTATTGTGAATGCTGTGAGGCACGTGAGCGGAGTGCTGCTGGCCTCCTGGAGAGTAATCTCGCTTATTCCCACCTAATACGGATCTATTCACCACCACGTTCTTCACAAAAGTTGCATTCAAATTCTCCAGTGATGTACCTGAGGAACAAAAACAAACTGACTCCAAATAGCACTGCCTACAGTACTACTTCAGAAACCACAGCTGCACAGCAGATTAATTAATTTTTCACTTAGCTGAAAGTAGGTTTATTTCTGTGGTCGATATGCTTTATAGTCTGCCTTGTTTCTCCGAGGAGTTTTATCGAGCTCTCAAGCATATATTTTCTTCTAAAAGTTACTGATCCCCTAGATGCACAGGATATATGCAAAACTTAGGTGACAGAGAATTTTACTTTGAAGAACTATTTTGAGAAATAGTTCCTCAGCAGGGACAAGGGAGAAAGAAAATTATTTTCTTAACACTGATAGAAGCACGGTGAAATTAGCACAGTGCCATTTGGTTCATTTCCCTCCCCGCACACACACAAAAATGAGGTTTTATTCACTCTCAGTATGATTTATTACCTTATGTTGCATCATGTTACAAAATGTCACATGCACCATGCTCCAGCGCACAAGACATCGCAAGACAAAATTTGATTTGACACCTGCGTAATGAATGTGAAAGACAAGTCTTCCTAAGTCAGAAGGGTATTTTAAAGGAACATTTCCATCACAATGAATGACAAAACTGGGGGGCTTTCTCTCTCCCTCCTCTTCTCTTTCTTCCTCTCTCCCCCCCTCTCCCTCCATCCCTCTTCAACAAGCTTGTTACCCAAAGTAAAACTCGTGACAGAGCTCTCCCTGGTCTTGGTACTTTACATTTCCATCTGTTGCAGCATGAGTGCAAACTGAGTGAAGAGCATCCTTGCAGGCAAACGAGTGTTGCCATTTTATACTCACTCTTGGACCCACAAATAAGCTGATCAAAGGTCAGTATGATGCTGTTCAGTGGAGTGGGTGAAAGGAGGCTGACGTTTCAGTCTGATTTTTTGCACAGGCAACCGTATTATAGAACTCTTCACACATTAATGCTGTATTTGTCCAATCTACTAACTATCTCATCAGTCATGCTTACACCTGATACCTTTTTCGGAACTGAGGTGCATCAGAGGCTGGATTACTTTAAGAGATATTAAAGGCAGAATGGGTCATTGGATTATCAAATATGACCTCTGCATCCCAGTCATCTTAATTAAGCCCAAATACATTAGGTAGGGCATATATTTTAATCTGTGGAATACTAAACAGTGTACCTCGATCGGGCATCCGTTACCTTGTTCACCTGAAAAGGCAGAGAATTCATGATCTAAAATGGGGTCAGGGATCCTGGCAGGCAAATCAGAAAAGCAAAAAATCCACTTGATACTATCAATCCTGACCTCCACAAAATCTGAACTTTAACTATAGACACATATACCTTACAGCTTAAAGTAATCCTGCTGAAGATGCCCTGCCCCAACAGTTTCTGTTCCCGGTCAGAGCACTGCCCCTTCTGTGCAGTGTCCAGCACGAGCAGGCTCAAAGGCTCCCTGTCACCTCCGAGACACCCGGGAAACATTCGGTAAAGGTAATAGCTGTATCAGGAAAAAGTATCTTCCTGCCCCAACAAACGGCCAGTCGAAGCCCTGGAACAAAAGGCCTGGTACCCAGAAGTAGGAATAACCAGAGAAATTTAGTTCAGAGCCCTGATCTATAATTTTCACTTTTCCAACTTGCTTTAAAAAAACCTGATCGTTCATTAAAATACACCAAACCACAGAACTCTATACACCGGCTGATGGGTGAGAAATTTTTTTTTATAAGTGAGTTCAAAATTAGATTTTACATTATCATCAATCATCGTGGCAAAGGGCAGGAGGATCAGATTTTCTGCTACATGAGTAAATTTCCATGGCAGTTTTGCGATGCAGCGTTGTGTATATAAATAGCGAGTTAAAGCCGTACATGTCCCATGCATGGTAAGTACTGTACCTAGATATTCAGTCTCTTTCTGAACCAATAAAACATTTATCTCTCAAAGTTTTACCAAGTGCAAAAGAGAAAAATGCTTGAGACTTACGGTTTACTAAATCTCTATTAAAAACAAATGCCTGTAATACATCACTGGATGCTTTTGAGTTATTTTGAGGATTAGTTAATATGGCACAGTATATAATGGAAATTCCATTGTTTGATCACTCTAATGCATTTGTCATTTTGTTTAGTTATTTCCTTGTAAAGCATGAAGTAGAATATCTCTCTTTGAGAGCTGTTTACCCAAAGTTGCCTTTAAGAGCAATATATGCACTTCAGCAAAACGAGGTTTTGAGTATTACATATGCTTGGGATAAAAGGTGCCTGTCAGAACTGTGGCACACTTCCTTCCCACCACACCTAAGCCAACGAGGGTAACGCTCTGTGGCCGTGTTCCACTTTCTCACAAAGCCACCTAAAACCAACTGTGGGACCTGTTGTGTGCAACAGATATAACTGCCCATTTCCTAATGCATCATCTTTTCCTTCTGTCCATCTCTATCACTGCAAATACAAATAATGAGGAGAGCCGGATGCTTCAGAGGACAGCGGCTATAACCTTCCGTTCATGCAAAGTGGAACTCGAGGAACAAAGATGCTCTGTCACCTCCTGTCCCCTAGTGATGCAGCCACCGTGGGGCTGCAGTGGTCACCAGTGCAGTCAGAGACCCCAGACCTCTTTTCCCCCATAGGGAAAGCACTAGCAACATCTGTGCTCTTTGCCTGAGGTATGCTTACTGGTTTTCAGCCTTACACACTGGTGTACTTGCATTGCGTTTCCCATATCTGGTTTTATTCCAGATGTTAACAAATTAATATACTGCATGCACTGGAATTTGAAATACTTTACGTGAATAAATTTGAAAGGCTTTCTGGGATTTACACTACTGCTATTCTGCTTTGACAAACGTCTTGCTCTTGCACCCTGCAACACACTAACTAGAGTGTGATGATATTTTCAAGGCCACTCTTACTTTATACGGCGCAGAAGGAGCAGCTGCATTTGTGATCCTTCTCTTCACAGGAGTGGGGTTTCTGTAAAGGAAGGGTTTGAAGTTTGGTGTAGATGTGAATTTAGTCAGGGCTGCAATACATACTTTGTCAAATTACCAGCTCAACCCAAGCTTTTCATGGAACTATAACTTTCTCCGTTGCCCCTGGGAGTTTAAAAAAGGAGCATAATTGCTGTTTCCAGTGTCTTCACACAAGCACATGTTCAATCGTCCACTGACAGCCTAAGCCAAATGATCCAGATCCACTCGTGTACCTACTGCCAGCAGCTGCTTGCGACCAACATGCTCTAAGGACGTCGGACGCTCTCGTGAAGGGAAAGGGTCCATCACCTTCAGCAGAGCCAGAGCTCGGCTGCGCGAAGCCACGGTGGAGCCAGAGGCAACTGCACAGTTTTTAAGACACTTTTGTCGTCTTCTGACCCTGGGGCTGATGGGAACCAACCCAATCCACGGAAGGATTTTGAACAGCTTCAGGGTCATTTTAAATTGTCTTGAAGAGTGTGAGCCTCACAGGAGTGCAAAGCTGGACACAAAGTCTTGTGGCAAGAAAGGACACTTAATCAGATTTCGCCAGAAATACATGTTCTTGGGCAAACCTTTCCTGGAAGGATCTGAACCTCTCTCTACTGCAGCATTTAGCAGGCTTGCATTACAAAGGACTGTCATTAAGGGACCCTTAATGGCCTTCCTCTCTTCAAAACCTCAGGCACAATTCACCACCCAGCCTGCTTTGTGAATAAGGACCAAATATGTTGTTTGTTTTATTTTACAGTAAACATTTATACAGCACTCCACATGGATATCTGCATTTTTTTATTCTTGATTTTTCTGGGGAAAAAAAGAGAAAAAAAAAATGCTCCCTGCTTCAATGTCATGGGAAAACATGTGGAAATGTAAACCTGCTGTAGGAAGCAGGCACAGTGGGAGCTGTAATGGGAAAAAGACAGGCATGGTTTATCAGCAGAATATGTAACATATACTGAACATCCGGCTTCCCAAGTAAGTTGTTAACAGTGCTCAATACAAATGTTTCTCTTTAAAGAATCAGATGTTGCTCTTTTTTTTTTCCAATAGCTGCAGTATGGTAAAACTGGTGCCATAAAGTCATTGCAAGAGACAGCAAACAACTTTGTTACCATAATAGGCTTTTTTTTCCTCCTCCGTTTTTAAACAATGGCTCTAGCAGGTGGCATGTGGCTGAGACCGGGTCTATCACCATCTCCAGGGTGCCAAGACGTCCCTCAAAGTTTCTGTGGGGGGAATTTGTTGGTGGGATTTGGATTGTAAAGGCACGTGAGCATCTGCTGCCTGCTCAGTCTCATTACCATTGACACAATTAGCTCCTGCAGCTCTCGGCCCGGCAGCCAGAGCGGGGACTCAATTTTCTTGCCTCTCTGACAATGCTCATTATCATTCATCTGAACGTACGGGTTCCTCTGCCTCCGAGCCCGGGCCAAGGGGCTGAGAAAACAGATCACAGAGAGAAACACTCGGGGAAGGAAGAGCAAATTGACATAATAACTACTAACAGCCTAAAATCAACTCCCCTTGCATACAGCACCACCAATAAACTTTCAGCGTTCATAGTAATGGCTCTTTTCCCTTCTGTGTAAGTCACTTTATTCCTGAAAACCACATTCTATGGTTTTATGCTATCACACGCTTTCTGTAAGTACCTTATAACCTTTTTCTGTGATTCAGGAGATACTACACAGCATTACTGTTGTCCTTCCATACCCCCAACCCCACTTGCAAAGTTCTGACAAACTTTCCTTTTTTTTTGCATTATGTACAGAAAAAGTCCGTTTTCCACCTTTGAGTTAATTTGCAAACCAGACGAAAAAGTGAGATTTTTGCTCCTTACGGTATCAGGGAAAGTAGGAGTTTATTGACATCTTCCTCTGGCAGCCACAGCCTAAACAAAATGTTAACACATATCTGCAGATAAAGACTTCACATTCCTTTAAGTGTCCTCACCCCACATAAAACTGCAATTATTTTACATTTCCTTACAATAGGTGCTGCATAATTCCTCCTTGCTGGCCTTATGTCCTTTTATTGCTACAAAGAACCCTTAGCCCATAAATGGAAAATTAGAGAAGTCACACATTTTTCAAATAAATCACTCGGCTAAAAGCAGAGAGGAGGGGAAGGAGAAAGAGGGAGTGAATTTAAACCGATCTATCTCCTGAATATACGTCAAGGATCTCTGTCTTTGAACAAAGAAAACAGAAGGGCTTCAAGGCCTGAATCTGCGATAATCTTGCAGTTTTCGAATGTTGCGTAGATAGCAATTTGTGACCTTACTGAAGAATATTAGATTAAAGCAGAAATGTATTTACCACAACATGTCTTTCCTGAGACTCAGCTTTTACTAGGTCTTTGTAACACAGGAGGATGGAAAATATCACAGAGAGCTGGGGACGAGGCAGGGGCATGACATTTGCTTTCAGATGTTTTTAAAACTCAAGGAAGTGTTATTATTTCCATAAATCATCACTATAGGTTTATTTCCCTCAACCCCCTCGCTGTCTTGTTAGACAAAACATAAGCTGGGCATCCTCATCGCTCAGGCCTACAAAGAAAGAAAAGGTGGCATTTTAGTGAGCTTCCCAAAACGATGACTGTCACGGTTTT
Organism: Ciconia boyciana; assembly: GCF_034638445.1. Classification (NCBI taxonomy): domain Eukaryota; kingdom Metazoa; phylum Chordata; class Aves; order Ciconiiformes; family Ciconiidae; genus Ciconia; species Ciconia boyciana. The sequence continues at coordinate 72,313,443 of NC_132938.1, read as the reverse complement.
AATCCCAGGTTCCAGGCAGCATGGTAATTGTGCAAACCTAGAGCACCGAGACGAGGGCCGAGGGCCATCTCCCGCACCGACGTCCAGAGCCCATGCTTGTTTGCAGAACTGCCCCAGTTCCCCTGGCTTTGTCATGGAAATGTGAACCCTGAAAGAAGAGTCTATTATGTCAAATTACAAATTATATTATAGGGTTTTAAGTAATTGTTTGCTGACTGTTGTCACGCACATGTGGTTTGTTAGAAGTTGATGTAATCATTTTGGCAAATTTCCACCAGCAAGAATCAGCCGGGGTGAACTCTCAAATCAGCTGCTGTGGGGGTTCGCGTCGTGCAATTAATGGGTGAAAGACTAACACAGACACCCTTCAAAGTTAATTTACGCAGACCCATTTTAGAAGTAGTGCATTATGTCTTAACTGTATGAAATGTATTGTGGACATATTAGCATTCATAAAATTAATTAGAAACCCATTAGTTCAACTGAAAGAGTTCTGTATATATAGTTCTTTTGTAGTATATAATCTTACAGTTCTTTCGTACTATAAAATTTAACATTTTTATGGCAAGCAAAAAGATATAAAGTGTATAGGGAACATAGCAAAAATATGTGCTCTGTTTTTCTGGAGCCATTTGAATAAAGTTTTCATCCATCAGAAAGATTTTTGTTTCAATCAGACATCAATTAAAATAAATATGCAGGACTATTCCAAAATAACCTTAACTTACTGGAATGCATTCTCTCACCAGGCTACATAAATATGGGTACACCCACATTTTTTCCCTAATTCTGTGGTCCAAAACATCTGTGTCAGACCCTGGAACACTTCAGTATGATGTAATGAGGCAGCTGGCATTTCTTTTTCATAAATTCACTAAAACAGTAAATAGTAATACTACGGTGACTGGAACTTAAAGCATAAACTGACACACTTACTTTCCAAATATAGCTGTGTAGACTTTCCATTGAAATAAATTGTAGGGGTTATACATATACACATCTATATGTATTTGTATGTATTTATGTATATATAACATTTTTAGAGAAACAAAAAGTTCAGTAAAAAGAACTTTGTAATGAATCTCAATAAGCTGCTTTTGCAGTTTTCAGGTATTTATAATTGTTGTTTGTGGGTGCCTTTTCTTAGGGCATCCATGCCATTAAGATATTGGTCTTTTGTTTTGTCCTTCCACAGACTTCTATCACAAAATGAAGCTATTAAGCAAATGCAGAATAAATCAAGCACACACAGTATGGCATATGGATAATTTCCATTAAAGAATTTCAATATATAGATAAAAGGAAAACTTGATAAAAATAAATGGCAGAGTCTAAATGGATTTGGTATATTGCTATTGGGATCAACTGTTACACAAGTTAAGCTCCATGGCAATGTTTAGTATTATTGCTAGGAACTGGTCTCCTAGCCATCCTCTATTGTTTAAACACTAATTTTTTATATAGCTTCTATAACACAGTTCAAATTTTTTTTTTTTTTTTTGAGTACCTTGGTAAAGAAATGGTTCCACAGCTAACAATACAAATCCCTCAAAATTTGACACTTTAATTCTAAAAGCTATAAAACCAAGTGATAAATGTACACAGCACATATTAAGAAAACCTCATTGTTTTGACAAGTTTGATGTTTTTTCTTGTTAGCTTTGTTTTATGATCACTTTAGACAAAATACCTGCACTGGTTTTAAACCAGTTAAGTAATATGCAACCTGTTATATATGCTATGAAAGCTAACGGCATATATTTTCCCAGGTCTGCTGTGGTTTGAAACTAAACTGGGGTGCTTTCTTTTTCAACCATGGAAACTTTTTTCTTAAATAATTATTATTTTCATTAGGGATCACATCAGCTCATTTAGGGATTTCAAAGACCCTTTTCCTAAGCTGACTTTAACACCAGCTTTTGTTTACAGCTAGTGAAGATAAACTCCAATCTCTTTGTTGATCTGAGCATAAGAGGGATGAAGCCTGACGACTCAGGTATCTACATGTACAGATGAGTTAATAGTTTAATTTCAGCCAAAGTGCGTATCACTGAATCCAGATCAAGTTTAAAGGAAACTCCTAGATCATATGGATGTCTCATGTCTGCAGCCAATAATATTTTAAGAGTTTAGTTTTGGAAGTTATAGTTCATATATCCTGTTAACTAAGTTCTGTTCATATTCTCTTTCTGATATCCACCCAGGTCAAACAGCACTCAACCATGGAAAACAGTTGATCCATTAGTAATTCAACATGGTTACAATCCATAACTAGTACTTCAAGCAGACATTATTCTCATAACTACTCCTCAAGCTTCATTTCAGTTCATTAGTGCCTGACGGCCCGGGATGGTTTGATTTGCTTGTGCCGCTAGGGAGCTTTGCTGGGCTCTCTCTGGCTTCGGTGGATGTAAAGGGCCACCTCTTTCTTACCCTTCAGTCAACTGGAGTAAGGCTGAAAACCTGGACGCTGCAGAATGAAGTACTGTGTTTCTGGTTTACCCGGATTGTACATATTAACCGACCTGATTGCCTCTATAAAGTCTACCTCCCAAAATATCTGCTATTGAGCCAAATTCTGCTGTCACCAGTGAGTGCCTGGGCAGTACAAGTCCCTCCTTTTAACAGGATTAAAAGGAGATAAGCTCTTTCACTGTATGACTCCTGATGTGGGCCACATTCGTGTCTCATTTGCCATAAGCAAGTGTAAATGAAGGGAACTCCATTTTTATAAATTCATTTATTTCCTTGAAACACAAAAGAGATGTTTGCACTGTAACAGCAATAAGCCACCCGAAAGAATATGTCTTTTTACAGAAATAAAAAAGGAAATAAACCCGGAACCTATAGAAGCCCCATCCATGTGGAAATGAGACCAAAATGATTGACCTCTGTTCTCAGCTCAGGTATATCCATAGTCTTATGATTCACACATTTATGAAATGAGAAGGACACTTCAGAGATATTTCCCTTTGAAAATTACTAGCCCTGATCTCTGTTACTAGGTTTAATTTATTATGCCCCAAAATCACAACAGAGAAATGGTTACGGTTTTTTTAATAGATCTTCCACAATGGAGAATTGCAAAATGAGTTTCATGGAGCTGAGCACCCTGGAGATTATCAGGTTTGTCATTGTATGTACACACAAACTGAGAGAGAGAGGGAGGGGAGAGAGAAGAGAGGGAAAGAGGGCACGTCTGACATCTCATCATTAGTATTTTGTAGGGCAACCAGCCTACTGTAAAACCTATTTGCAAAATACAGTAATTTTATCATTTATGGATTTTATTATATGTGCTTGCTTCCTAACATTTTAAACCATGAAAGCCTGATGTATTTTAAATCAAATGCATGCACTGCGTATTTAAAGTAAGTTTCATAACTACCGCAATAGGAAAAAAATATAATAAAAGTCAGCCTTGAACTAAAGACCTATATAAATTTACATATGAATCCTATAAAGTCAGCCTGACTTTGCTAACAGACAAGTGCTATTATGTTATCTTTGTTCCATCCTTCCTAACAAAAATTCCCCCAATAAGTAACTTTTTGTTGAAAACAAAAAAAAATACTACTTTATAGCAGTTTTCAGTTCTCAGGTTCCCAGTTGGTATGTCTACCTTACTACATGGCATATACCATTTCTAAGGCTGACTTTGTGCTATTATGCAAAATTGCTCTCACAGTATTTTTACCACTTACTACAGTGGTAAGGGACCGACAGACAAATCCAAGCCTGCACACATGCAGCCTTAAAGTTATCTCTCAGTCCTAAGTGTTTTCTTGACAGGGCCTTGCTTCTGAATGCGGTGTGCTACATAAGGCAAGTATAGCGCACATATTTTGCCACCGATACAACCTGATATAGCTCCCAAAATAGATGGTTGAGTCAGTTCTTTCAGCAGTTCTTTCTGCTTTATCAAATTAATACTGAAGTGTCTGATACACTCAGTTATCATTTAACAATCAAAGAGAATTAACCTTAAGATATCTGTTTCTGTAACTAATCAAACTGAGAAAGAAATAGGATTACATTCATTTGTTTGGCTTATGGTTCGTGCTGGTTAAACAGTCCCTAAGAAGGAATACTTTCCCAATTAATTAGACTTTTCTTCCCCTTCCCACATGAATTTCCCCATATCCTTTTAAGTATAAAATATTAGTAATTAAAGCCACTGATCATTCCCTTAGCCAATCTCTTCTGCTAAATTACTTCAATGAATCACAGCCTGTTATGTGGCTTATAGGGTTCTTATGGCACACATGCTACAAGCAATTACTATGGCAGTAACAGAGAATACCTGCATAGCTAGATATGGACATCTACCTTGATATGGAAAATCCATATGAAAAAATCTATGTATCAGTCTTGTCTTTGAGATTTGAGGAAAAGTTTTTTTCCTTTTCCCATGATTATCACTGGATTTGATCTAGATGCCTTACTCTATTTTTTGCTTTATCAGATGAGTTTCTTTTGCTGCTTCTCTACTGCTCATCATGATTTGTTTTCTGAGACAGCTTTAAAGTAGTTTATATACGTGTATACATACATCTATACACATACACCTTTCTAAAATTACATAGATTCTTGATTGTTCCACAGAACCACTTCCATTCAAAGTGGGTGCCACACTTGGGGCTTTCTCTCTTGTAATTTCGTTAGTGGGAAGGGGAGTAGATCCTTTGGTAAAAGGGGTAATTTCTGCAGAGGGCTTTATCAAGTCTAAAACTTTGATCTTGGTATCATATTTCACGGGAAGTGAAGAGAGAATGGTGGAGCGCTGCAGTGCTGCTTTGTCTACTGTCTTTATAGCTACACAGGGAATTTGCTGTGTTCTGAATTCAGTGTACCTTTTTCAGGGCCAGTTGACAGGCAAATATAGTCCTCAGAGTATAAACAAACAAAAAAAAAAGACTTGACAAAGGTACTGAGAAAGGATGTCATGTTTCATGACCCTGCACAGAGGAGCAGGGTCATTCTGCTGATGCAGAGGACCATGTGCTGGGAGCCAGGACGTGTGGGGCTCATGAACTCCCATCCAAGTTACAAAAGTTTGAAACAGGAAACAGCAAGATTTGAGCAGTGAAACATTTGGGAAGAGCCCACAAGTCAAGAAAATATTTTGTTCGAAAGCTTTTTGTTTTGTCAAGAAGGGAAGGGAAGGGAAAGGGAAAGGGAAAGGGAAAGGGAAAGGGAAAGGGAAAGGGAAAGGGAAAGGGAAAGGGAAAGGGAAAGGGAAAGGGAAAGGGAAAGAAGTAAGTTAACCCAGTCTAAATGTATTTTGTTAACAGCATGAAATTCTTCTTCAAAAGATTGAAGAATCCGCACTACTTGGAAGTGAAATCTATTAGAGCATATGAATCATGTCATATTTCTTGCACAGGGAGCTGCCCATGATGTAAGAATTATTTGTAGAATATATCAAGGTTCACCTTGCATGGGGAAACATAAGTATATGTGCATATATGTATACATATGTATATACATACACATATATATAATATACATTGTACATTATATACATAATATACATAATATTGTATATTATATATACAAATAAAATTTGTCTTCCAAGTGGGAGACACATTTCAGGTCCTCATCTCAGGAAGGATGAGTAAAGTCATGAAGTTAAGATATTCATAGAAATACATCTGCTTAAATATTTTAGTATGGAGTCTAGTTTTGATCAGAAAATGTTGTCAGAACCAACATACTGGCATAAAAAAACCCCAGACTTGATAACTCAGCATTTTTAAAATATATATATCATTAAACTACTCCTGAATCACTGCATTTATGAGCAGCAGAAAACCGGGGAACAAGCTTTAATTGGAGCAAGTTTAGATCCAAATGGAAACAAATGCCACAGAGTGGAAATAGCATCAATGCCAAAACGCCTCACAAGCTGGCTGCAGCCAAACAAATAAAGTGATCAGGAGAAATGAAGGACATTTAATGCTTCAGCGGCAGTAGCCAGTTCCCATCTCTTTAGTCCACGTAATGGTTAAACCTGGCAATGGACAGTTGTTTTATGAAGCTTCTACTGCATAGGGAAAAAAATCCTCAAAACAGCCCAATGCCTTCTTGGCCAGCCTGATGTTTGCCTTTGGAGTGATCCGCTTGTGAAAACTCCCATTACTTAAACACCTGCTCAGTCTTTGTAGTTCAATTATAATAATTGATTCCTTTTAAAATTAAAACAGTTTTTTTCTTTCATTTATAAAAGCTTTACTTTTGAAAAATCAATTATTTATACTCCAGATCAATTCTAAAAAACCATTTTCATTACCATGATTCCAAACTAACTCCCACAGCACAGCTGAATGTTGTTCACGCTGCCCAGGTACTCAGAGCCTCACAGTAGCACTTCTATAGCCTTTTAGAAAGTCTACTTTTTGCTAGTTATATTTTTGTAAAACCTAACAGAGTATGACCCAAATTCTCTATGTACATGGATGTATCTAACCTCAAGGAACAAGTTGCCTGAAAGAAAAACATCCTGCACGTCTCCTTAACAAAAATGTGAATTCAGTAAGACTTCATTTCCATCACTTGTACAGCCCAGCCAACAACCCGCTTGGGTTCTGATGGTGAAGAGGGATTCAAACGTCTCTCAATATTGTACACATGTAAGTAGCTCATTTACACAGAAGTCACATACGTATATTTTTACTATACTTTTCAAACTCAACTTTTCAACGACACCTTATTGATTTGTAAGAGAAGTATCTGACCTGAAAATCCACTTTGTTCCTATGTGGATGAGATGAATGGCAGATTAAAAAGCAATAATTTCCTCAGAGAAAAAAACACAGCAAGTGAAGAACTTCTGGATTTGAAGACCTTTATTTTACTTCCTAGGAAAAAAAAAAAAGAGAATTTATGAGAAAATTTAAAAATATAATAGTTATGAACAAAAAGTAGGACTTGAAATACATTGCTGGAATTGATTGCACTTGAAGTTGTTACATTAAGTTGGAGCCTTTCCAAGAAATCAGTAAGTAAGTATGATCTTAACTCTGTGTTAAGTTGTGTTATAAAACAGCTTCTCAGTGAAACCTTGCGAGGTGAAATTTCATGGTGAATTATTTTCATTATCGTGGAAAATCAAAACAAATGTCAGAGATAATAAATTATTATTTCAGTTGTTTCATTTTATGAAAACCATTATATTGAGTGACCTGACAATTTTGATTTTACTCATGAAAACTCCTGACACAGTTGCTTGACTGAACATAAATGTTATTTCTGAACATTGCATGCTCTTCCTCACCTAAACCACACTTATTTTTTGGTTCTGCAATTTTGCAAATTCGCTAACAAAAAGAAAATCCATTATAATTACTGGTTTTGTAGATATGTATATATGAATACGTGTATACACATACACACACATATATATAATCAGCACTATATTTAAATTAATTTTTAAAAGTTACATTTGTAAATTACAATGAAGCCAATGAAGTTACATTTGTTTTGTAAGTTATTTTTCATTATTTTTTTAAGGAACTTCAATTTTGTCATTGGCAAACAGAAGCAGCTGACATCTTTCTTTTCAAATGTTTATGCCCAATTTTTGCTCAGAAATCTTATCATTTTCTTCTACCAGTCCCCAGCAACAGCATACGGTTTCCAAAGAGTTATGAAAGGATGTGACCTCAATGGCAGATCAGATCCAAGGGCTCTTTGCGTAAGATGTTATTGTGCCTATATTTGTATGTGAAAAGGCTAAGTGCATTCTTCCAGTCAGGTGGACATTTGTGAAAAAAATCTATCCTGAATGTAACAATTTTGTTTATGTCAGAAACTTCTGCATACGGCATATGGGTGTATACATGTATATGTATGTATACCATTGCAAATGTGCTTTTTGCACACTGAGCTGTATTCCATAAGGGCCTTCTGGAGGGAGCAGCCATCTTATATTCAGTTTGGATTCACCTTGTTACAGATAGATGCATATTGTGACATCTTCCAGGAAATTTTTCCTTGTTATTTCTTCTCTGTTTAGCAAAAGTAAAAGAAATTCGGGCTAGAAAGGTATACACCGCTCATGGGATTTGGAAGTTTATAGAAGTATGAAAGAAATTTCCTTTTGCATTCTGGACACAGTGGAAGAGCTGGGAAAAAGGTTTCAGTGGTAGGAATGTGTTTAGGGATAAGCACATCCGCAGAGGATGTGCTTATTCTACATAGGTACAACTGGGTAAGAAAGGAATATTGTCCTAGATTTGCAAATCAAATTGAATACACAGCTTAGTGCGATTAAATAGCATCTCTGAAATGTCATTAAATAAAATAATTAAAATGGCATATAAAGTCTAGTTTGCAAATGACCAGTCAGCCTGGAAAACTGGTGTTAGATTTATAAATGCACGTGGACATTTTGTTAAGGAAACAATCTTTGAAACAGCAGTTTAGGACACTTAAGTATCACTGAGAAATCACCCAATGTTTCCTGGAAATTTCAGAAGTAAAAGCAAGTTTGGGTGTGAGTTCAAAGATGTTACAGCCTGTTAGAGCTGCTTTAGGGTGACATTTGGATAAGATCTTGAATTGCCAAGCTGCAAAGCAGTGAAAGCTGTTTGTGCCACTGAGCTGATGGGCTCAGTTTGATCCAGGAGCCGGGACTTCAGCTCACCACTCGCTGTGCTCTTTTTAACCATGGAGTAAGACCTTGGCCCCTTCCCCTTCTGGCTGGCAGAGCAGCTCTCTGGTTGCAATCAGAGGAGACAAAAGGACAAGTGGAAAAGGGAAGGAAGAAAAAGAGAGAGTGGGCAGGAGAACCTTTCCACGTGCACGCAGCTCTCCTACAGCCTGTTTGACGTATCCCAGTGGAGTGTGCACTGTAGGAAAAAAAACATGTCACTGCTCTAAAACTGTCTTTTCTAATTCAGTGCATCCATGTATTGTTGTAAATCAGCTTCCCAGTCACTGAAAGATAGAGAGACAAGAGAACAACTTTGACTGTTAGCTATCAACTCAGATAATGAAAACTTTCTTTCAGCATTAAGCCGCCAGCGTATGAAAAAAAGACTAAAAATATAAATTAATGCCTGCATGTTTTGCCTAGGAAAGGGTTCCTTCTGCTCATGTGCCTACGTGCTCATAGGAGTCAGGCGTTTACATTCATCCAGTTCTTGGGTTTTAAAGGGAGTTTTAAAAGCATCTGGAATTCCGCGTTACGAATTCCAGCCACTTACATCTCCATATTCTTAAATCCTAATTATAGTGTTGCTGACTGGCAAAACTATTGGACAGTCAAGGATCTGAGCTGCCATGCTTGAGGTTAATTTATTACGATTTTGTCAGAGGTTAACACAGAAGCATGTTGATAATGATACGTATCTTACACTTGAGAGTAATATTTCACAACCAAGTTTTTTGAAATATATGCATACATACACACATTTCTGCAGGTACACTGGTAATTTTACTATAAACTTATGTTTTGATGAACTAAAGATTGAGAATATGAGTAAGAAATAGAAAGATAATAATACTTGAATCCCATTATTGGAATGCTGTACTTATCCCAAGGTCAAACATATAAACCAAGGAAATTTTGAGTGAGTAGAGCGGGTGTTTATTGACTCGGAGAAATGCTTCCTTCTTACACGTACCTCACCACGGTAGGTAGTCTGCTGTAAATTCTTGATCTTTCTGGATAAAAAGTTAGGAGCATTGAGAATGTATGTGATCCACCAGCCTCACTTTGTCACAATAAACAAAATGCTACTATCCATGAGCACTGCATGAAAACAATAGATACTCTCTTCATATTAGCATCTCTGCATTTGACAGCAAAGATATATTTTGCCACATGACTAAGTCTCAGGGCAGACAGCTTATTTATATAACTTTGGTTTACCAGTTTCCCTCATAAAGAATGAAACCTTTCTCTAAATGATAATCTTTTGACCTCTAACAGGCTAGTGATTTACAGAGCCACAAAGACAACACACTGTATTTAAAAAGCTTTAAGACGCCATTTAAAGCTTTTATGGTGAAAACTTGCTTCTAATAATACACTTGCAGCTTTAAGTTCAGACAGTTTTCTGAATAAATACCTTTTCTATGTTTTAAAATGAAGAATTTACTCATGTTACAAATATATTTTACTCCAACCTGTGAAATACAGCTCAGAAAATATAGCCACAATTTCATAGTACCTGGTAGTAAAACAACGAGCAGAGGGCAGAGCGGGAGGAGAGGGAGGCTGCACGAGAAACCCCTGGATGTCTGATGGAAGGTAAAATGACATCTTTGATGTAAAAGCACTCTAACAATGTAAACTAGAAGGATGATGTACATAACCATTCCAGTGTAATGGACGTGATTTTCACTTGGACAGATAAGATGTTATTTAGATTCTGTCATGAAATATAAGTCTTCATTTTCTTTATACATTCAAGTAACTAGATTTTCCACTCAGCAAAGCAGCACAGTTAAGTAAGTCAAAGGCATAGCATCAGATGCTCAAAGTTTAAACATCCTCTCTCTTGTGGGGCTGTGTTATACTTACTCAGACAGCTGGTTGTAGTACATTTATTTCTAGGTATCTCAAATGTGAAACTCCTTTTTCTCACGATCATTTCTGGATAAAAACTGGCCTGTGCTCCTGTTCATTTGCCTTTTGTGTTGGAATGGTGGGGAGGAAGAAGAACATTAGATGGACCAACCTCTGTGTACCAGCAGCCAGTGCAAACACTTTGTGTGTGTGTGTGTGTGTGTGTAAGGGAAGTTCGTTAAGATTGGAACAGTATAAAGTCAAGAGTGGGTAATTTATTACATGCAAATGTCAAGCTATCTTTTCTATATGGTTAAGAGCCGCATCCAAAGACCCTTAAAGTCAGAGGAGTTCTTGTCTGGCTCGAGTGTTATTCAGATCAGTCCAACAGAGAGGCTATCAGAGCATTTGTCATTACATAATAACCATCTAGAAAGGATTTCTTTCACTTGCCCTTTTTCCTTTCCAAGGGAAGATGTTATTTAGATTCTGTCAGGAAATGCAAGGTTTCACTTTTTTATGTATTAAAGTAACTAGATTTTCTACTCATTGCATCACTTTATGAATAACAATCCTGGACATTTCCAGGACATGTTTTCTCCTCCAGCTGTCAAAATATTTAATGCTTTGAATGTTCACAATTAGGCATTGCAGTTGAAAGTGCTACATTCAACAGAGAAGAAATGATACCTTGGTCCCTCTAGGTCGTCTAATAGCAGATTTCTGCAAGTTTCTGGGATAAACAGTGGCTATATTCAGGGTAATCAAAGCCCTAAGTGCTGTGATTTTCAAAAATGTATTGAGGAGCTCTGGCTATAAGTTTACCTTCCTCAGTTGGACATGTGGATTGAATTATCACTTTCAAGCTCCTGCTGTGTCTTTTGGGAACAGGATACGAACAGATGAAGAGAGGGAGAAATTCCTTGCCAGCTGGAAAGAAATGGTGGGTGCAGTCCTGGAGATTAGCAGTGACCGAGCTCAAAACAAGTGAAGGTATGGGAAAGACGAGAGCCTTCACCGAGCTGTGGGGCATCTTCCAGAATGTGCGTTGTGGAAGAAAACACGGTCCCGGGATGCGGGGAGCAGGAGAAGCATGCAGCACTGCCTGAACTGTAGCTGTCTGGATGCTTCAGGTGACCAGCAGAAAGGGGTCCCAGGATCAACATTTGAGACCAGTGAACAGAAAGGAGCAGAAGCTGGGGAAAATGCTGCAGGGGGGATCAATTAGCAGCCAGTGGTACAGGAAAGAGAGAGAGAAATCCCTGGAAGCAGCAGAACAGAGCCAGCCACCTGGCAGGACAGGGGAAGAAAGGACCTGATGAGAAGCTGCAGCTTCTTCCTTTGCTTTCCTGACGATTTGAGCTCGAGGCAGCAGCACGCTGCTTGTGCAGATGCTTAAACAGCATAAAAGTATACTGAAGTCAGCAGACTGCAAACCAGCCTAACAACATGGTATAATTTCTGTGTTCCTGCTAGAGCTGGCCAGGACGTTTTCAACTAAGCATAGTTTTAGCAAAATATGCTGTTTCACCTAAATTAAGTCATTTACTGGAACCTGTTTCTCTCAACAAAACTTTAAATAAAAACTTGTCTGAAGACCAAGGTCTTCCAGTAAATTTTGGCCACAGAAAGAATATCTGCTTCTGTTCTGCCCCATTCCTCAAAACATTTGAAAGATTTTGTTTTTATTTCACTTGCTTACCAAATGGAAGTTAATAACAATTCTCAAAAACTTTCACAAATAGGAAATTGTGAAGAAAACCAAAACAAATCCAGTTCCCAGGCCATAAAGACTAACTTTCAAAATCCTGTTTTATTCTAATCTATTCTCTCCATTCCAATGCTAGGAAAGGAACATGTACGTAAATGAGCACTGTGTAGACATCAGTCAATATGTGGGTAAATGAGTCGTGGAAAAGAGTAGGGAAAACATGGCCACTCTCCTCTCTTCAGGTGAAAGACCTAATAAACAGCAGTGCATAAACTCGAAGACTTTAAAAGTAAGATGGATTACACTTGTGGAAGAGATTCTGTAATTCGTTTTCATATTGATTTATCCGTACGTAATATTCATTTGGCTATCACTAACCTCATTTCCCTAGACATGCACTCACATTCAGTAGTACTTTTTCTGCCAAGGCTGAAAAACAATCAACCTCTCTGAGAGGGAAAAGAACAAAACTGTGGCCCTTACTCCTTCACCTGGTTTGTGGGGCTTGTTGCAGCTTTATTTTAATGTATAATTTTCTTTCTTTTATTTTGAGAATTTCACTGCTATGCCTGCTATCATTTATTACTTTGGTGGTTGATTTCCTGATAATATTCAGTCAGAGTATATTCTTGATACAATCTGTACAACAATATGTGTGTTAGACTTATTTTTTTTTAAATCTTCAAATACTGTATTCGTTATCCAGAACAGAGGCATGGATCACAGGAAGATGCATTTAAGAGGAAATTTTTAAAGTAAAACCTGATATTAAGTTGTATAGAATCAATAACGATTTATTTTTTTAATGTTTCTTAAAAGAAATGGGAATTAATTAGGTTCCTTGGCAGAGGTAAACAAAGTAATTTTACTGTGCAGTGATTTCTCACTAAACCGAAGAGAATTGGTAGAAATTTCAGAAATGCCTTAGCAAACTCTGAAATTACAGCTTTCAAAGGCAAGATTTTTGAAAGATGCTTATATGTCCAATAATCTGAATGATTGCTGCAGGAAACTTTGAAAGTACACTGAAATCAATAAGTTAGGCACCTAGACACAATTGAAATAACAGTCCAGCTACATTTTTAAACACTTAATACCTTTAAAAAAACATCTAGGCCTGACAGCTTCATCAGTTATGAGAATATCAATTAGACTCCTAAATCATGCATGTGCTTTTGATAAGTTTACATACTATAACAGAATCAGATTAATTTCTGAATAATTTAATGAGTGGAGGACAGAAAGCAGATGTTATTGGTCTACCATGATGTACTAAGTCAGAACTTGAATCCTCCCAGTGGACTGCTGTATGGGGCAAATTCTTTAAATAAAAGGGCAAAGTCAGAATGGCTAATGCAAATGAGGAGCTGGAAAATAGAGATGACTGCATCCAAAAAGGATACACTCAGAACTGTAGGTGCTCAAATAGGAGTAACTGGAAAACCCTAAGATTCTTGAAGGATTGGTGCAAGAAAATCTTAGTATTACAGCAAAACCTACAAATTAATCAGTCCAGGCCATAGGAATAATGCATGAGTAAAAACCATAAAATTTATGTAAGATGGGGGCAGCCAAATCCAGCTGTAGATGATATTGTGGTGAAGTAGAGAAAGGGAGATTTTGATTATTTGGATAACAGACATAATCCTGGAATTTACCTTTTTTAACAAAGTGAATTCAAAGCAGAGAAGAAAGTTCAGTTCTTCTCAGCATCGCCTTCTGAAGATAACTTGTATTATTAATAAAAGACTAGATTATATTCCTCTGAAGAGAAGGAAAGACTACTGTATCTCAAGTAGATGTGTTATTAGAGCTGACACTTCCCCATATTACAGCAACTTTTGAGGCTTTTATTTCAGGAAAATGTAAAAGTAGGATTAAAGGATGATTCTGGAGACAGGAAAAAGGGATAAGCAGCATAAGGGAGAAGTTATGAGGAACTTCTCTTTTATGCAGCATATTTTCTTTAACAATACTTTTATATAGGTGGGGTTTTTTTTTTCATTTTTGTTTGTGTAGTCAGCTGGTCAGCTATTTTCTTTCTGGAAAGTCGGTATGTAAAGAATGAACAAGGGAGCAAGAAAACCTTGAAAAATGTATACGTTAGGGATTTTTTTATCAGGATATAATATATAAAGGAAATCATAAGCTGAATTTAGTAATAAAGAAGTGAATTTTAGAAGAACAACAGTCATGTTTCATTAACTGCGACATTAAAGAGGACACTTGTAATGTCTCCATTTTTAACTTTTAAACATTACCAAACTCTAAGTCCTGGCCCAATGAACTTTAATGCAAGGAATAAGGGAGAGATTCAAACACTGAATTATGTTCAGATTTAGTTCAATATTGGCACTATTCTTTTCTTAGAGTTGAAACAGAAGATCTGAGGGTGAAAGTCCCCAGCTAATGGGAAAAATGTAGATGAAAAAAATTCAAGATGTTAGTCAATGGGCATTGCAAGAATGGCTGATCAGCATCATGCTTTCATGCTTAGTAATAAATACCCAAATGATGACATATACCATGCAAGAGAGGCACAGGCACGTTGCATTTATATGAATAGCAGAAGTGTGAAAAAGCTTGCATATGCACCATGGGTTACTAAGTGTACCTCATACTATTAGACCTGAATGTATATGTGGAGTTGTTCCCAGGTCCTCTCATCTACACTCTGAAATTCTGTATGGAGATAAGCAAACTATCAAGAAAGACATTAACAGGACGATTATGGAACGAAAGTAGGATGCTGGTGACAGAGAAATTTGATACTGTTGGAGAGGCAGAATTAATTCTTGTCTTAGTACTTCCAGAGAAAGCTAAAGGTCACATCCTGAAGAATGCAAAGGTGAAATATTAAAAGGTTTTATGATAACGCTAAAGCAGACAGAACATTAAAAGTATCTGAAGTTTGCAAGGCTTTATAAATTCAAGTAAATTATAAGCCAGGACTGAGAAGAAAAGAACACAAGAACTTTTTATACTTGCTTAATCCTTGACAGTCTGAATAACGATAAGTGCCCAAATTAGTAATTTAGAACTGATATTTACAAAAAAAATCCTAAATGAGGAGTGCAGACCTATGCACTCAGTAACGTTAAAGGAGAAATATCAATAAGAAATTAGATACTTACACATAATTTAGAGCTATTTGAAATTGCTGAAGGCAGCATGGTTTCAGGAAATAAATTTTTCCTTCATTGGCATGCATTCTGACCAGAGGGAAGAAGAATTGAGTTAGCCTGTGGGTAAAAGCAAAAGAGAATTTTAAGGAGGCTTTGAACTAGTCCTAATCTACAGTACGGCTTCTCCTTGAATTTGAAGCTCACAAAGCATTGTATTCTCAGCCAGGTTTGGGATAATTTCTTGGTAGATGAATAAAGTATTCAATGGGAATTTGTTTTGAAGTCAGCCATACTAGCATGCTAGCAATTCAGCCAGCACTTCATCCTTACCAAAGACTTTTATTTTACATATATTATGCAGCCATGAAAGTTATCTAAATCTGTATGAGCAAACATAAAGGTAGATGAGTTTTACCTGTGATGAGCTTTGCATCGACTCATGACAGTCACAGTGATACACTGTCCAGCTTTGAGGTAAGCTCTAAATTTCTGCAGTGAAATTCAGTGTTTGAAGAACTACTAGCCATCAGTGGGCTAGCAGAGCTTCTACTATGTCTTGGGTAGTTTCCGTTGTTTCAGGACACTTTATGACTTATAAGCCAAATAACCTGGAAAAAACAAACACACACACACACAAACCAAAAAATGGATTAGAGTAGGAATAGTTTATCTTCAAAAGAACCATTGCTGAGGAAGAAATGAAAGTATGTTAGCTCAGGATATTCAGAAACTTTGTGTTTGGAACAACAGATCAGGTAGAGGTTCATGTTATCAAAGATCTTTTTTAACTGTTTGGTTTCTCAAGAACAGTGAGAGAAACTCAATGGGGAATAAGACAGACACAGGTACATAAAATATATTATTGCTTTGAACTAGAACAGTTGCAAACAGAAAATCACTGCAGAAGCCCGAGCTCAAACCACCAGACAGCAGAATAAATTTTATGCTTGTTGCTATTCAGTACCTTATTTTAAATGTTGTATCTTTCCATCTTAACTCATTTTTCTGAAGAAAATTCATTTTCTTAGAAAATAATTTTTTCTTAAGAAAAATAATTTTCTTAGAACATTAACTAATTTTTCTAAGTTATAAAGCTTTAAATGACAGTGTAAAAGGAGTATATTTCCAGACAGCCTAAACATCTTGTGGACAAAACAAGTGAGAACAGTGCTGCCAAGAAAAGTTTGTCAATACTGTAATAGTGAGAGAGAAGAGAGAGTGAAATAAATAGATTAGATTCAGAAAAAGTTTCTACAACAGCCATCACCAGGAAAACCCTTCCCATCAATTTCTGAAAAAGAATTAATTGGAATATTATACTTCCCATCCAAACCTGAGAAGCAACCTTCTAAAGCAATTTTGACTGGTCTGGCTTACTTTTGGCAGGCTGCGAGATCAGAAGGAGATCAAGGAGGTGTCTCACTGGTGCAGACCCTGAGTCTGGACAGATTTACTGTTTGCCATAGGTGCTGGTATTACAAAGATGTAGACTTGGCCCACTGCAGTCAAAATTTCAACAGGACTTAAAAAGCGGTATGCATGGAGAGGCTGTTGAATTCACAACCTGGATATTACTCTAGAAGAATAGATATCATTGGGCATGACTCCTATCTGGAAGAAGCAGGCAATCTTTCTTGTATATGGCACACTAGCATAAGCCAACAGTCTTCCCTGCTCAAATAAAAAGAGTAGTTCCCTTGACCCGTGTAGAGTTAGGACTTCTTTTAACAAAACATTCTTTATTTCAGTCATAGAGCAGTTAACCTGGCATGAAGAGACAAGGTGTACCTGGTGTACAGGTAATATCTTTTCAGCTCAGCAGTGGCTGGCTCAATCATTCTCCTAATACACCTGTCGTGATTTCAGCACACAGAGAGAAACCGAGGAAAAGGCCCACACAGCCACCTCTGCTGAGCGTGCCGTGAGTGCAACCTGCCCACTTGCTATTTCTTTCTTTCACGTTAACAGCATAAACAGTAGTTTATGGTTTATTCAGCCACCTGGATTTTCTTATTCAGATTTTTGAGAATACACTAAGAACAAATTCAACCCCTTGTTGGTTTTGTTTTGTTTTTTCTTTCAGTGTTGATTACATTAGGTCTTGAGCACTAGCTTAACAGTGTTTAATTGTTTGTTTTCTCAGAGTACCTCGTCTCTTTAGAGCCAGAGATCTTGCTTGTTAAAAGTATTTGCATGTCTTAAGTAGATGATGGACTTTAAAGGAACTGGAATTAGTGAAATACCCTCATGACAGAGAGTTTATAGATATCCCCGAACCAGTGTTATTTAGAAGACATATTGTGTTTCCAAAGATATTAGATCGGTTGTGCTTCTCCTAGAGATAGGTGTCATGGTTTTGTCTATAAAATATGGAAATTGCTTTCAGGTCTGGAGCTGAAAATAATAGCTGGGTGATATATTCAAGAGAGTGTCTGTACTTGTGTCTTAGCTAGTAATCATGTTTATAAGGCTGTCATTATTGCTCTTGGTTTGAGCTCTGTTAATATATATGTATTCTTCAAAAGAGAAGTACAACACAACATTTTCAAGTCTTGCAAAGTAAACTATCATCCGATGCCTTAGTGTTAAGAGAGGGAAAGCGAGCAACGAAAAGACAGGGAGCTGTTTCTCATTAACTATTGTAAGATGTCAGCAAGATTAAGGTGTCAGGGTATAGAAAGATGAAGAAGAAAAGAATTACTTAGCAAATAGGCATAAATGAATATAAAATGTGAATAGAGGGTTCTAGCTCCTTCTAAGGGTAAAAATAGGCCAGTAGACATTACATTGTGCTACAATCAACTCATCCACTCGATCCTGACCTTCATCTTTATAGGTGAGACTAGTGGGAGCAAAATGTTACCATATAGCCAACGCTGGGAACTTTCAGAACCATTATTTCTGAAAAGAAATGAATATTCAAAGGCCCCTTTGACATAATGAAGGTTAAATCCTATATAGAGTTTTGCAGGCCCATGTGAGTGCTGTCTGACTGGGCTCTAAAATAGCCTGAGTTCAGCCTGTCTGTGAGCTGCCTGGGAGCTATATGGCCATGGTCAGTGCAGGGCTGATCCCACGTTTAAACTGGTGAGAAATGGAGCATTACATTGCATCTCGCAAATGCAGCTACACAAGGTGGGCAGAACAACAGGTCTGCCAGAAAGAAAATATCATATAGACATATATACATACAGAATACCATATAGACATATATACATTCAGAGAAGTCGCTTGCCTGCAAATTATTTCACAACTGACTCTTAGAATGCACTTCAGGTATTGCCAGCTAATACCTGCAAATTGCCAGCTCGTACCATCTACGTACCTGTCACCTTGCCTGAAAAATACTTTAGTTCAGTTAGTGAACAGTGTTTGCAGCTGTACCTGCTAAGAAGAGAAAGACGACACCCTTTTGTCTAAAGGACAAATAATTCCAGGCAGAAACAGCCATTAAAAACCTGCTTTTTAGGAGGAAAGAAAAAAAAAAAAGACCACAAACAATTTGTTGGCTGGCAACAAGCAGTATGGTAGTAACATGGCACCACTTCAGAAGAATATTATTATCCTTGTGCAAATGAGACTTAGCAAATTATGGACAGCATTTTTGAGTTGTTTTCACCTGAGTTTAATTCACAATGGTCACTTACAAGTATAGTGGCCTTCCATACCTAGGCTGCTGCTCCATGGCCTTGAGCAAGCATTGTAAGAAACTTCTGTTTCTGAAACCTAGGACCACTTCTAACATCTTACATTGATTTAAATTATGAACCAATTTAGCTAAGCTGATGTAAACCCCAATATAATTCGATTTATGCAGATAGAAAAAGATATATCTGTTCCCTCAGCAACAGTTTCAGTCCAGAAATTGTGGAGGCAGAGCATATTAACTTGTGCCCAGCCTTCAGCAATAATAATTATAGTTTTGAGACTGAAGCTGCTAGAAGAAGGCTATGTACACATTGCTCACAGATGACTCTAAATCACACTTTTAACACTGATGAGATCAACTTAGTTTCCACATAATGTTAGAAAAAGGAATATATCAATACCTCAAACCCAGTGTAACGTATTTACCTCACACTTTCATTAAGTTGATAAAAAAATCTCATGTCTCGTTCTACCAATGTACTTGCAGTCAACGTGTAGATCAGGCATGAATTTGCTTTGCATTTAGTGAGATGCCATTTGCTGCATAGCTGATGACAGTGCTGGTGATTGCAAAAAGATAGAAAATGAAGGCTTCACTTTGATAGCTGAGTTCGTAGCCCTTTGGTACCCACATTTATAAAAGTGCTCTTTGCTATGCTTTCATCTTGTTATTTATTTGGTTTGGAAATGTCCCTCTCTGTTCCACTGTATTATAAAAGCTTCACTCTGTTTCCCATCTGCTGTCTTTGAGAGATCAATTGTAGAGCGTTCATCAGTGGAAACATGAGGCTTTTTGCCACAGTTTCTCTAAAATCCACCTTGCCAGTCACATGCAAACTGAAATGGGTCAGTTTCCATCAGCCTTGGCATGAAGCCTCTGTGCTCTCCCATGAGCCCTGTCCAATAATTTAAGACGGTGGGAGTGGGAAACAAATTATGTGACTATTAATTCCAGTTTTCTTGTTCAGATGCTAGTACATCAAAAATAGATCTTCCTGGGCCAGAGCACTTTGTCACGTTATCTGGAGTAATACTAGTTTGTGAATTATGTCTGGTCAGTTTAGTGTCTCAGTTTGGTCACATTAATCTCTTTGACCACTGCCTTAATCACTGAACTCTGCCATCTCATTTTTCATCTCACAGAAAGAAGCTGTCTGACTTTTTGTCTAGTGCCTGGCACAGTGATTGCTCTGTTGACCCCACAGTAGTCAGAGGAACCTGGAGGTCTTACAGGCGGCAGCAGGACCAGCCACAGAGGGTACTGTCTCATCAAGCTCAACTATCTCATTCATTCCTTAATGACCATGCAAACAGCACAGCAACCCCAGATGATGTAAGCTATCCCATTTCACATACCTTAGCAGGTTAACAACTCGCTGCCTGTCCCAAGCTGCATGAACACAAAAAAATCAGGAATTCATAGACAAAAATTAATTTTTAATTACTAGAGAATTCTATATTTATACACGATTTACATTAGCCACGAGATGCTTACCTGTGTTTTTGTACTGAGAAAATAGCCAGCTAAGCACAATGCATTCACTCTGTGTATGTAATCTTGATAAGCCCATGTTGCAGATATATCTTTGAAATTCCATTTTTATGGATCTGTCTAGGTTCATTTGCCTTAGATGTTCAAATGATCCATCGATTAGGAAATATGATTGATAATTTCAGTAAATACCTTAGAAAAATCCATACAGATGTTTCAGAATACATTTGCAAGTGGAATCTGTCATCCTGCCAAAGGATTAATTTTGACTTTGTTGTAAGTAAAAATAAATACTTTGATATGCTGCTTCTTAAACTAATAAGTGTTAAAACATGTTTTTTTCAAAAATTACAAGTTGTATTTAAAATAGAGCCTTTTTCTATTAAATGTGTGCAATTAAGCCAAAAAAGTCTTTCTACTATGGAAATCTGTAAGAGGTATGGACAGGAAACTAATCAGTCTGCTACTGCTACAGAAGTCTAAGTAAACACAAGCACCTAGATACTGTTGTATGGTATCAACTCTCAAGATATTTTAGAATAGTATAGTTCAGTTGGAAGGGACCTACAACAATCATCTAGTCCATTTAGAATGTAGCCTGCACACAATGCAAGAAATATTAGGTTGCTTATAATATCTATTTATCTAGAGGCCTTTAGAATGACATTTTATCAAAGAAAAAAAAAAAGTAACTTTTAGTCTTGGAAAAGAACTCAGATCATTGGGTTTTATTTCTGCCACAAAGGAACAAGGAAATGTAGTTCCCCATGAAAATGCAAGTAGTAGTTTTGGGGTAAAATGAGGACTAAGCATCACTAAAGGCAGAAAAAAGCCTATCATTCCTTTCCCTCCAGTCCCACTTTGTCAGCCCTTTCCATTATTTGTCTTTTACAGTTGCCTCTGATTTCCTAGCTTCCCTGACAAAAACAAGTGGTTTTTTTCCTCAGAAACTAAACAAATAGATAAACTACATTCCCATGAGAAAGCAGTCCAAGTTCATGAATATATTCCTCCCACTATGAATTTGAGCTTTTGAAAATTTCAGAAGTTGATAAACCTAAGATTTTGAGAGAGAAACTCACTATGAACTGTAAAGTGTCGTTAGGCAACAGTTTCTCAGAGATATGTCACAATTTTGAGATATATGGCAGGATTTGATTTCTCCTTATATGGAAGTGATGAGTTGTCTTAAAAATAGAAATATATTTATATGTTGTAGAAGGATGACATTCCAGGACACTGCATGATGAATTAGATGCACTCATAGTGCTGGTCAGAGTGCTTCACAATTAAAGCAGCTATATCTGAAGAATCTACCCATCTTTATGAGACGGACTGAAGGGGAAGAAAAGTTGCCCAAAGGACGGCAGCTGCAAATAGCATATTTTTTTGAAAACTCATACGTGATCAAGATTTCCAGGAAAACAAGGGATTTGTTAATAATGCAATATAAACCACTACTGGCTGCTTTTGAATCCGTTACAGAGGCTGCTACATTGCTCAAAATAGGATAGAATAAAATTGTACAAGCACTAAGCTCAGCTTTCTAGTAAGCAGGTTTTAAAATGCAGTATGATTTTTTCTAACAGGATCTTCTTCAGTCAACAGCGAAATAGATAGAGAAGTAGCAGAATGGAATAGATGGTGAAATACAAGACCTAATATTTCCAAGGAAAATCTTATTTTCTTGAGCACGGCAGAGAGCTTTTAAACATTAGGAGCCGACCAAAGCGATCAGTAAAAGTTGGGTTTCCTCATATACTGGGCATGGATGTTCCTTTGGGTATGCTAACAACTTTGTAAAATTCAGTCTATTTCTCCATGAGGCTATGCCTGAAACAGATATTAAAAGGAAGCTGAAATATAGATTAGGGTCTACTTTTGGGGGAAGAACTGGGAAGAGCTAAGATGTGAATCAAAACCAGTATTTCATTGCCTAAAGGTCAACTGTGTTAAAAATGGTGAGAAATTCAGAGGAAGAGCTGACTTTGAAAGAATCACCCTCAAGACAGTATTGTAGCCCATCAGGACAGTAAACCTCCAACTGCCCTAAAAGAGCTTTTTCCAGGAGTTCAGTTGCAAAAGTTTATTTCCTCAAGGCAAGTTGTCAATCAGCAAGTATTCTGTTCAAACACTTCTGAGTTTCTTGTGAAAAGATACACCATAGATTTAGAGACAGAAATGACAAAGGTCAGTTCAAAAGTGGAAGAATATTTCAGAATATCTCAAGCTTTTCTAGCTTTGCTTAGCACAGTCAGGGAAGGGAATACCTCTCTACATAGGAGGAGGTCATAACGACCACTGTGTTAGTGCCCTGCTCTATCAAAACCACAATGTTGACAGCATCCCCATGCCAATAGGAATGTGAATGAAATAGTGAGGAATAACTGCATTTTTGAAAGGGCTCTATTTGTCACTGCTTGGGCCACTTGGCTCTGTCAGTGATATACTGGTGGAGAAAATATTGCTGTTGAGACTTGCTGTCAGTGCCCATAACCTCTCTGGCCAGCGACAGAATAAAAGTGGGAAAGTTTTAGGAAACTGCATTATAGCCTGGTCTTTGCTTTGGGAAATTCCTTCAGAGATCAGGTGCAGTAGAAACAGGGAACTGCTACTCTACCTAAAGACCATTCTCGTGAAGGGAAGACTCGATCCCAGAGTCCACACAGCACTCAGTAGACATTTCTGCTATTTGAAGAAAGAAGATTCATCTCTTTATACAGATACCTTCTCTTCCAGACAAGGCAGTGATCAATGTTCAAAGCAAGACTGACATGGACAAATCAAGGTTTTCTTGTTTACTCAGCATGCAGGGACCTAAGCTGCATGGATATACAAACATCACTAGGTTACACTGCAGGTGCCTGCACTCTTACACTCCTAACTTCTAGTACAGGTTCTGCCTATGCCAGGCAGATTCTCCAGACTTGTCGCTGAAGTGTAAAGGTTATGCAGCCTTCTGAACGGAAGGCTGTGATTGATCAGAAACAAGGCTGATTTTAACATGGTTTGCATTAAAGTAAAAATACAAAAGAACATTAAGGTATCATGTTGAGGTATCATGTCCAGGACAGAAGGTAACTCTCCAGGGTCCCAAAACAGCAGCAACTCTCTAACTCCACCCTAGAGTAATCTCCAGGTAGGCTGGGCTGTCCATCGGTGGAGACTGACTCGAAGCCCTCTTTATTGTAGCTTTCTTATTTATGAAATGGATAGGATTTCTCCCTGTCTCTTACTCAGCTAATGATGTTTTAGTCATTGGATGTTGTTCCAATTGTCAAATCAGATGATGCTGGAAAGAACTTTTGTTTCATTGCTGGAGTTGTAAAACAGATGAGGAGAACTTTAGAGTGAGCTATCATTCCAGCCTAAGGAGAGCTAGAAGCACCACATATCAGCCATATTGGGAAGAAATGAAACTGAAACTTCTGCCTGGTTCAAAGGGCTCAGAGGAGAAGTCCAAACTGTTCCGAAAGAATTATGTGCTTTGAAGTAATGATAAGTAAACCAGTGGACCCTCTACCTATTGCACTGAGTGGAAAAAAGCTACACTCTTCAGGATAATCAGGGCTGAGCAGAATTTAACAGAATTAAAACAACACTTGCAAAGTGGATTTGGGTTTCACAGACAAAATTTAAAGAGCAGAATGATTACATATATCCCAGAATTTACTTATAAGAACAGACAGCTCAGTAGAGCAATCACTATGTGATTACATTAACTACCACAAGAAGGATATAAGGAATGTAATGCAGCTACATAGATGGCTACCTCACATTATTATTTGCAAGAAATTCTATGTGAAAAAAAAAAAATCAAATACTGGACAGAAGGACTTGCAGAAAATCTGAAAGAAGTGCTTATGGAGTTAGATGCAATTTGCAATACAGGTTGCAAATGAAATATACAGCATGTCAATATTTTCTTTAGAATCTTAGATTAAAGATTTAAATGATAACTTTGAAGATGGGAACAGGAGAGTGAGAGTTGCTGCTGGGGAGAATGCTGCAGCTATAGGACAAACTAACAGCGAAATGGTAGTGATGCTTAATCTCCAATTTAACACATTTAACAGCAGAGAACAAATTGTTCACAAAATTGAAGCAGTTGATTGATCACCATATCTTTCAGTTGGGTAGGCTGATATGGGCTGGAGTGGCTGGGAAGTACATTCCTCAATAAGTGGAATGAATAAGTCAATGAATAGCTTCCTTGTTGGTCCCCAAATGCTCTACCTCAAATTTCGTCATGTTAGGGATCAAAGTCATGTTTTCATTCTCTGTTTTCCTTCACCAGAATGGAAATCCTGGGAATCCTGTTGAACCCAGATGAAGAAGAATTTGAAATTATATTAGCACTGAATTGACACTTCAAAAGAAATACATGTGAGTAGACCAAATGTATATAAACTCTGATTTTCTTTATTTTGAAAGAAATTTTGCGTATTAGCAAAAGTTTATCCTTTTTTCCCAGTAAAATCATAGCTCATTGATTAAATTCAGTGATAACTCTCTACAAGAAGGAAATGAATGGTTCAAGGAGACACATAAGTACATTTTAAGGATTGCTAGGAAGATAGAGTAGAAGTATGTGTGGGCAAGGGACTATGACAGTTCTTGTGGAGCAATAAATCACATAATGAATGCAGTCTAGGCCTAATGAGTGGCAGCCATCTGCACCCTCCATCCTGGCACCTAAGAGGTGCAGGCTTCCTGGTGGTTTTTCTCGGTTTATTCCACGCTTACTATACCTTCACAGCAGAATGCACAGCTTGCATTGTAATACTAGGTACTGTGAAACACCTGCTAGTTAAAGGATAATTTTCTAAACTAAGAATGGCTCAAGCCTAACTAAGTATTGCCGTGATTAGATTATGTTACTGGGACCTCAGACAAATGATGCTCTGATTTGTTCAGAAAACCTTCTGGTGAAGTATTCAAAAGGCAGAATAAGTAGAATAAATAATAAAATCAGAACTTTCAAGTGAACTTGTCTTGTCCTTGTGCTGCCTTTGAGAGAGACCAATATACATGTTTTCAAAGGCTGTTCCAGTGGTTAGAGTAGTGAATGACATCTGCCTTTGACTTATAGCAAATGCAAAGGGTTTATGTCAAGAATCATTACCACTTAAACGAGGGTCATCTGATATTTCAAAAGAAAAAAACCCTTCTCATGCCAGGGATTATGGCAATATGAGCTGAGAGTCTGAACTCATAGTCACGCACAAGGGCTAGACTGCCTTGCCCGCTCCTGTTAGGCAGCATGACTATGACACTCAGGGTATCGGCTGAGGTCTCTAATTGGCATTGTAGTTTCTCTGGGACAAGGCCACTTAAGTAGCTTGTGTTTGTACAGCACCTAGCACTGTGATTTGTGCTGAAAGCACATAGTACAAATAATATGTTGTAACGGTAATGACTTCCTAACTGAAGTCCTAACTCCAACATGTCAGAAGTAATGAAATTAGATTGGAGAATGACCAATAATACTAATCATTGCAACTATGATAGATTTGAGAGTGTTGAAAATGTATGTGGTTACTGCTATTTCTGGAGATAATGATTTTGAGAACTGCCTATTTCCTCTGTTAATCTCACTGGTTGATTAATGTTGGCTCTATCATTCTGAACAATATAAATCGAATAGTAACACCAATCCGCCTTTTTAACAACTCCAGAGCAACTGTTAAGTTTGATGTGACAACTGTGGTGTCTGCCTAGTTTAGCAGAAGTTATGGCAGAGAGTCTTAGAAGATTTCAAGTGTGTTTATTAATTTGATATAAAATGCATGAAAGAAGCACACAGAGTTACTTCTTTGTTTCCTCCTCTCAAAATTGCAACTGGGCCAGTAACTCTTAATACAAAGTTAATTTAGTCAAGATACTTGAGAGCCACTTGGCTCTGTTTCTAAATTCCTCCCTTTGTCCTTCGCAAAGCTCTTTGAAGTGTTACTCTGCGAGGTGGATGTTGTAATGAGCCTATTTCTAAGAGGATCAAAGTAGCAGAGCTGCCCAAAGCAGCATCAAAGATACACAACAGAGAGCCCTTTAACGAGCAAGAGGGACATGACTGTCTTTTCCCCAAAATAAAACCCTAAAACAGGATTTAGATTAAATATTTAAAATTGAAAATTATTTTATTTTGTCTGGAGCTCGCTAGCAGAAAGCAAAAACCTCAAAGAGAAGAGATTTCTCCAGCTGACTCTGCTCAAATTTAAAGACTGTCATTTGCTCGATGCTTCACCATCACTTAATGAATTCCAAATACCTGTGGCCTAAGCTAAAGGCGGCAGCAGCAGCCAGCACGGGCACAGGCAGGATAGCAGCCTTGTGCTAGAGCAGATTCCTTTCCCATGGATATGAAAATAGAAAGCAAACATACGGCAGGAAGCTGCGGCAAACGCTGTGGAGGGAAAAGACAGCTTGGAGGGGGAATAGGGGGGAAGGGTGGGAGAAAAAAAAGGAGTGGGAGGGAGGACTGGACATGTAAATTATGTGCCAGGAAATGAATTCCTTATAATGTCTCTTGCCAGAAGCTAAATCCTAGCAAATGTAAGTTGTCTTTTTTCCCTTTCTTTTGCTCTTTCCACTGTTCCTCTGAGGGTCAGGGAGGAAGGAGCAGGGACAGGAAGAGGGGCGATTCAGTGTTTACTTACTTAGTGTGTGACTAAAGTGCTATATGATCCAGCTTTAACATTAGAAGGCATGTGACCCCATAAAAGTGACGCACAGGATAATATCCTGCTTCTCATTACACATGGTTTTTCAACTTACTTTATTTGGCCACGGGGATCCTTCAATACGTTCTAGGGCTGAAATACCAGAAGAAACGTGTTTCTGTTCAGAGGCTGGATGTGCTTATTGCACCGTGTCCAGTAATGAAATGGGGGCTTATTTTGTTTGACTTGATAGCTATCTGTGCAAATATTGCCTCTACTTAGGTTTGTGTTTGTTTAAGGAATCACCTACTGCATCTGTCAAGACTGCAGAAATGTATGCCACTGACCTGCGCTTAACTTGGGGATAAAATGAGAAGAATTGTGTTTAAGGTTAAACCTGGATGTAGGAGGTTTTTTTTTTCAGAAATTAGCAGAAAACATCTGGCAGAAAGTTAAAAATCCTTAGTAGCAAACCTTTGGCTGCTGAGCAAAGTACACTTCTAGCTTATGAGAAATCAATGACATATGATGCAGAGAGCAGAATGACTAATGAAATTGGACACAAAGTAATTATATAATACATTAACATTTACTGGGCATTAAGCATGAAAAGCAGCCCAGACTTCTTTTTTCTTTCCCAACCCACACAGTTTGGGATACCATATATCCCAGCATGTACAATGCCATGGACAAACCAGTACCAGTTTCCGGAAGAATTCTGCGGGTAAAAGCATTGGACACTTCCAGATGTAAGGAACACAGATCTTTTCTTTTTGTAATTAACTGCAATGCTACAATGGTTATGGACATTTGTACATAGCAAAATTTTGTAACTTAAGTAAGTAAACTTAAGTAGGAGGCTGCTTTTCAGCAAAAGGTGCTGAGAACCCAGAAGTTTCCAGTAAAGGAAATCGGCTGGGAAGCACAGCTCCCAGTTTCCTTCCTTTACAGGGTACAAAGTACACAGCTCTTCCCAGAGTGCTGTTATCTCTGGAAATGTAAATATATATAATTGTATCATACTGAAATCAGTAAAACTCAGTAGGTCTTCAGAGCTTTTAAAAATTAACTAACTTCCTGCATATCCGTTTCTAATCAGGATTCGGGAACCTAACAACTATCTGTGAAAGTCTTGACCATTGTGACTTGGTTGACACTTTAATGGCAGATACAACTTCTAAGATATTGATAGCACAGAAACCTTCTAAAGTTGCCCACTGTAGAAATAGTATATGTACATACATGTACATATATGATGTATTTCATAATCCACATGTTGTGGGTTCACCACTATCGAATTGCTTGAAAAGATTTTGATGCTACAAGTGAAAACAGAAATTCTTAGCATTCATATGCTTCTTTTATGTTCCCATTTCTAGCTCCTAGAATTTAAACCCCTAAAGAACATAGAATATATAAAAAGAATATAGTAATAGAAAAAGATAGTCTTTGCAATTTCAGGTAGATGTGAGATAACATATAAACACAAGACAAAATGAAAAAGGAGATTGGACGAGGTATGAAGCTTTTGAACTTACTTGGATTGTTGAAGGCTAATCTCCACAAAGAGCATCAGTCAAGGCTTTGATTCATAGGAATTTGTGTGCAGAAGAGATGCAGGGCCTATATAATGCTGCTTCCTTCATACGGTATGAAATATGTTTGATTGAAAGTGATTGTCTAGAACTGTCCCATGCCAATGCCAGTTCTACATAGTGTCTTCAAAAAAAGGAAAATTTATTTTTAATAATTACTTATTCCCTGAATGTTAAACCATTTTTGAGCACCATGATTTGTACTGATTTCTTCTGCTTCAATACCAAATATCACCTACATTACTCAGTTCTGGTAATGCCATAACTCAGGAATAACAACTTTTACATAAGAATGTTTTATTTCCTACACGGGCTGAAAGAATCCCTAAGATTCTTTTAAGCACTCAGCTTGTATTCTATTGATCGATTTTCATTACTAACACAGATTAAATATATTTAAAGTTAAAACAAATCGTTTTAATTGGAAAGCCGAGTTCTACTCAGTCTTTACAAGCAATAATTTCCTAACAGTGCTAGTTCAAGCATTTTTTGCTATACCTGTAAGCTGGCTACATCTCGCTATTGGAAATTTTGGGTACAAAATGAAAAAGATGTTTCCCTGAAAACCATATGATTAGCTAGTGTCAAGTTCTGGCATATTGCTCTCCCAGGAATTTACTAATAGTTTAGTTAGACAGTATCTGAGCTATTTGCTGCAGTCTTGCTGATTTAACACTGCTAAAATGAAGAGGAGAACATGTAGTAATAGGTGCAACATTAAGTGCTCCATAAAATCTTCCATGCAATGTAAAACCAACTTGCAACTTTCTCACGTACATGTTTCTAAATGTAAGTTTTCAATACCGTTAGTCTTAGCTTTCAGAGGTTTCTCTGATAAACTAGTAGTTGCCTAGTCCTTTCTGAGTGGCAATTTCCTGTGAGTATAGTTAATGAGAAACCTTCCTCCAAAAATCCCCTTACGCTAGGCAAGACTCAAGAACAGTTCCAGTTGCCAAACTATAGCAGGACCTACCTGGAGTCTGCAGGACAGTCAAGGTACAATGAGCGCTGTTAGTTACTTCCCCTGAAAAAAAGCATAACAAGAATTACCACAGGCTGTAAATATATCAGATTATGTTTAAACATCAAATACACATATCTTTCTACAGAGATCCCATATGAAATCTTACTGTCATTACAGTTATTGATAGGACATAATTTTTGTAAAGTGATGAGGCACCTAATTATGATACTTGAATGAATCTGATCTAATAATGCCTTCATTGTCAAAACCATATATGAATAACAGCAACTGAAAACCAATGCATTTTGTCACTTCTGTGCTACCCAGAATCATGAACCGAGATGCCTGAGTAGAGCAGTTCTTGTCTCGTGTCCTGTCAAATAATTTTCCAAAACACTGTATTCAATGAAAATTAAGATGGACATCATATCCTTATGCAGTGATAAACCTTAGTTCAGGTCCCATGGCCTCAGGGACTCTCCGCAGCTGCAGTACCCGAAGAAAGCTATCTTCAATGCTCAGCACCCTTTTTGAAAAACAGGGCAAAACTATCCACATGCAATACCATTACCATAGGTTTGTAATAGGGATTCACAAGCAACCCATACTGGAAATACTGTGGGGGCTGCTAAAATGTTTTTTTGTGTTAAAATGTTTTACCTACTTTTGAAGCACTGAGTATCTAGCTCCTTCTCTGCCTTTAAGAAAAAGGAGGTTTTAGCAGGTAGCCCAAATATAATATTGGGAGAGTAATTATCAGAAACAAAAACATCTGTCAAAAGGAATTGTAATTTGTTTTCATGCTTCTGATATATACTGAGACTGAGTCCTTATGAAAATCAGATTGTTAAATAATTTGCTTGACCTTGTTAAAAACATTTCACTTCACTTGTGAGTCAAAGTTGTTGACCATATGATACTGCATAAACAGTTTACTTAGAATATAGCAAGGTCCTAAGTACTTTAACTCTCTTCAATTAAACTTATGAACACTTAGTTTTAAGATTGTTTTATCATACTTGGCATTCTTGAGAGGATTAAACTCATAGCTATAGCTGTTATATTTCAAAATAAATTGTATACCTGTCTATCTGAATATCGCAAATTATGCTACAGTGAGTTTTGATCTTATGTGTAAATAAGAGCTATTTGGTCAAATTCTGTGATTCTATAAAACATTTTAAGATTGTTTAAATGGTGTGTTTTACTAAATAATTTCCTTTACATTGTAAAGCATTGATTTAAACCTGATAAGAATGCACTCTTTCACATTAGTTGTTTGTTTATTTATTTATATTTCCAATTTCCTGTCTAGAGGTATCAGCAGGTTAAGGCTTAGACAAACTCATAGTCAACAGGTCATCAAATGGACTAAAAGGGGGTACATTCCTGCCTAGTCCTAAAACATCTAGTACTGCAATTCTGGATGTCAAAGAGCCGAGGGGACTGGATTGCTGGAAGTGCATAGGCTCACGTGTCCTTCCCTATGGCACTTCTAAGAAATAGTCCTGAGATAGATGGGCCACTGGTCTGGCCCAGCAGAGCATTTCTTCCTTTCCTAAGCATAAATAATAATAGCAACAACAACAGCAATAATAAAAGATAAGCAAAAAGAAAAATATTACTTACCTATCTATTACTTTGTATAAATTTGTCTTTCTCTTCCTACTGTAAAAATAGCTAGAGAAGGAGAATATTGAATAAATGTGCTTGTGACTAACACTGATTTATAATGCGGGGTCAGAATTTAGTCCAAATGCTGCTTTTCTCTTTTCAAAAAGCAGCAGCATTATTTAAGGCGATTAGTAATTGCAGTGTCTTTTTACTTGACAATATGAATTATTCCTAGCGTGGACAAATAGAGAGAAAAAATACAACAACAAACAAGTAACACAATAGTTCTTTTGTGACCACCACCAACTCACAAAAATACTATTTTCCTTTCCCTCATTCATTTGCATATGTATTTATTTGCAGAAGGCAAAACACAACTATATAGATCATTTAAATTCTGAAAGAAATGAAACTTGGATGACTCGGTGGAAAATTCTCAGAAATAATCTTGATGAAGTGGTTTTATTCATCTCATTCTACTTTTCTCAAGGGCTGACATATGCATAAAAGGGGAACATGATCCCTTGCACATGTTCTCCATGAGGACTGCGTGCAGCACAATCATTAACTTAAAACAAGCTTTGCTGACTCTTACTCAAAGGCATTGCTGAATCCAAGCCAAAGGAATTCAGACTGGCACTTCTCCATCTCCTCTGATCAGTGAATAGGGTGAAAGGACAATCCTGTTTCACTACATCAAGTATTAAAGGGTTTCAGCGGACCTGTGTGATCTGGCCCAACACCTCTGCTGTGCAGTGTTGGAGATTTTAAGTGACCTTCCTTTCTTGTGCTGCTGCAGGCTGAGGATGCTCAAAGACAGAGAGAGGGATGGATGAGAGGGCGGGCAGCTGGGACTGTGCTTCCCTAGGCACTGCTAGCACAGCACGATGCTACCAACACCAACCACCAACACTTCAGCAAGTCCCCCTTTTTTTGTTCATCCCTCAAACAGGGAACAACATTGCAATTAGACCATACACAACAAGTACTGTGTATGTGTGAAAGGGACTTGATTCTCTTCTGGGAGAAACGGAAACCACAGAGTGGTCACATCAACTCCCAGAGCGACAGCATTAGCTAAGGGCACAAAAATGTATCCATGGGGAGAGCAGCTCTTTATCAAGTGAGGATTGACAGCAGAAGCCCTTGTCTCTCAGAGTCATCCGGCTTTGCTCTAGTGCCCTCTCTGCTGCTTCTGCGTTTTCCAAGGGCTCTGCTTCCTATTCTTCCTTCGACCACTTTCCTCCT
This sequence comes from Ciconia boyciana, assembly GCF_034638445.1. Lineage (NCBI taxonomy): Eukaryota > Metazoa > Chordata > Aves > Ciconiiformes > Ciconiidae > Ciconia > Ciconia boyciana. Next base: position 72,280,871 of record NC_132938.1, on the reverse strand, counting down.
GTGTCAGTTCTACCATATGGTCCTAAACCTTGTCAGGGAAGATCCACCTCCAGGTTGAAACAAGCCAAACATATGGAATGCTGTTTCAGAAGTGGGGGGTGAGAATCACCTTTAGATGATTAGCAACCCTGGTTACTGTTTTGTGCTCCTAGAGAAAGCCATTTGCAATGATCAATAAACTAACCTAGGCAGCACATTTTGGGAAATGGAAAATCCAATCTCTACAGAAGAGTTTTTTCTGTAACAAAGTCTGTAATTTTTTGTTTCAAAACTAATTTGGCTGTTATAAAAATCATCTTGGGTCAAATCTAAGCCAAGCAGTTGATTTTTCAGAGGAGGAGTATTTTGTTTTGAGTCAGTTCAACTTCTTCCAGTAGCCACTTGAGCTTCCCATACTGTCTTCTCATGGGAAGTAGACTGGAGTATTCCCCTTCGAGCTAGCTTTCCTTGTCTGATGTTATCTTCCAAATGCTTCAATATCTTCCCTCCAGTTAAACTGCAAAAGTGAACTACAGAAGTAAATATATGAATGGTACCTGACAGGATAAATGGAGTAAGGAAGAGAGGCCCAGCTTACTAGAAGTGATAAATATTTCATAAGAACAAAAGAATAATTATATCTGGGGCAGATAAAATATTCATTTAGTATATATTTGTGTTTTTACAGTGGTCAGCAGAAGAGGTAAGATGATACAAGAAAATTAGTAATTAATTGCTTCTTCTGACATATTGTCCCGGTTCCCAAAAATGTGCCATTTCTAGGACTTCCTGAGCTACAGATTGCATCCAAAGCACTGTAATATCAACTTCATGCTTCTTCAAATGAATATTTCAATCTGTTTAAATCCATCTATATTTCCAGCCACCAGAACTTTCTGCAGCAATGAGAGCTTCAATTTAATTACGCATAGTGTGAAGAAAGGACTTCCTAGATTAATTTCAAAACTTTTCTTTTAGATTGGTATTGGGTGTCTTCCAGTCCTTTCACTGAGAAATAGTGAATAACGATTCCTAGCTACCATGCCAATCACGATTTTTCAAACTTGTACCATAGCCCTCTCATTGCCTCTTCTGTCCATGTATCCTCTCCTCCTGTGGAAATGGTCCATATCTTTGATCTCCCCAGTCCTCTCACACGTCCCTTGAATTACAATTCCCATAAGTCTCTTGAGGCTGTCCAGGGGATGCCAAACACCACCAAATGAATTTAAAACAAAACATTTCAAAATTTCCAAGTAATATTGTGGATTCCCTTCCTCTGCATTCTGCATACTTCAGTCCACAGAGGTATGAAAACAGTTACACAGATTTAATAATTTTTCTGGGAATAAGAATTGCAATTTCAATCAGTTTTATCAGAATTTTTCCTAAATGGAGTTGAGAAGTTTGTCCTTATACATACTGACATCAAGATTAAAGTTCAATTTGCCACAAAATGTAAATAATCTCCGTAAGAAACTCAATTTTTTTTTTCAACTTGAAATATTTTGCCACCAAATCCAGAAGTCAAACTGACTGCAGGAAGATGTGAAACAGGCTTCCTTCTGAAGCTGAACAAAGTATAAGGCATGAAAAACAACAAGAAGTAAATTTGACTTGGTTTTAATATTCTTTTTTAATAGAGTAGGTCACCTTGGTAAAACAAGGTAATGACCTGTAAGTCTAAACAAACTCAAGTGATTTTAGTGGATGTGCACTGGCTGAACAGAGAAAAGAATTTATCATCTGATGTTTTCCTTTAAACAGTCCTTCTCTAAATGTCATGCTGGAGACAGATATTTTTTGGAAACTTCTAACATTGTCAGACTAACACTTAACAGTTATGCACACATGGTAGGGCAGACAGATTTTGCTCTCCAAAAAATGTAAAATCGCAAGCCGAAATGAAGTTGCTGAGGCACGGTGCTGAGGCATTGGGGCTATAAGTCTTTCTCAGATAGCATTACTAAGATAACAAAAATGCGTATGCTTATTTTCAAGCGCTGCGCCTAGAGAACAAGCACAGCATGGCTGTCATCCGAACAGCCTGCTCGCCTGCTCTGGAGACGGTTTTATATTCCAAGGCAACCCCCTCTCTCCACCAGTCGTAGTCACTTGCCCCTTTTGCTCTGAAAATAAATCAATTTCATCTGCCGCAGTTCCATTTCTTTCTTCTCTCTGCCTCAGTCCCTCAGTCCCACTCTCTCTTTGAAAGCGTCCTTCCACTGCACCATATGGCAGCTGAGAGAAGGGCAGAGCCGTGGTCTAGCTCGTAACAAAAGAGGCTGTGGTGTCAAAAAGCCTCATGAATGCATGAGACACATTCATGTGTAGAGAAATGCCTCCAGCTCTGTCAGGGAGGACTAAAGAGAAGGCTGATAGGCCTGACATCACTTTCGAGTTGAGAAAGGCAGCAGCTCGCTCTGCAGCTCATCCCCTCCTCCCTCCCCCTCCTTGGTTTCACGCCAAAATCCTATTAGATCTATTAATGACATGAGACACAAAGTCAGAGTGTGTGGCAGAACAAGAAATTAAATCCGGCCACCTTATTTACTCCCTATCACTGTTTTTGAGATAGACTCATACTACTAAAAGCAAAAAAAATAAACAGGCTTTAATAGTGTGCCCAAGAATAAAGGAGCAAGTCCTACCCCCCAAAAAGGGGATTGTGCACACTCCTGTACGTTGCCCGTGGCGGCAGATTTGCAGCAGAACTGCAACCTGAATGCTTGCAGGGCAACCCTGAAACACCGTTTAAAGTACGCTGTTGGGTTTATTTTGCTTTCTCAAGCTGCTGTTGATACAAACAAAGGACTTCGAGGTTGGAAATTAACTAGACCTACTACCATGTGCGCACGTTGAGCTGTTACAGAAGAACTACACTTAATTTTTGAATGAGAGAGAAATGCAACCTGGCACTTACAAAGCGTGCATTCCTTCGCCCTCCTCTCCCTTCTGTTTTGCTTCCTCTTTTTCTGTCTCGGCGGTTTGGCATGCTTCAGTCCACAGAAACATCTACCATACGCATTCACGACCTCTATACACAAAGTTAACAAAATGACAGAATATACACATCTGAAATACATTTATTACAAACTTTTGTCACTGCTGGGGGAGAGGAAAAACCACCACTCTTGTGCAGCAGAATGCAACAGCGTGTATTTTATGAATAACTGTTACTGAACTTCAATGAGGAAAATGGTGCTGCTTTATTTCTGTAAAATGAAGCGCTAGTTAAAGCGTTAAACTAGAACTGCATTACTATTGCTGTCTCTTCCCCAGAAAGGCCTCAGAAATCACAAAACTCTGTGTCCCTGGGGTTATTTAAAGGAACCTGGGCAAGCTTCCAACTGCTGGTATATGTGACCTTTACAAGTATTCAGCAGTAACAGTTCTCTATGAAATAAATCCATGAACATGGGTGTAGTAACGCAGCAGTGGCATGGAAGTTTCCAGATGAACTTCTATCAACACTGTTGAGTCGTGTCCCTACAATCGGTTTAGAAGATTTTACTAAATTCATGGCATATATAATTGTATAAAATATGTTTATAGTATCTCCCAAGTCCTCCTTCTTGGAATGCGCTTAACGTAAAGCTATTGAACAGCGTTATATACGCATGTATATATTAAAGATACTATTTATAGGTTCATCATGAGTCACAGACAACTGAAAATGAGTTAGTTACAAAAATAAACTACAATTAACTGAGAAATTTAAAAGTTCCACGGGAAATTACTTTGACGATGTCTTTTTAAAATGGATTCTGCCATACGTTGGAAAAAAACCTGTTGTAAACGCTGCTCAGGAACGCCTCTGAAATGGCTCTGGGGAGGTAAACTGGCGTTCATATTTGATAGACTTAATAAAACCTCAGTGCAGTCGGGGTTTCTCAGATTCTAACAGGCAGAGTTTAAGCTCTCATCTGCGAGTGCGACTTGTGCCAGGTCCCCGCTGGGAGGGAGGGCGGGCGGCCGGGAAGGCAAGGAACAATGCCGCCATTCAGGCTCCCCATTCAGCCCAGCCACATCTGTTTACATGGCCTGCACCCACCTCTGAAAAGGGTGGTCCTCCCACCTCCATTTTATCTCACATGGTCCTGAATGGTGAGCGGTCTGAAAGCTTTTCTGCTGGAAATCTGCAGTTTCAAATTTGTTTTATGAGACCAGAGCTGAAAGACAGACTAACAATAATGTTTGCACATTTCTATAGTCTGGTTTGGATTTTACTGTAATCTGAGAACAACTATAAAATTGTCCCAAACTACCCGGTTTCAAAATAAGTCTAGCACATAGGATATCGACACTGAACTTGTGGGGCTGAATTTTGCACTTAGTCTTTCAGTTACATACATTTTTAAGGAGTTTTTCCTGTAAAAATAATTTTATAGCTCAAATATTTTTGAAACAACACTGATAGCACTCAGAGAAGGGCTAGAAAGTATATTTTACCAAAAAGCATTTTGCCTTACATACAACCATGCTTAGAGTCCGTAGCTTTACATTCTGCACTTCACTAAATAGTTCATGTAGAAATACTGTGACTACAATAAATTTCAATCTGTTTAAATACCAGTTCTGTAACTTTCAGACTGAGCATCGCTTTGCACAGCAGATACTTCACAGAAACCAACATATTTAAGGAATTGCAAAATGGCTGAAGACCAACCCCACATTTTTACTTGAATCGAAACTTCAACTGATAGTAAAATGGTGCGTGTCCTTCAGAGAGTCAGAGGAAGCCCATGATAACCAGGGAAAGCAGGAGATGCTCAAAGTCTCCCAAGCCTATGGTTGACAACGCTCAGCATACCAGTGCGTGATCCAGTTTCATGTAGCAATATATAAACGTAAAGCAAACTTTGTGAATTCAATGTCAGCATGATTAGTCTTCATTGATTAACTGCATTCAATAAACTTATAGAAGTTTTGCCTGAATAAGAAATGCAGGCTCATACGTCTGCCAAAGCCATCACAGTAATTGTACCGTAAAACTGCTAAGTCTGCAAGTGTGCTGAAACTCATGTTGTAGCTGACATGATGGTATCACAATACATTGTGCACATACTACAGAAAAAATCCTGCAAGTTCCAAGGGAGATTACAAAGAGAAGTTGTTAAAGAAAAAACAAGACAGTCTGCTACTTATGAAGTATGAAATGACAGAAAATGAGATAGAGACAGAACGTGAAAAAGCTGAAAAAGAGACTCAGGAGAAGATTACTGAGATATGAACCCTTATTCTCGGGTGAATTACTGTGAACTTGTGTAGTGCTTGGTGATTTGCTGGGCAGACCTTGTTGAACACGCATTTCAGCCTAGACCTCCCTGCTTCCAGGTGCCAAACTGTATTCAAGATTAGCTAACACTACCTTATTTATTTTTCTGATGTTATTCTTCTAGGTTCATTAGTTACCATGATTATGGTAGGACCCTATAAGTAAGAGATCTGAGCAAAAATTTGCCTATTCAGTATTGAACTTGCTCAGTGATGGCCGTCTCATTGTTTTGAACTTCTCTTCCATGAAGGTATTTAATCTAATGATTTCTTTATGCACAAAGCAATAATTTATTGGAAGGTCCTTTGAAAGGTCCTGGCAGAACCAGGGACTGTTGTTTAAATTAAGCATTCTCTTCTTCTCTGTTTTTGTTTAAATATAAATATAAATATAAATATAAATATATAAATATAAATGGGGTGGCCTAAATATAAACAGGCAAAGCACAGAGAAATCCCCTTTCTTGTTCTTCATGTTCCTATATATTACAAGAAAAGAGAAGCTCCTTGACTCTAGAGAATGCGCACTGTGGTTAAGTAAGGAGGGAGTGTTAAAGGGTCCTAGGGTTGTAGAGATTTGCCAGACTGTGTCCATTTCAAACTAATGTTTGTCTGCTCCGTATTCTGCAATCACACCACCTACATCATCGGAATTAAGGAAAGAGGGCAATAAATGGCACCAAGCTGTAAACTAAACCATGTTAGTTTGTGACTTAATACAGTTAATATAGATCTACATCCCAAACTTCATCCTTCACATGTACCGTTGTACACAAACATCACAGCACAGCTGGTGAATAAGTACTGTTATCTGAGATACATCATTCAGGAGAATAACAGCATGTACTAGGTCAGACAAAAAAACATACAGAGTGAAATCACGGAATATGAATCTAATCTGATTCCCTAGGAGTGTTACGGCCTTACCACAATGATATCCTTGAGGGTAACCTCCCCTCCGTTCAAGTCCAAAAAAGCTTTGCCAGTGACTTCAGTGGGGCCAATATATTACCTTGAAAGGTCAAGATTTACAAAAGAAACTTTGATATATCATTAAGAGCTTGCCTGAACATAAGAAAATAAATATTTTAGCATCTGAAGTATAAATCATGCACTGTACTGCAGCTGCCTGCAAAAATAGGCATCAGAAGGCAAGTTACTGAGCAAAAGGAGAAAAGTAGAATTTTATCAAAGCTGTAGCATAAAATCAGGTCATTAAACTCAACTAGCTTTTTTTTCTTCTTCTGCATTTATCTTGCATAGAGGCTAAAATGTTACTTCTATTGAAGAAAAGGGAGAGAGTAATTTAAGCCTATAGCTAAAAGTTAGCAGGGTATGACTAGCTGAAAATCCAAGCTACACATTTTTGAATTAAAGCAGCGTCACACAAGAATAAATGGCACAGTATTGTGAGTTACATTTATACACAGGCTTCAGTGGCTTTTTGCTTTACCTTTTTTTGCTCCCTTCAGTTGCTTTTTTTTATTATAATCAGTATTGTAAATTTAAATGTAGAATACGACAAATGGTTTTGATTATTACTTTTCATGCTGTTGAAACACTCTATAGGCCCCAAGAAAAGGGTTAAAGTCCTTTATTTATCTCCTAAGCAAGCACTACAAATACAAGGGAAAAGATAACTCCTCAGGACACCTTCTACCCCACATTTGCTCATATGATGACTTAAAATGTTGTCTTAAGTAGTATGTAGTCTACTAATATTTCCTAAAGGATTTTCACTTACTAACAGTCATGATCATACTTCTATGGTATGTGCATGTGTTCCCCTAAGAAAACAATGGTTTACATCTAACCCTTTCCTCCTAATTGGAGTAAACAAATGTGAGATTTGTAACAGTTTTCAAACCATACGGCTTTCATTTCAGAATGGTGTTTCTTTTCAAAAGTTACAAAATGAACATAAACATAATGATGTCTTTTAAAATGACCTCAAAATAAACCGAAACTTTTCAAAGGGAAGATTTCAATTTAACCCAAATGATTGTTTTTCTTTTCATTGACAAAGAAATATTCACACAGCCCCAGCATACAATTCTTCTCACAGAGATAATGCTACTAGATAGTGACGGCTTTTACGGTGCTGCCTGTTGTAGATAAAGACCGTTTAAGCTGTGTCTGTCTGCATGCTTATGTTACTTACTTGAACATTTGAACCTGTTGCTTGAAGGGGAGGGGACAGAGGAGGAAGGTGAAAAGACTACATAGCATTGCTAATCCCTTGAGCCATCTGGTGACTTGAGGCCATGCTTTAGATTATGCTTATATTGAAAACCTATTCCTTTCATTCAGTTCCCTTCCCTGTGCTAATTTATCATTGGCTTTTTTGCTGTGTTAGGATTTCTTGCAGTTAATCATGGCGAGAATCAATTGTCTTTTCAGGCCACAGTAAATATTCACACTGGAAAGAGATTATTTTTTACTCATTTCTTCCCCCCCTCTACTACTTGCAGTGATTTGTAAAAGTTGTTCATACATTTTCAGAAAACTGAGCTGAAAACAAGGATAACTTTGTCTTTAGCAAAGAGACAAAAAACTAATTCCAGTAGCATTTCTGTGTAATCTGGAAGAGTTTTGCCAGATGACAGATACACTGAAATGTCCATGTTATGCAGGGTTTGAAAGAACTGTACCTAGATACCACTTTATAATTCAGCTATCAGAGGTAGCATTGGCACGTTTAATTCTCTAAGAACCAATCTGTACCTACCCTTGTACGCCACAAGCCTCTCAGACCTGCTAAATTTGTATCCATACCAATATAGCATATTGCACATTAAGTCTGTCCAAAAGGCTGATGATTTTCTAGAGCCTACATGAATTTTTGATCTATTGACACGTGAAGTTCTATATGAAGCCAAATCAATCGTGTCTCTGCCATGAAGCAGCAGTGAGACTTCACAGCTATTTGACTTCATTAGCTTTCCTACACACTTGAAAAAATTACTCTTCGGGACTTTGCAGTTAACTTTCAATAATGTGCAGTCTTTTCCACTATTTCTCGTTCTGCACATAAGATTATTTTTTATATTGTGTTCCCTGAGGTACCTGCAAAGCAATTCTGTCATAAATGTGCTGGTTCTGTGACTCTAAGTGAAATCATGTTCTGCTGCATGCTCCTTCCATATATTAATTAATTCTTTGCAGTCCTCTTCTGGCTAGATGGCAGATCTGATTTGTGAACCTTTCTTTCTCAGATAACCGTCTTTTAAAAAATCCCTGTCCTTTTCAGTGTTAGATCTATTTTTGAATAGCAAAATGAGAAGAGAAAATTCTAAAGCACAGCAAAGGTAAGAAAAAGCAGATCAAAACATCTGAGAAATTAGCAGACTCTGAAACACCTCTGGAAGTTGGGAATCTGAGTAATTTTTAAAAAGCGAGCCAAGGAAGTCAATAGCTGTTTGGGAAGGATACTTGAGTTTTTAGGCATTTGTTGGGGGTTAGCCCCGGTAGGCAGCTAAGCCCCACACAGCTGCTCGCTCACTCCCCTGTGGTGGGATGGGGGAGAGGAATGAGAAGGGCAAAAGGGAAGAAACTCATGGGTCAAGATAAAGACAGTTCAACAGGTAAAGCAAAAGCTACGGCTGCAAGCAAAGCAAAATCAGGAATTCATTCACTACTTCCCATCGGCAGGCAGGTGTTTAGCCATTTTCATCATGCGTAATGGTTACTTGGGAAGAGAAACTCCGTAACTCCAAATGTTCCTCCCTTCCTCCTTCTTTCCCCCAGCTTTTGTTGCTGAGCACAACATCATATAGCCTGGGTTATCCCTTTGGCCAGTTGGGCTCAGCTGTCCTGGCTGTGTCCCCTCCCAGCTTCTTGCGCACCCCCAGCCTCCTCGCTGGTAGAGCAGTGTGAGAAACAGAAAACACTGCAAGCACTGCTCAGCAACAGCTAAAACATCAGTGTGTTAGCAACACTGTTTTGGTCACAAATCAAACACATAGCACCGTAAGAGCTGCTATGAAGAATATCAGCTCTATCCCAGCCAAAACCAGTGCACCATTGTTTCCATTCCTGATCACTGAACCTAGTTCACATACAGCCCGGTTAGAAAGGTGGGTTTGCACAGCTCTGACTCTCCATCACACGTGTGTAATACAGAGACTCTGGTCTAAAGTTCTGGCTCTTTCAGGTCTGAGAAAATCAGAGCATCAAATTTCATTTTATGAGACACAAAGTTTCACCATTCTGGCATGAAAGGGAAAACAAGGGATAAGTGATATGATTAAAAACTAAAAATAGCAAGTTAAAATATACAAACCATTACTGACTGAGAACATCCCACTGCCTGGCCAACAACAGTGCATTGTAACATACTAGTTGGAAGTAACAGCCTGAAATAAACTCACTTTGTGCTTGTTGCTATTTATTAATGCAAAAACCTGCAAACTAAAAATTATTATTAAACAGTTTGTATAGCAATACCTCCAAGAGGTACTAATGAAGGTAGCACTTTGTTGTGGCAAAAAAATGTAGGAGCATGCAGTTAGACACAGCTGAGATCAACAAAGCTTTTGGGCTCTGAGATACTAATTGGACTCAATAATCCTGAATTATAATTTAGGATTCAATATTATTATGTCTGGCCTGCATCAATGCAAGGACTACTCAACCAGGGTCCTCTTGTACATCCAGCTGTGGTATTTATTAAGATTTGTTCCAGTTTCTACTCTAATTAGTACAAAAACAAATTCCCACTGATCTAGGGTGAAACAAGAAGTCCGAGCTGACGAACAGGATGGCCAGGAACAAATAATGAATTAATTGTATTACTACTAAGGTATCTGGGATAGCTATGCTGTGTCAAAAATTGCTGTGTCATAAAATGTAAAATCCTGTGATAATCTCTATTATCAACTGTAAAAGTGAAATGAACTCCTGAAAAAGGTGGAGGAGGAGAAGAAATATATTTCCACGATCAGTATTTCCAGAATCCAAGACCAAAATAGTATTGATCAATTATAAGATTAAGATTATTGGATAACATAAAAAGTACAAGAAATAAAAAATGCTCATTTTATAATAAATGAGCCACTAATTGACAGGACCTGAAAAAAATGTTCTGTTTTTGGCTGGTTATTTGGCTGTGGATTCTGCTGCTCTGTCCTCTGAAGCATCTGGTACTGGCCATTACCAGAGATCAAATAGAGGACCAGATGGTCTGCTGGTTTCACTCATTACAATGGTATGACCACTGAAATGTAAAAGCTCTTCACAGAACCAGAAGGAGAGCATTTACCTCTGAATGCCTGATCTCTTAAAAAAAAAAAAAAAAAGACTCATCATACCTCTGCGAATCCAAGAGAATAGCAACCCAATTTACCTCAGTGACACTTTGGTGTGGAAGAAGTCAAATTACTTGGGAACTTTTCTCACTGAGGAGGATCTGGCCTTAGTAGCAAGCCTCTGTGGCTTCAGGCTTATATTATCACAAAATGCTATACTGAGGATGAATTGGGAAGCTGAAGCTGAAGCAGGAACTAGGTGGTATAGCCTGGCAGGATATTATCATATCAACCCCTTAGGACTGTGCTGGACTCCTGCATCCTAAGTCACGGTGTCCGTGATTTAAAAGCACTGCATATGATCCTGTGGGTTTGCTTCATACCAGAGGGCTAAAGGACTAGTAGAGGTTAGATTGCTGAAGAAGTCATACCCAAGAGGGGAAAAAATTGGCATCTTAGAGAAGGGGAGTATGGGGATCCCCAAAAAATGCTGAATATGTGGTACTGTTTCCTCTTAGTTGGCTTCCAGAGTCTTTCTGATGTTCTAATTATGCAGGCTCATCATTTTAATTCTCCTTCCTAAAAGTAGAGTCACAATAAAAAATATGGACTTGATAGAAGCAGGATAGCTGAAATGAAGTAAAGTAGACTCATATTTGGGCTTGCCTTGTAATAATTAGCCTCCAGAACAGCATTTCCTCCTCTCTTCTTCTAATGTCTCTGTAAAGGTGGTTCTCAAGAAGCCTGGTCCTGAAAGCACCACCCACCTTAGCAGCGGTGGGCAATGACCACTCTGGCTTCTGCATGTAGGAGTTTGAATATATTTCTTTTCTGAGGCTTCTGCTTTTCACCCCTTTTTAACCTCTAACCTCTATCTAACCTCTATCTCTTTATGTTTTGGTTACTGTTTTCTAAATTCAAATAACAAGAGTTTTAAATGTTTGAAAACAGAGATTAGTTGAGGTCCATTCCAAGTTATTATGCAGCCAGAGAATATGTATCTGGAAAGATGCTTAGGGAAGAAAAACAAATGTAGGCTTTTCTTCCTTGGATTCAGGAACAGGATGTGTGTTTTCCTTATCATCACAGTGATTTATAAAGGGGAGCTGCTGTCCCATGATATAAACCTCCAATATGCCAAACCTGCATAACTGGCTTGCCTCATTACATTCTCCAGAGAGACAACATGTTGCCACCCCTGTCTTCCCTTATTCCCCCCTTACTACTTTCCTTACTAATCCTAAGCCCTCTGAGACCATTTTGTGTGCAAAAACAAAACCTGAAAGCTACTGCATTGACTTACAATGTAACTTGCATTGGGAGCTCCACAGACATCATCTTGTCTGTCGAGTCTTTTAGAAAGAGTTACACGCTAAAAATGAGTATTGAAAAAACACTGATTCTTAATAAAGAAAAGCAAACTACGAAGTCACACCCTATCAACATATAAGCAAAGGGAAATACACTATCGCATATGACATTAACGCTGATACTCCTAAATTCAAAATAATCAATACTATGTAGAAAATGCAAAGTCTTCAGCAGCTGTTTTCTGTTCTTTTTTTTTTAAATCCCTGTGCAAGAGAAGCTTTTCTGACCAGCAAGGCTATTATTTAAAAGGGAGGCAATAAGGACAGGGGTGTGAGGCTTGCCAGCCCTCTTGGAAAGTTGTAGTGATCACATGGCAGGGCTGGAGCCAACTGTACCATGATGCATCCCATTTTCTTCAGGCAACAGGAGGTGTAAATATTCATACGAGGACACTGGAGATTCACATGCAAATCCCATTACTCTATAATATGAATCTAGGTGCCTAGTTTTCCACGTGACCCAAGAAAAGCCTTAATAGAAAACACAGCAAAGTAGATTTGTTCTGTGAACTTTCCTATGGCTTCGCCTTCCCTTGTTTGTTCATTTACTAGATGGATCAGATTTCCAGTGTGTGATTTTCAGATATAACCAGGACCGACTTGTGGAGCTCAAGGTAGAAGAAAGTGATAGAGGCAGTGAAATATGAAATAATAGATCTTAAAAATAGCTAGTACCCTGGATGGTAATGTTATCAAACTACTTTGTACCAAATTCTTTCTCACTGCATCATGTTTAATTTTTGGAAGGGATGAAAAGAGGAGAGACTGAGTTTAAGAAAAGGAAAAATCTATTGAGTTTAAGAAAAGGAAAAATCACATAGGAAAAATCTTTAGAAAAATCCCTGCTAAATTATATATTCATTACCATGGCTTCTCCAATATGCTAAGGGTAGTATAACTACTTGCATATTTATGGGAAGGCAGAAGGCTATTTTGGAAACCTATGGCCAGATATAGGTTTTCCAATACATGAAAAATAAATCCCAAGAACTGTAGCTGGGCATAACAAGGAATTCAGGTGTATTGTCATATTCTTGAGATGGAAAATTGAACCAGCACGAAGAAAGAAAAGGGAAAACGGAGAACATCTGCTTTTTCCAGGTAGCATTGAAAAGGAGACATGATTCTGCTTTTCTTCATCATAGTTTTCCATTTGGGTTGAGTGCCAATGTACTAGCAAGTAGCAAGTGGTCTGAGTGGCAATCTATTTAATCTATTTCAGTGATCCTGGCTTTTACATTATATAAATAATGGGGAAACTGCGTGAATTTCTGCACTTCACATTCCACATCAGCTCCCAAGGCTCTTTCTTCAGTAACTTAGAAAGCCTAACAGAAAACATATGAGGCTACTTGGTGCTTTCCCAGTTACTCAGAGACAGTATTTTAAGACAGAAAATGAGCTGTGGAGGTGACTCCTTCACCTCCTCAAATTAAGGAAGTTTACTTTCCCACCCACATAATAACAAAAGGGAGTATCTATCCCAAAGTTACTGTTCTGCTCGACAGCAAAGTCATAGTGTTAAAATATCATCTGAGAAATAACATTCCCAACATGGGAGTTCAAAGACCAAAAGGTGTTTATATTCTTAACAAGATTTGTTTATTTTCACTCAGAAAATTAGTTCCTTTGTATGTATTACAACTTTTGCCACATTCTTGTAATTATTGTTTTCTGGTGAAGTAGTAATTACTTAATTAGAGATGATCAAAAAACACTGGTTATTCACTCATATTCTTTGTGTATTCCTACCAACCTGGGCTTTGTGAAGCTTTAACTGGATACAGCTCCTCTGTTTGTGCAAGAAAAACAAACAATCACCGAAGATGTCCCACAAAGCAACCACAGAAAATATTTTCACTGCCAAATTTATCTATCCATGCTCACTGGATTAAATAACAACAACAACAAAAACCAAAAACAAACAAACAAACAAATCCCTACCCTTAACCAATCCCTCTGTGACACTTGGAGTGAAGGCTCATAGGCCTTCTGAGAAATGAACTTTTTGATTTACCGGAGGCCCCAAACTGTAACCCAAAATGACCGCAATGGCCGCAAATGCTAGCACCTTCCTCTGTTTACGGTGATGCAGTTTTGGTATGTTTTGCTGGCCTTTCAACTCCAGCCCATGTAGAAAGCATGTATTTTAAAAATGGCATATCAGATGCACAGTTGCTATTATTTGTAATCAGATCTGAGTGCATAAAGTCTCATGTACAGAAACTATATGTTTAAGGTGCCCAGTTTTCCAGGTGACCTAACATAACTATAGAAAGAGAGCAGTTGTGTAAAGAAATCCTGGGATCTTTCACTTGGCTTCCCTTCTGCCTGTCTGTGCGTTTCTAGAAAGTGCCACGTTACTAGGACTGTGACTTTCAAAGGCGGTCAGTCAGATCATCTTGTGAAATCCAGGGTGATAAGAGAAAGAGGAGAGAAGGAAACTGAAGTTAAAAAAAAATATAGCCACTACTATACCATTGAGCTGCTTCTTGTGGAGTTCTCCCAGTCAGTCAGGGTAATGCATTTGGAAGGAAGGACAGAGTCATACATTGAGTTCTTTTACAAAGACTTCTGGTTTAATTATTAAAGCAGTGCTATCATACAGAATGTCTATAGGGAATTGCTTAATTTTATGCTTTTTCTTTGGTGATTGGGGACCACATTATAAAATATAAATGTGTTCTTTTATTTCTTGAGAGTGCCTTCTGAAGGACCCTCACATTTCACATCTATTTCATTCTGCCCTCTTTTCTCACTGTTTTCGTCCATGGTGGTAGGGCTTTGGGGGAGAGGAAATTTTATTTTAATTTTTTAGTGAGGCTTTTCTGGTATCCGTTTCCTCAAAACTGTGCCAAACATGTTATTAGAAGGGATCTCTCCTATCTGAGTTCTCACAGGAAGATTCATAAATAAGAAGTAAAAATTCTATTACCTGCCCTAATACTGGGCGGTACAGCAACCAGAGATTTATAAAACTGCACGTAATTTCCAGTTAAACTTTCTAATGTAATACGTCTGCAAGTGGCACTATTTTCTATTCAACCTTTCAGAAACGGGAAGTTTATAAGATATTGCATAAGAAATCAGTGTTCCTAGCTTTCCTATTTTATAACAGCTTTAAAATAGAACTTATACAGTGGAAGCAATACAACGATTTTGTAGCTTTCTCTGTCTAAAATAGTGTTTCATCGTTCATCCATCTACAGCGATTCTTCCGGATTTGGGCAAAAGCTAGAAGGCTGAGATCATAAAGTTACTAATACTCTGGCATCACTTAGGAACTGAAGCCCCCTTTTCAAAAGGGATCTGTGACATGCCTGGACTATAGCATAAACTCGGATAATTGACACTGGGGCCCAAGCATCTGGGTTAGCTTAGCAGCAGATGTTCACAGACACTTTCTAAAGCCATCCTCGTGCTTCTGTGTTCTGCTGTTGCACTCCTGAGGGTATGTCACTAAATTTCTGAGGACATCTCCTGCATGTTGTAAAGCTCAGCTGCTCTCTGGTTAGTCCCCAAGCTATCCTTCTGGGGACATGGCAAGGAAGGGAGGATTTGCGGGAAGTGACTAGAGGATTATTAATACTTGCTATTTCAACATGCCTCAGTACCACAATGGCAGAAAGCACAAACAGGAGCAGGATGAAGGCAAGCTAGTCAGACCTGACAATATTATTATTTGTTGCTGACATGTACCTTGGTGTATGAGTGGGAATGTGGGAAGTAAGACAAGAAAAAGAGGAGTCCGCTAATACTGTAGTGATTATGTCTCCCTAAGGATTTCTATCTTATTGAAACTCAAAGCACTTTGGCTGCCTAATCCTCTGAGACAATGTCACCAATTACACTAAATTTCTCTAAAATTTAGAGGGAGTAGAAGCACTATTTATTCATTTGAGAAAACACAGCTGATAGGGCATCAGAATGCTAAAGATGAGGAGCAAGAGCTAATCGCGTCTAGATTTTTGGTTCAAATCAGAAGTAGGGACAGATGTGTATTTCCTTCTTACCCATCTTTTTATCTATGTATATCTCATTGTAGTAATTTTGTAGTATCTCACTCCTGATAATCCCAGAGATATAACAAGGACAGGGAACTGAATCTACTCACATTGTAAAATTTCACATCTGCTGACAGCTTGTTTCCTTCTCAGGCTCTGTGTTATCACTATTCGGGGGATCATCAAGACAAAGATGCTCATACAGTTGCAAAAATGCAACTTCTGTAATGTGTCAGTCATGAAACTATCTCAAAGGGAAACCACAATTAAAAAACTGGAAATGCAGTGACATTAAACAGATGACACCCAAAAGACTAAGGTGCAGATCTATTGTGATTATTGACAAGGAAAAACATACCATAGCTTATGGACGACGCTGCAGAAATGTGTGGTTTATAAAAACAACTGGATTTCTCTTGAAAGTCACCAACCATCAGGCCCAGCTATGCAGACATGTCAGCTTACAAATGAGCACAGCTGCCACCAATTACGAAAGCATCCAGCTAGCCCTGAGCCTGTCTGTGCTTAAAGTTGTGGGCAGAGCCTGTAAGACATCATGTGCTACCAAAAGCAATCAAGATAATTAAAAAAAAAGATGGAAACTCAAAAAAGGATGCAATTAAGGCACCAGATTCTTATTCTAAGGGATTTAGTTAGAACTTGACACACAGGTCCTCCACGTGACAGGACAGACACATTTTGACAGTGCAGTGTTTAGAGGAAAAATAAAATGTGCAGCCACATACAAGTTACTTGCTAGACTGCGCATTTCTGTATGCACAGCAAGGACAAGGAGAACCCCCTTGGGTGACTGTATAATGTAACTTCGCAAGTCCATAGCTGGATTCATTACTTTGCACAATATTCAGCAAAAAAGAAATAGCCTCTGTCAGCACTGAAGACAGTGTGATTTCATAACAAACTTACTTCAGAACAATGTGTTCGTTGTGAGACTTTTGAGCCTACTAACTCTGCTGTGCCTAGAATAATGTGTCTGCAGCTAAACACGGCACCAAGGCCAAAGGCTCAGAAAAGCCGGACCTAAGTATTCAGAGTGTTTTGGACATGCTCAGAGGAGGAATCTGGATATAGACTACTTGTAACAATTCTTAATCACAGGAGGAAACTATTATCCTCAGCAACTAAGCAACTTCATTTCCCCAAGCTGGAAAAAATGGTATAGAAAATCTCCACGTTCCCTAGGAATTGATGTTGGATTTAGTACCGAGTGGAATTTTTGAAAGTTTGTGTTCAAAACCCTTTAGACAAGATCCCACATTCATGTTGCTCCATGTGAAAGGAAAAAGGAGAGCATCTGCTTGTGAATTAATCGCTATTTAAAGACAGGAAACGGGTTAAATATTCAGTTTTTACAACAGATAAAACATTTTTCTGTCTCAAATCCTACAAGGATCTGTTCTGAGACCCATACTGTTCAACACAGTTATAAGTTATCAAAAAAGTCAGTTATGGCAAGTCAGTAAATGGCAAGACAAAGCTTGTTGATAATACAAAACTACAAGGTAGTCAATCTAAAAGTGAGCTGTAGAAGAGTCTCATGATTTTAAGCAGCTAGATAATAAAAAACCCCAAAGAAAAAAACAACAAACAAAAAAAACCCACCCCAAAACACATAACAGCTCATAAACATATCAACTATGCAGTTTGCCTGATGGGTTACCTCCTGGGCAGGTGTACCAGAGAAGGGAGAACCATCTCCCTGCTCTGTCTACGGCTTCTGAAAGCATCCAATACTGGCTGTTGTCAGTGGCAGAAGATTGGTGCAGGATGGATCAAGAAGAACAAAAAAGGTGAGAGTCATACAGTGAGTGCTTTAGAGAAAGTGATGTTTCCTTATATTTTTTTTCCAGCCTTCTATAATACACAGTTTACAGTGGAGCCTAACTGCAGAAGGGACTGTCAAAATCAAAGTCCTTATCTCTTCCAAATGGACACAACATCACTTGGCAGTTGTCTTACTGTCATACTTGGTCCTTCACCAAGGTTTGAATCATCTTATGTTGTGGTACACAGCTGTCATCACTCCACTTAAATGTGCCTGCCTTTGAGTGCTGCTCTTCCAGATTAGACATTACACTGGTGCAGCACTTTGAGGTCCTGTAGACTATCCAGTGTGACATAACAAAACATTTAATAAATGCATTTAAAATGAACTTAGTTGTGCTAAAGATGATGATTTCAGATTCTGTTACTCAGCCCACTCTATTCAGCTGTGTAGGAAGTATTAGCTGTTTAAAATTTTTCTGTATTGCTATGGCAACCCTCATTCTCCAGCAGCCTCTTACAACAGTACACAGCAACACATGCACTTTTCAGGCAAGCTGCATACCACTCCTGAGAACTGGGGCTCTGTCCCCCTAATGAAATGCACACCTAACTCCCATTGCATTTAATTTGACTCATGAGCACATACCAGTTTACTCTGCAGAATTTATTTAGCTCATTACCTGGCCTATTGTGCAAGTCCAAATCTCACAGACACATACTCTCAAATCACTTGGGTTAAGTGCAGTTACAGACTGAGAAATAACTCTGGTAAGCATGGCACTGTGTGGCTTTACACAGGTGACTGAGTGGCTCCCACATCTGATTTTACTCAGTATTACTGAAAATCATTTCCTCCTGCATCACAGCCTTGGGGCAAGGGGCAGGGAGAAGAAGGGAGAGGAGAAACGTCACACATGTGGTGCTTTCACCAGTCACGTGAGGAGCACTGGAAGAGGGAAGTGGAGGGAATGCATCACTATGGCCCTGTGTTGCCACATTGATGGACAGCAGAACAATCTATACCCTTGAAACATTAGGACATTTGCTAGGTGTGAACTCCTATGCAGAAGTAAGGTACTTCAGGGTCCCCCAAATTGGCCAATGTCTAAATATAACAAACTGCAAAGTGGCTCTTTGTAAGTTAGCAGATGGTTTTCGCAACTGCCAGGTCTGCACCTCACCTGGGATCTGCAGCAAGCTGAGTTCTTGACGGCTGATGGTAAAGCACAAGCCTGAATGTTTCTGCAAACCAAAAGTTGCCTCTCAGTTAAACCTGTGCCACTGCATCAAGTACTATGTAATGAACTGACAAAGATAACACTTCTGTCCACATCTGAGGGATTTATTTTCCTAAAGAACATCATTCTTCATCATTTCAGATACATGGAAAACGGCTTGTGAAGACCGTTCTCCCAAGCAATTCCTATATTAATGAGGAGAAAACTTGACAAAAGAAAGAATCCACTCTCTCTTGCAAAGGAGAAACAAGAAATGTCATTTGCCAGCCACAGAAGGATGACACTATTCTCTTACCATAACTATAATCACCTCTCTGAAGTGAAGAGACAAGAACCATTACTACTCTGTGGAGGAAAGGAATATCCATTTATCCACTGACTGCAACCTTTTTCTTAGGGACCTCATAGATGCAACGAATTACAAAGCTGGCATTCTCAGTGCCCTGTCTGAATTCTCTTCCCCACACTGAAGAGTTCCCTGAGAACTTGTCTTATTGTAGGTTCTTCCTCCTGCAACTCAGAGGGGAACGGCACATTCAGCCCATCATAGGGTTAGCTAGTACAGCTTCCTCTCTCCCAGCTGGAAACATTTCAGTAGCTGTTTGAACTCAGTTTAAGCTCAGAACAGGAAAGCAGAAGCTAAAAAGCACTGCAAAAAGGTGGTGTTTGTCTATGACACTGGGAAACTCTCATCAGTGAGTGTAGGCAGATGTGAGAATGTATTGATCAGTTCATTCCCAGATATTGCTGAGTGAATAAAAAATCCCTCAATTTATATGGAACAAGCTGCTTAAAAAGACATCATGAAAATAGTTCTCAGAGATTAAGAAATAGTTTTCCCCAGACCAGATTTTCATGCACATGAAAAACTATTGCATCCAGCAGCCTTACTTGCCCTATGAATAGGCAATCCTCTTCCCAAGCAAAGCTGGCTGTATAGTTTACTTCATTTTTCTGTTTGTTGTTTTGTTCATAGTCATTTGAAAATGATCTAGCTTCAATAATGGGAACACACTGCAAGAAAAATGTGGTTTTTCTTTCAAATGTTTTCATTATTGGCTACTCTGTGACCTAAAAAAATGCTTACAAACATGCTTTTGAAAGGATTAGCTATCGCAATAACCACTTCAAGAAAAAATTGCTTTAAAAAAAGAAAAAAGTGCCCCAGGACTACTATTTCAATAAATGACAAATGTGTCCCTTCACACCTTGCTAAATACAAGCATATTTGAAAATCTTGTTCTTTCTTAATGCTTTAAAATTTCAGTGGCTGCAGTTCAGCACCCGGGAGATGACTGCCAGCTATGTTCCCTGAACCATACTGCCTTCATCTTCTCTCTCCTAGGTTGAGATATATAGAGTACCTGTTCTCAGCTGATACCTATGCCTTGGGCAAGCCTCTTGCTGGTAACCACAGTGCGACTGACAGGAACTCGACTGTGCCGCAGAGAGAGGGTTTGCAACTTCTTGTCTCGGTAGCCTGAGGCCACTGTGGTGAGCAGCCTGCAAGGGGACCAGCTCTCGCTCGTGGATGTTTTCCTGCAAGAACCACGCTAGGAAATGCCAATCAATAGCAACAGAAACAACAGTAAAGCGGAAGCATGAGGAAGGTTGAGCACCACCCTTACTTGGTGCCAACCTGCCTTTCCAGAGACCCTGATTTTCCCTTATAGTGATCATGTAACTAACACCTTTTCAACATATGGCTGTAAATACCTGCCACATTCTCACCTGCATCTCCTCTGCTCTAGTCACATCTTCCAGTGTCTTGCCCACAGGCTGATGGGATTTGATCAAAGCAAATCGTTAGAAATTATTATGCAAATTCACTCATCAGTGAATGTGCCTTGAATGACACTGAAAATTACACCAACCGTGGCAGCCAAGACACCTTGAACCCTGGCTAATGATGCAACTCTGTTCCCATTTCTCAAGTGAATGCACCCATTTTGAGCTTGAAAAGCTAAAATGGGACAAGAAGTTGGCACTAGGCTTAAAGGGGAGGTTACAAATTGCATCAGTCACAGGAAGCACTGAAGGAAAGAGTGCCTCCTACTCAGAGCGACGGATCTGATTCCCATTACCAAGAAGACGCATTTACTTCTTCTTGAGCTGCAAAGATCCTGCTCAAGTTACCCCATCCCCCGTAAGACTGATGTAAAGAGTTTATTACAGCACAAAGAGTTTTGCTGCTTAGATTTATTGGAGATGCAAGAGCAGACAGGCAGACTCAAGATAGGAAATAGCATGCATCACCCACTCTCGAGTTTCCTCTCTACAGCTCCGCTAAGTGTGGTTTTTGGCACACGCACTGGAAAAAAATATTTTCCATTAATAGTCTGGACTAGTGTATTAGACCAGCACACTGCCTTCCAAGAACTGTGAGATCCAAAACATGTTTAATTTAGTCTAAATAGAGCCCCTATGATCTACAGTACTTCCTGGATATTTGTATATGCTTGTCATTTTATAGAGACAGGTACAGACATATAGTTTGCATTTTCCTTTAGCTAATTATTTTTCCAGAGATTCAGCACTAGAACTGATCAGAAAAACATTGATGGAACCATGTTCTGCTTGGAAATGCAAGTGTCTTCAAATGGAAAAAAGTATTAAATTCATCATCAGAAAAATCTGCATCCAAACCTTCATTCTGCTCCATCATGGGATCAGACACATTCTGTGATCTGCATTTCCAAAGGAAACAGCTTGCATATCAAATACTTGTGACTGGTGAAATGCTTGTGAACCAACAAGAAGCTGCAAATTATTCACAGAAGTTATTCAGCAAGCGTGAATGAAGACATTGCCCAGCCCTACGATGTGACTGCAAGCCACTTGTGAGCCAAAAGAGAGGCAAAAATCCTTACTAATTATTATCCCAGCCTATGAATTTGGACTAAAGGAATGCACTGAGATTTGTATGCATCTCTCTCTCTCTCTCTTTTTGTTAGCTGAATATTACCATAAGATGTATTTTCCTCTTTAGAGCTTTAGCCAGGTCTCACAGCGTGCTTTTAGACTGCACATGAAACACAGCATGAAATAATCTGTCACCTTTCTTTAACAGGCCATTATTTGCAGTCTTCTGGGCCAGCTTTGAATCGGATCTGCCACTCTTGGCAAGCTGAAATGTTAATATCCCTTTGATATTCAGCTGTGTTTTTGCCAGGCTGGATGAAATAACTTATGCTGGAAGCCCCAGTAACAACTGTCTGCTGAGTATTGGGATGTCCACATAAGACAGGAAAAAAGCTACAGCTGAAGAAATTTCAGATCATCATTTCTAAATGGGAAAAATATAAAATTAAATATTGTGCATCTTTGTAATTTATCTGACAAAAAAGCACAGCAGTTCTTTAAACAGATGGGAAGAAAAAAGTCTTAGGATGCAATCACTGAAATATAGCAGAAAACTGAGCTGAAAAGTGACAATGCATTTTATAATCAAAAAGTAAGGTGGGAATGGTAAGTCTAGGCACTTCCTCACAAAAATATGGACATGCTTATTGGCCAGATTGAGTTTTCTTGAATGAGAAGGAGCCATTCCCTGGGAAAAGACACAGAATAATCCTTTTAATATTTGAATACAAAAGCAATGTATACTGACATCTTTCTGCATAACGTAGCTGGGTTTTTCTTGTAGTAGTTATGATGACGATGTATTAAAAATCATGCAGACTAGTATAATTGAAAGTCTGTATTTTTTTTCTGTTCTAACCAGATTCAAATATCTCTTTATGGAGGAAAAAACTCTGACAATGTAGCTCTACTGATGTATTTTACACGAAGGCAAAAAAAAAAAATCTTTACTTCTCTGAAAAAGCAAGTCTGGTTCCCAGCAAGCCCATCTACAAGTGACTTTGCATTTATAATAACAAGGAAACAACATAATCTCCCAAGACTGTTATCTAAAAAAATCTTTTTAGCCCACTTGTGTATGGCTAGAAGATGCTAAACACAGGATCCCACAATTGACATTGAGACAAATTGTCTTTAACGTACATGCACCAGTTTTAAGATTTCAACTATTTTTTTCTTATAGCTATCTTTTTTCTGTCTCAGTTGAAATATCTTTAAATAAAAAGGCATTATCTTTCCTTTACTTCTTGGCTGTATTGAAAACTATGTGGAGATTTGCAGTTCAGGTTAGACGGTGGATTTTAAAGCCAGCTATGTGGTTCAAAATAAGGCCAAAGTATCAAGCAAACTTAACTCTTAAGTTATTAATCTTCAGAGCAATGACATCACACAGATTGCACCTATTTCTGTATTCCCAGCTGAGCTTCAGCCGTTGCTCCTGAAGGGTAGAGTTACATTCTGCAAAATGGTAGTACAACGGCTTGAAGTATCTGATTTATTACTTATTGTTTGGATTAACTGGGCTGTAGTAAGGCGTTAGCATAAAGTGGCTTGGAAGTCTGCAGAAGGTTTGCTCTTGGATCTCATAGCAGTCCCACATGAGCCATCTGTAAATGATCAAAAGGCGTCAAGTAGCTGAGAGCAAGAGAAAACCTTCAGGAATTTATTTAGATCTTTGACTAAACAAAACTTTATCAAACTTACAGTTCTCTCTTTATTTGGCTCTTCAAGGCTTTTCTTCCTGTAATAAACAATTCACATTCCAGATCTGGCTATATGGACAACTGTAAATGTCCTTCACATCCAGCCTGGCTCTGAATATGCAGCTAAGTTCTAAAATGTGTTTATAAACAAATATTTTCAGATATTCTCTAGACATTTAGAACTGAAGGCTTTCTGAGCAGGAAATGCTGGGAGGTCGGTCCTTCTGCTTTCAAGATACTAATAAGGAACACATGGAAAGGATGTAAAATAATTCCTGCATTGTTTGAAGTAAAAGATTAAATACTGATGTGTGCCAGCATAGAAGCTATACATAGGGATAACTGCTAAGTCAAGGGGTAAAGTAATAAGGGTAAAGGTAGATGAACTAACAGTTTGATTCTGATAAGGCTCCAAAATTCTGATGCTTTTTAAAAGATTATCCAAATTTGTCTGAACTTCCCAATGTCCTTCTGCCTTCCTCTATGCCAAGCTCCTCTCCACTCATATTCAACTTTATCCGTCCATTTTTAGAAGCTCAGATCATCAGCCACTGACCAAATTTCCATGAAAAAAATTTAACAGGCTTCCTGATTCTATTGTCCCACACTGCATAGTGAAGATGCATGATTTAGTCATCCTACTTTATGCTTAATTTGGAGGTTAAAATTTCATCAGCAGATAAAGATGCTATTTTCTCTCCACTAACTCCCATTATGCGTTGTGTCTTTACAACGAATGCCATATCCAGTACACTCAAAGCTATGATGTCTATGTCTTGTACTTCTCTTATAGTTAGGAATGCACGCGTTCACTAAAACACAGTGGAGAGATTTTAACATGGAAGTATCTGTCAGTATTTTCAGTTTTTAATCTGTCCCAGTTGAAAACCTATTAGAATTCCCAACTTATTGCTGAATTATCGCACTGCTGAATCAAGACCATGACATGAAGTTTTGGGGTAAAAATGTGCAGCTCCTTTTTTTTCCTGCTCTCTGAATAGCTGTTTTTATCCTCTCCGGATAGACAGGATAACAATGCTATGTAGTCAGGGTACAGATGACTGGGGCTTTTCTCATTCTATAAGGTTTTCATTATTCTCCCAGAGAATTTTACCATTCCCCTATGTTTCTCATGAAACCGCTACACCCAGTGTCGGGAATGTTGGGAGTTTTGCATCGCTGCTTCAAATGAAACACGTTTATCAGCTAGAGAAGATGTGTACTGGAAAAAGGTAGAAAGTATGCATGTGAACATAGAGTCTTCCCAACATGCATGAACATTTCTTCCCAGCCTGAATGTGTCAATATATGTGCAGACAGCATGCAAAGGAGTAGTTAGGAGGGAGAGCATGAAAGGGGTAAAGCTGGTGTGAAATAGCAAAATTTATCCAAACAAGCTCATTCCTCTTACTTTCCCCTCAGGCTAAGCATGTTACTTATCATGAGAGCCCAGCATAAGCTGAGCTAGCCTAAGGAAACTTTCATTTACTGGTCACTCCTGCAAGACCATGAATGCCTGCCTCGGGAGTCTGAGCACTCAGTGGCAGAAGGCACTAATCATCCTACAGGATCAGTGTAACTGTAATATCTCTGATCCAATGTAAGTTCGCCTATTTTCTACTCCACAAAAAAAAAAAAAAAAAAAAGACACATCCATCCTTACATATATTAATATTGGTCCCTTTTAGTTCCCTGCTAGTATTGCCATGTTACTTTAAGTACCTAAAAATGTAAGATATATAGTTAAAACACTTTATAATTATGGAAGTTTCATAAATTAACCTATAATTATCATATAATTGGCATTTTTTCCAATTATATCCATTGAAATTTGCTAATTGGTATTGTGTTATCGCATTACAGAGCCCTAGTAATGCCTTGTAACAGCACTTACTGACTTCACCTCAAGACATTTTGCCTGTGAACACTATGATGCACTCTCATACTGTTTAAAGCACATTTTAAAGTAAAGAAAAGAAAAAAGAAAGCCTTCTTTCCATAAGCTCTTGGTAGGTGTTCAGAGATATTGAAGTTAATGTCTGTTACTGCTGTGGAAAGAATATTTAAGCCCCTTTTTCACTTTAGCTTTCCAAAAGCAGCAATTAAGAGTAGAAAAGCAAAAGAAAGAAGGAAATCAGAAGAGCAGCTAAAGGCAAGAAGAAAAGGACATGGGGAAAAACGGAGAGAGGCATAAGGCATAAGAAAAAGAGAAAGAAAAGTGTAAAATTAAATGGGAAGTCTTTCAATTTTAAGAAAGTCAAAGCCTCTGAGAGCACAAAAGAAATTTATAAAAATCTCTAACAAGAAAATTACAAAAAACAACCCCTCCACCTCAAACATAAATAAGAAAAAAATGCTTGGGATGAGAAACAGGTAAGCAGGGAAAGTCCATTACATCAGGTGTCCAGCCATGGAGAAGTGTTTGTGCTTACAGACCTAACCCATGAAACAAATTAGTCCTATCTTTGTAAGAGCAGTTCCTTTCCAAAGCTTTTTTCCTTTTCTTTGTTTCTTGCTTTTCCTTGATTATCAACAGCAAATAAGATATGTATATCTGGGAAGTATTGCACTAAGGAAGACCTAAATCTATCCTGACAATTTCAGTCCTTAATTCCTTTCTATGCTGGGCTATTCTTGACGCTGTGCACTCCTTAGACATTCATATACAAGTAAGCAAGGGTCATCAGACCCATATAGCAAATGTCAAATTCTTCCATGCTAAAGAAATGGAAATATGGTATTCTGCTTCTGAAAGAATAGGGCTGAGGGCTAAGTACCATAATTTTATTTCAGATACTGACATTTTCCTGGAAAGTCAGATGTCTGAAAGAGTCATCAATTCTGACTAGTTACTGAAGAGGCAGTTGTGAAGACATTCAAAGCCTTTCAATAGTAAGGCATTCCTTTTCTGTCATCAAGTAAGCTTTAGAAGCAGTTTGGTCTAGATAGATACTTCTGTCCATTGACCTCTTGGGATAAGACAACCCCTAGCTCCTCTCAGAAATATGTTTGAAATGTGAATTCCTCACTGAAGAAAAGCATATACAGACTTACAATAGAAACAGTTCTTGAGAGTTTGAAAGGCCTTTTCACAGACTTGAAACATTGTAAAGGGAAATACATTCTTGGTTCGGTCTATTAACAAGGCTTCTACAAAGAAACCTGATGTAAAAATTTCCTGTGGAGAAGCCTCAGAAGAACTACAAATGGGGTAGATTATTTCTGTTCCAGGGATAAGAACAGGCCTGGTCTGTAAAGTCTATCAAGTGACTAAGAAGGTCCTGTTATTTGTTCTTGTTATTAATTAAACAGAGAATTTACTATCAAACACGTAGGTTTGTCAGATGACAGTGGTCCAGTTTCAAAGAAGAGTAGTTCCGTGAATGCCAGACCCCTGCCCAATCCTGCTTATGGAAATCTATTGACCCTAGGACAAAGAAAAAATTCTTTTTCCCATGAGTCTATCAAGCTTTCCTATACATCAATAACTGGTGATTCAACTCAAACCTAAGGAGCAAGGTGCATATCAAAGATAGAAAAGTAGGAGCCAGAATGCCAGGAGCAAGAGACACATCTTACCATGCTGACATACGTGCTTTTCTCAGCTTGCTAATTAACTCAGTAAACTAATTTCTCTCTCTTCCCTGATTCTGGACCTCGCTTGCTGACAATCTCTCCCCCCTGTACACCTTTGCAGCTTATGGTCAGATGTACATTTTTTTCTGGAAGCTGAGGTAAAGCTCTGCACCATTTCACTTAGAGACACAGACAGTAGGGCCTCGCTATGCACTTTGAGTCCCTACTTGTGGCTTTGCTCTTTCACGCTTTGCTTTTTCTCAAGAACCAATGCTATTTCTAGGTTTTCTGTCTGTCTTGCAGCTTTCATCCTCTCACGTTGTAGCCTCAAACCACTCCAGAGGACAATTAGTGCAAATTCTGCCTTACTGTCAAAGCACACTTTGGCACTCATAGAGCAAGCCAAACTCAAGAAGAAGTGTGGAAATGAAGCCTGAAGGTTCTTTGAACTGGGAAGTGTTGAGCAGTTCCTGAGCTGCATGTGGGTGGCGAGAGATTAGTTTGTGAAGACTGCCTGTTCTCAGCACAGCATGATGTAAGCATTGCCAATGTTACTGCAAACCCATAGGAATTAATTCAAGGAAAACGGAAATGATAACGAAAGTCACTTTTCCTCCCTTAATGACTTGAACATTTAGATGGTGAAGTATAATCCTTCGCAAAATCTCAGACCTGTACTTCCACACCACAGGAGTGTGCTTGTCAGAGTTAGTTATCTGTCAAAGTACAGGCTGGGCAAAGGGAAGGGGGAAAAAAGCTGAACTGAGGCGTGTTATTTGAGAAGTGCCCTGATTTCCACTTTCGTTTCCACTGAGGTTGTTTAGAGAGTTGTGCTACAGCTCTACTAATGGAAAAATAGCTGCGTTTTCAACATTCAATCTATCTGATCATCACTTTCTCCTGTATCTCATGCCCTTAATTAAAAAAGTCTTGTCGGAAAATTAAAACACCCTAAAATGTTATTTTTCTCTGCTGTAAATGTACAATGGTTAAACCATGTTCAGTAACAAGGCTTCATGTCAGCGCTGGCAGAGTCCCTGGTAAACAATGAACTGTTGAACAGAGAGGAAGACACCTTATACATGCTAATTTGCACATAGTCCTGTTAGCCCCATTGACACTTTACTAAAAGCTGTGAATTGATTTCCTTGAACCATACAGTAGGGTCTGTGTCACAAATGTAAAATAGATATATAGCATATGCATTCACATGATCTCTCCAAGTTATCTTAACCCTTAGAGTCCTCAGGGCAACTGGAACTGAAATTGCATCTCAGTTTAAGCCTTACCTACTGCACTCCTTCTCACTTCAGCATATTTCTATCTCTCTTCGGAAGTCAATTCAGAGAAGTAGGAGGCACTCCAGGAACTTAAATCGTATATCAAAAAGTCCAGTAATCCTCTCTGCTTCTTTTATTAAATTAAATATTCAATAAACCTGTGTAAAAGAATATGCTATATTTGAGTGCTTCCTATAATGTCAGATAAGAGTATATGGCTGCAGTTAATTTACCAGATTTGAATTGTATAAGGCATTTCTCAGTGCATATGAAAGGAAAACTCCTGTTGCAATCAGTGGAAGTTTTATTTAAGAAAGACTTGCTGGGATTCAAAATCCCTTACGAGACTGATTCCATAGGACTTGGCTTCAAAATCCCCTTCTCCCTTCAGATCAAAATTCCCCTCTTTCTGACTAAGGTTGAGACAGATGATATTCAATACACAGCACTTGACTATGCCAAAAGATAGCTAATAGCATGGAGAAAATAAGTAGGTGGAGCACAAGGAGATATGGGCTAAGTAGAAAAAAGAAATACTGAAGTATGTTCTAATGGTGTGATTCTGAGTAAAGCTCACTCAACCAAGTATTGAAACAAAACCAATGAAAGCAAAAAACCCAACAAACAAAACCAAGCCAAGAAGGTTTTGTTCATTTTTTTGTTTGGGTTTTTTTTGTTTTGTTTTGGTTGGGTTTTTTTTTCCCCAAAAATGATTGACGAATTTTAGATGCCATCTCATTTTTTCCTCATCCGTCACTCACTAACCCTGCAAACCAAACAAATCCTTTCCTACCCCCTGATCCAGTTCCCAGAACCCTAACGCTATGATGTTTACTAGACACAGCTTCAGGTAGGCCTCAAATCACCATGTCTTCTTTTCTACCTTTCATTCTCAGGAAAGACAAATGACCTTCCAAGGCTCTCAATTTAATGACAGCATATCCTTAACCAAGCGGAGAGCAAAGAACAGCACTTGGATCTGCTAGCCCATACAACCAAATCTGGTCTTTTTCAAGTCCACACCAACCTTGGTGGCTCATTAAATAGTATATATTGTCTGACCTTGTGGAATATCAGAAATGACAGTATCTTAAAAATACCAACAACGCGACACAGACTGGCAAAAATACTGAGCTCAGATTTAGATTTTGGAAATCGACACGCACTGGTACGAAAGCTTAGATATTAGCCAGATAAAGAGGTTACGAGGTTAGCCATTCAATAGCTTTTTAAATTCAGCCTTCATTTTCTTGCAAGAAAGGGTCATATTTATGGGTTACCAATAATGTGTCATAGAATCATTGAAGTTGGACGTGACCTCCTCAGGTCCTCTAAGTCCAACACTTCTGCTCAAGCAGGGTCAGCTAGAGCACGTCACCAGGACTGCGTCAAGGTTTTGAATACCGCAACAGACAGAGACTCCACAACCTCTCTGGCTGTCATCTTCCAACTTTTTTCCACCAAATTACTTTAGAAAGATATACAGTGAGCAACATGTAGTAACCCAGTAGTGTCTCAATAGTTTTCATTACCAGTGTATATGATTATCCCTGAAGATTGTTGTACATTTGATTCCTGATTCAAGACCCTTTCTTAAAGAACAAAGCTCAAATGCATACAATATCTCACGTCTACATCCTATTTGATGTTAAGCTATTATTTATGATGCGACTCTGAGAATAAAATGTAAGAAACTTTAAAAAACATATTTTGACCCTTCTTTCCCTTCCCCCTCCCTGCAGCATTTTTCCCAGTCCCCAGATGAACACTTTCACATCACATACATTTCATACAGATTTTGAGGAAGCATTAGTAGACCAGAAAGAGACTGTGAAGAGAGGAAATGGTTTGAGCTGCCCTGAAGGATATGATGCTAACTTCCAGTATGACACTCCTACAATGCAAAATTCCTTGCATTCCAGCAACTTTTCACAGAAGGAAAGGGAAACTGAGAAAGAAAGGGCACACTCTGGATTTTGCTGTCTTTGTGGGGTAGTAACTAACTGTTCTGGGAGCTTTCTTTCCCATCTCTACAGAATACCAAAACCAAGAAAAGATACCCAGATTTTGAAGCAGGATAACCAGCTCATAAAATTGAAGAATTCATTTAAGAAATAGGAGACTTACTTTTTGATTTGGACATGGCAAAAGGAACAGTTGTATTTATGACAAAGGAAGGTTTACATTTATAACTGAGGAAAATGTGGAAACCATAAAGAAATTTACTCCTACAAATACCATATAATCTAATCTTGCTCCTAGTTGAAGTCAATTGGAATTTTGTCACTGGAAGCAGGACCAAGTCATTTCCAAACAAGTGACACAGGTCCTTCTTTCCTATTCACTCAGTAGGAGAAATGTTGCAAATACGTACTTTCCTGCCTGAAAACCATTTACAAATATATGTTTTGGACCACTGGCTGGTCAATTTGAGGACATCAGTGTAAGTCACTTTTCATTGTTGAAAAGAAAGTGCCATCAGAGACACAAGATATCTGTAATTCATTGACTTAACACTACGTAGGTATTCTAACCTATGCCACATGAGTTTCTTGTTATTCTTAAGCTAATCTATATTCAACCAGGAACACGTAATTCTGGAAAGTATTAAATCCTCCTGCATAGTTTTCAGGAATAGTTGTCCTAGCACTCTGGCCAGAAGACCTTCAATTGACTCATCTTGGTGGATTCATCCCAATATGATTTTATTATGCAACTACAAAAACAGGTGTATATGCTAATGTTCTCACAATGAACAAATGTGGGTGTAGTATAAAAATTTTTTAAAAAAATTATAGACTGACTGGCCAGACTAAGTTTTTATAAAACTTATTTTATAGAAAAAGGAAATAGTATGGGACCTCAGTGCAGAATTAAGGACTATGGCACATAGGAAAAGATCAGTTTAGGAAATATGCAGAATAGTTAGAAGAATTGTAAGATGAGTAAGGAACTGGGTGAAGTGGAGGTAACAAAGGCTGCATTAAAAGCTGGAGCTAGAGGGATGTTTCTGATATGGTTCTCCAAGGATCACTCTTGTGAACAATCTTATGAATTATTTTCATTAGTCACGTTAACAGAAAAAGTAGAAGTATGTTGATAAATTTCCTGATGATGCAAACACAAGATGCACTGTAAATTCAAGAAGTATTCTACAAGGCAAAAGGAGCATTTTGAGATGTGAAGTTATACAAAAGGGATGAAATGCTGTAGTAAAAAGCATAAGGTCATGCGGTTTGGGACTAGTAATAGTTCCTGCTTTATACTGTTAATTTTTCAGCTAGAAATAACAGAAAGATACAGATGTTTATCAACAAGCCACCAGTGTGGGGAAGATATAAAAAAGCTGAATGCAGTTCTGCTGCCTCAAGAAAGATATTTCCACAAAACCAGGGAAGTGTGTAAGTCACATAGGAAACACTGCTGCATCCCTGCCTGCAATGTTCTACGTTTCTTGTCACAAATGTTGAAGAAGATGAACTCATATTGAAACAGAGACCTTTTTCAGTAAGGTGTCTTACCATCTAACAAAGATAAGGGCTCTAGGATAGTTTGGATGGTGAAACTACCTATGAATACTAAAAAAAAAAATTAAAAAAAATCTTATCTTGCTTATTCATAGGTACGAGACTCAGCAATAGCCATTTGTCCTCAGGAAATTCCCTATGCAGGTAAACATCATAGAAGACAGAGAGATATTTACTATATGGCATGCTGTTAGCACAAGACCAAAATTGATATTCACTGGCCACTAATACAAGTAAGGTTAGGAAGAAGAAAAGTTTTCTAGGAACAGAACAGTGTAATACTGAAGCAGCATTCCTGTATCAGCAGTGGAAGACAATCCTCCTGCTTGAAGACAGATTTTGATGGAAGTATGAAAAAGGTCCTAGGACAAATTAGCTTGCAATTACAGAAACTGAGAATTACATCTGCAAATAAATGTCCAATGTAATTCTATAGTCATACTGTTACACTACACACACACATCTTTTTACTCACAAACACATACTACTTCCTAATTTTTCTCTGATTTAGTATTTATTAATTCTAATTTAAGGCTACAAAGGGAAATAAAACATTCTTATTTCCTCCTTTTCTCCTTTCATTAGGAGAATCATCCAAATAAATCCCAAAGATGATGTTTATAGAGCAACATTGATTCTGAAGAGCAACAGAGTTTTACGTTTTGACACCCCTGAATGCAGTTATTGCTAAGCTGTGGAGCAACAACTGGATAGCACTACCCACACTGTAAAAAAGAATGAGGTCTCATTCAGTTTTATTAGAGTGCCTAAGGAAAATAATTTTTAGGAAACGTCAAATTTCTCCACAGGGTGAAAAGAGTCCCAGTTTTTAAGAAAGCAAACAAAACTTTCTGCATTGCCTGTAATCTTAAGAGATATTTTTTCCCACCTATCTGTAAGTTCAGAAAAATTACTAAATTGCATTGACACGTCTAGGATACAGTTCTGTGGTTCTTGGCATTCCAGATAATTTAAATGCAATGCAAACACATTAAATCTGAGCCATCTATTATCTTGCATTTTTAATTACTTTCTTGCACATGTTAAAATGAATGGCACTTTAGGGACTATTTAAAATTGGCCACTCCATTTGTAATGTATGGTAGAATAATACACTTTAAAAGCCTATTAGTATGTCAAGGTCTAGTCATACGTAGACCATACATTTAAATAACAGGTACATTTTTATAAAAATCAATATCTGTCCCACAGCCCAATATTAAAAATAGGTAGTTAATGAAAGTTAATGAACTTTCTTTTTTAATGTCAGATTTTTTTTTAGTATATTTCTCCAGCTCAGATACTGGCGTACCAACAGAACTATTATTGCTGTGCCTAATAACAACAGCAGGTAACACTTTCAGGAACAGGCATTTGATTAGTCATTAATGAGAACCAGCTCATAACAGTCTTAATCTTTGAAGTCGAAAGATTCTGTGAGGTTTAAAAATGGAGAAGGACTTCCAAAAATCATTAAATGTGAATGAATGTTTGACTTTGAAATAGTCAAACACTTAGTGCACTGTTAAGTATTACTACATGAGCGGCCCTAGCAAAGTCTAGCAGAAGCTAGTGATGTGCATGTAGTTAAGCACGTGCTTAAAAACTCCACTGAATCACAGCCCAGATGTGGAGTCCATCTATATGCTGCTACTTTGAAAAATTATACTGTCAACATTTCAAGAAGAATTTTTTTTTTCAATGGTTTTCAGCAGAAAACAAAAAATCCACTATTTTTGGAGAAGTCTGAATTTCATCTCCCATATTCCACTGGACTACAGGACTGCAAGTTTTCTACACATCGTAGAACAGTAAAAATCTAATAGGATCTATACTTACACTGATCTCCTTTGCTGTAAACTATCACTGTTCCCTATATATTAAAGTGCACCTAAAAGAGCGCTTTTCTTCTTTTTGATATGCGGTTACATCTGTATGTATTTCAGCAATGGAAGTTCTTTGAAATTACAAAAACTCTGACACTTTAACCTTCTCGATCAATATTACTTTCTAAATATTTTTAATAGATGAAGTGAAATAAATTAAATTGCATTGAAATAAATGCCCTTTAACGCAGAAATCATATGAAGCATTCTTTAGAACAGGATCACAGTATTATCTGAAGATACTTTTCCCTGTTATCACCACTGCTATTTTGTTTCTGTCCTCCATCCTGTTTAATTGTTTCAGAGTTTGAATATACATCTGAAGAAAAATGGAGGATCTTAATCCTTTCTGGGCAGCTCATTGCTTCAAAACTTTTTTAAATGCGACACTTTAAGAATCTGTGTGAGCGCCAAGAATTTTCTGAGCTCTGCCAAAATGAGTATTATGAAAAAGGAAGAAAGAAGAGGTGACTGAGACCTGGCCAAAAGTAATATTATTAAAGAAACCTTTATAGACCTGACTGGCCAATTCATCCTGTTCTGGAGACTATAGCCTTGCCCCACTCTGGCAGAGCCTCCTACCTGACCGCACGTTGTTCTTTGGTCCGCATCCAAACCCCGCTGATGGACACAGAAGCCTCTTCGGGGAGCTGAGTGCACTTTGGATCGCAGCAAAAAACACCAGTCAGACAATTTTAAAGGCTTGCTGAATAAGGTATTACCTTCAGGAATGAATTTGTGACTGAAGATTTCAGACGCTAATGAACCATTCTTTTATACTTTAAGACAGTAAGGATATAGCTTGTCCCATCCTGCATTTAACATTTGAAGTATTTTGTCATTTAGTTTTACTTATGTGAAGAACTGATGCTCAGGATGAAAATGCTTCTGAAAAATGGGAATAGTTGGATCCAAAATGGATTCAGCAAATAGATCACATTCTTGAAATAGGGAGCAGTGAGGGGTGGGAAATGGTGATTCATGAAATACCCAAGTGAATTAGGAGCAAAAGTCTCATTTTTTGAACAGGACAGAGACAGTAAGAGTCAGAGTTTTAAAGCTATTGCCAAAACTTATGGAAATAAAAATACTCAAAACCGCATAGGTGTGAAACAACAGTTACTAAATTAGGTCATAGCAAAAGTAGGAGACAGTAAATGAATATATAATTTAAGTCACACTCTGGATTACACTGGAGGATAGGTGGAATTTCCAAAAGCATTCAGCACTACTTGATTGCACTGACTTAAATCAATAACAAAAACTGACTGACTTTGGTAGAAATAAAGCTGGTCACCAGTAAGATCTTCGAAAAAAACATCCTTAAAAGCCAGAAGTGCAAGTAAGTTTGTTACTTTGCCTTAAAATGCAGACCATAGTCCTGGAAAAAATTATCTTTCTTATCGTTATTAAATATAACTTCTCTGTAAATATACTTCTTGATGACAGTGAGAAGCTATCTTTGATACCATATTTGAAAGCAGTAAATTGAAATATACTCTCTACATTGGTGATCTATTCCTAAAGTAGGAAGCATACAGTGATATCTGATTGTGTTATTTCTAATTCTGGAAGTGTTGCTGCTTCAGTGTTTTGAAATATGGAACAGACAACCCAGGAGATTATTAAACACTTGGATTTGAGAATTCCTGTGAACTTCAGGCAGCCAGCCAGAACTAGTGCAAGCAAATGGTAAAATGTTAGGCATTTTTTAATTGCCTTAAAAACATTTGTAACCACATAGTTAAAGGAGAATCAATGTTCACTCTCTTGTGTTATTACAGAAGAACTTTCTGTAGTAGAAGCATCCTGATGCAGAGCTGCCCTGGGAGATACACAAAGGTCTTTTGTATAACCTTCTCTTTTTTTTTTTTTTTGAGCAAGTTACTTGTCATATAGTAGCTTCCTTTGATATCACACAAAATGCTGCCATGGACCTGTTTTATGTAACAAAAATCCCCTCTTATATTCACAAAGCCTAACACGTGTTTTCGCAGTGGTTCAGCTAGCCTCTGCCTCCGGGTTAGACGATCTCAGCCAAATTCCCAAACAAGATTTCTACCCCAATGAGTGACAAGTTGCCAGGCTCACTGCTTTCCTTAGACATGCTGTCTTAAATGGAGAGTGAAAGGAGGAGGTCACATCCTGTTGCAAGAGGGAAAAGGAAGCTTGTGTAGTATGTTATTTTTTCTAACAAAAAAGCCTCCCGCAAGCTGGCTAGTGTAATCTGTTCAGATAGTACATAAGCATCCAGACCTCTTATCTTAGCTGATATAGCCAAACTAGACCTAGACAGGTCAGTAGTTCCTCCAAAAGAAATAGCAAAATATTCTTAAAGCATAAATATTGTTTAAATAGCAGTCCATTTATTCGCAGGTGTAGTTTTTATCTTGTCTTGTCTCAAAATACTAGAATATGGGTATTACAGGCTCTTGTAACCTTTATTTCTCCCATTGTATTGTACAGTCATGAGATTTATCAGATGTTGTGACTTTAAACAATTCTGTATGCCATTATTTCAAAGGTAGGTGAATGCAAATAAAGTGTAAAACCATGAGTGTGCTATCAGCCGATTCTAAATGCTTGCCTTATTTAGCAACAAAAGGGATGGATCTGAGTGAACAGCTTGCGCTGTGATCCTCCCTTTCTTTTTTTGAAGCAAACAAGAGTTCTATTTATTCCCTATAATAAATCTATAAAATATTATTTCAGGATAGCATTTTCAAATGCAGCTTGCACTGTTCCTTTCAGGAACAGTTTACACCCACCTAGGAATTTTATTCATGGATATTTCACAATTATGTTATAGATTTTAACAGACAACTCACTTCACACATCAGAATAAGAGAACTGCCAGATACATTCCTAAAGTCAGGTAGCAAATGAGCCCAAGTTCAGGCTCGGATGAAATGAATTGCATACGACAGACACCCTGACATCTTGCAAATCCAGATTAAGTATGCTAGTTTGGTCAAAATAATTACTACATTAACCTTATATCCCCAGTCGAGCCAGAACAGAATCTCTCCTGAGGACAGAGTTAGTCAGGGAATCAGTGGGAAGAGAGGGAAAGGGAGGAAAGGATGGGCTGACGGGGGAGGCCATTAGGAAAAATGAAAAATTAATTTTCCTTAGGTATGAATACAAGTGTTACCAGGAACTTGCCTGCCCAAAGCAAAATGAAGCCTACTCTCCCTTCCCCATACTGACTGCAAAATGCTGCAGGAAGCTTGTAACGTAGAACCAGACAAGAACTTACCCTTTCCTGCTCTTTCCACAGTTGCAATTTTCCTGCCCTGTCATTCAGTTGAAGCTGAAAGTCTTACCTGGTGCAGGAAACCATAGCTCCTCATCTACTTCCCTGGGGGTGGCCAGCCTTACCATATACTTCTTTTACCTCCTAAAACCTTGTGTGGTCCTCAAGGCCCTGCTATGGTCCAAGCACCCATTCATCAGAGAACTACCCTAAAAGATTTACTGCGCTTTTCCAAGTTATGAAGCTGGAAGTCTTTGACTGCTACCGTATCCACACCGACAAGGTCCCATCTCCACAGTTCTCCACAGAGAACACCCAGATCTTGGCCGTTTCTGAGGCTGTGACCTCTTCATCTTTATGGGCTGAGGTGTCCTGCCCAGAGCCACTGATAATGCTAAATAATGTGCACTATTTATACTTAGATAAACAATAAGAAATTCTTTAGAAAAATATTTTGAGCATTGGCTCAAAGAGGCCACACAAATGTGTTCACTGACTCCAAGGCATGTTTTTCCCCAAAATCTCCAACCCAGCTACTGACAAACAACAGCTAGGGAACTAAGCACGGTCTGTTCCAGCTCAGTTGCAAAGCAGCCTGTAGTTCATAAGTTCATAAGAAACCAGTGAGGGCAACTGGGCAGAGGAGGCCACGTCTGGCGAGAGGAATGGTTCCTGTGCAGGGCTGTTGCGAGCATCACGTGTGAGAGGAAACCGGCCTCTGGTGAAAACTGTTTATAGAGGATAGCCTGAAAAAGCACTGGCTATGTATTAATGACATACTACTCCCTGTAGTTTTTGAGTGCCTTTCTCCTCAAGCTTTCTTCTTTGTTCTCACCTGACTTCTAAAAGGGCAAGGTGAGTCCCGAACAGGGGCAGACGAACAGCCTGACTTCACCGTCTAATGCACGAAGCAGGTGCTCCAGGGTGCTGCCTGTTCCAAACTCAGCATTTCATTTGTTATAAACTAACACAAAACTCCTCTGGGCACACTGGACCCAAATAATTCCTTAAAACACTAAATGAATTGAGACAGCTTTAGTACATAAAATAGTGATTTTAGTTAAGGTGAAGAGATAGAAAAGGTCTGACATTTAGTCTCATGTGACCTTTATCAAGGACAGTACAGAGCATACAGGTTTTGCCTTAATAACTCACTGTAGCCAGGAGTCTTTGACTTTGATAAAGGTTACTCGGGTCCAAAACGTTGGGTCATTTCCCGTTACCCTTATCTGAAGTAAAAAAGGCATTCTTATTAGTATAGTCGTTCTCATTTGCAGCATTACTAAAAAAATGTCATTTAGTTCCAGGAGGAACTTTTTATGTTTTTCTGTATCAAACGTAGTCTTTTCTACTGTGCCTGTTTAATTCTGCAACGTGTTCTTCTCTGATCAGATATGCTGGCCTCTGATCAGGGAGATCATGTGAGCGGAGCTCCGCTGATGTGAGTAAACAGAAACAAATGGTGGAGCAGAGTACAAACGCCACGGTTCTTTTTTTTTTTTTAATAACTCATTCATTAAGCAATGGAACTAAATGGAAATGGGGGACATTTATGTGTGTAGTCACACTGTAGTTAAGATAATTGGGACCAGCTGTTACACTCTTTTTCTGGAAGAACGTAACATTGCACAAAGCTAGCACAGCAAGGCGACAGACACAAGGAAGATGCTGAAGCATGTACTTGAAGCCTCAATAATTTTCAATGTTGTTCTTCGAAAAGTTTCTCATTCTGTCTGCGAAAGCCATATTTTCAAGCTTATGTTCAGATTTTCATTTGTACCATGTAAATTCCACACGCTCTAACAACCATTTTTAATTCCACCCCCCCGCCCCCTTCAGTGTTTACCCAAGACAGGCCACCTTGAATCAATTACATACATAAGGGGCAGAGACAGAGTTTACTTTATTGTCTGCAGAGGAAAATGCTGTCTGGAAACCATTTGTTTCTAGTACTGCCTAGTATTGAACATTCTTCCCTTCAAAACTCATCTCGAGAGTAACTTGACAAAGAGTTTTGCTTACACAGGTTGCTGTGCCACAGGAGAAATACTCATTTGGAGACAGACTGCATCCACTGTCTGTTGTGGCTGAGTAAAGGTAAGTAAATTAATTCAGACTGCCTCTTCTATCCCTATCTTGTCCTTACAGCAAGCTGGGGCAAAAAGGGGAGATAACAATGTAAAGGGGTCAGTTTTCCCTTGCGATGGTAGTTACAGAGGAGGAGCAGGTGAGCTGTGACTAGCAGGCAGGACAGCACAGCCAACTTAGAGCAAAATCCTGTTCTTGGTAGAGGAGAAAGTGGGCAACAGGATACAGCCCGTATCTCTGCTGCAACCTATTCCTAACTTCTTGGGTCATACATAGTGTCCACAGACTGAGATCAATTCTTCATGTAACCCACAGTGATTTACCTTAGAAGCTCTGCAGAAGTTTTACAGTCAACTGCAAAATACATGGTATTAAAAGATCCTTCCACCTATTAAATAATATACATACAAAACCAAACCTTTGTTATGTCTACCTTTAGGGATGCTTGCTTCATTGACCTCCTTTGATGCCATCCTCTCAAGTCACAATTAAGAATATTCCTACTATGGTCTTCATTGTGCTGTCGTGGCTTGAAAGGGACACTACTGGAGACAGTGAACTAGCCCGAAAGTAGCTGCACAGGTCTACCAGCACTAATGAAAGAAAGTAATTTGGCCTTCAAAATTTTTAGGCTGCAGTACATCCTAGGACAAAAATGAGAACAATCTGCAGAAGATTTCCTACCCAAGGCATCTGGACCTAAGTTCAGACTAGTTTGAAAACACAGATCTGTTTTTCTCAAGAGATTCTGGGCAATTGAAGCTGGATCAGACCCCTCAGGTTATAATGAAAGGGCGACCTGCTAAATAGTCTTTATTAGTGATCTTAAATCCATGAAATGGTTACTTTATACACCTTTAGATAAAATAGCTTTGAGACTGATTTGATAGCAGTTGCTTGGAAGATAGGTTCAATTCTACTAAGCAAATTATGGTAATTTCCAGGAAAAAACATGATCTCTGTCAAGAGAAGAATCTAATATAGGCGTATTTGTTTATGGACAAAGGATCAAAGATTCAGTTAAGCCTGACGTTAAGGTACCTTTAGCCATCTTGTATCCTACTTCACATGAGCTGTCTCCATGATTCTATCAAGCATAAACTTCCAAAGTTCTGCATATAAAACTATGGTTAGCTCCAGAAATAGCATGTTTAAGAAGAATGCTTTTAACTGAGGTTGTTTTCTTTCATAGAAAGAGCCTCATATGACTGTACTTATATTAATTACATGAAGGTTATAGTTTTGACCAGAAGAATGTGTATTGCATTACATATGCTTAGAAAAAATACATGGAATGGAATTTTTTCTTCCTCTTTTGCCAGAAAGATTTGGGCTTGTTCACCTCTGCAGGCATCTCTATCTGCATTTTCCAATGAGGCTTTCGCATTCTGGTCCTTTATATGTTTTAGAAACAATATTTGACTGCTGCTGCCCTCAGCATTTATGTACGAAACCCTCATGAAGAAAACTCATGAAACCCTAGAGCTAAATTCAAACTCTGCATTGGCTTTGCATTCCCGACCCTACTGACCCTTACACCCATTGCTTCATTTTGCTTCTCTGGGATTGTTCAGGGAAACAGAGATTCACTCTGGAAAATTTCTTAGATTTTAACACCACTATGTGCTTTATATAATACTACCAGTAGGTGGCATAGCATTAGAGGGGAAACAAAAGTACTCAGGAGCTGAGAAAGTAAGAGTCTGTGGAAGATCCTGCATGGATCTTCCCAACTAAAAGATGTAGGCGCTTACTATTGAACACACAGCCCACCCCTACTCCCACAACAGCAAAAGCAAAAACCCTTGCCGTTTACTCCATAGAACTATTATTACTGTCCTAGGGGAAGAGCAAAAATAGCATCCCATTTTGCAGCTGGCTTCCAGCTTTATGTTAGCAGAAATGCCTGACACATGGGAAGCAAAACAGGTCGCACAAAAGAGGAGACAAAGTCAATCTCATTTTATGGCTTTGATTCACTGATTCTCAGTTCTCCTCAGCCTGGAGGAACAGTAGCCCTCAGGGAAAAGGTGCAGCTAACTAAGCCCATGTTACCCAGTTTGAGGGGTTAACAGAAGTGTTACGGGGCTACTCGGCACCTCGTCACTAGCTTGACAATTAGCGCATCAAACGCATGACATTTAGCTGCTTAGTGACTATTCCTTTAGCACTAACTATCAAATGATCTCTGTTGACCTTCCTGAGAGCAATAGCTGTATTTAAATGAGCCTGCACCAGTACAACTTCAAGGTAGAATAATAAGCTCAGAGTCAGTGACACGCTAAGAAAGCGAGCAGACCAAATCCTGTAAGGACACGCACACATGCACTGTGCCTACATGCATGTCTACATGCATAAGTACGCATCAAGTTGGAGTACACATTCTGATTTTCCCCATTAAAAAAAACCAATCAACCTACATGCCTTGCTCTTTCCACAGATCGTATCCAGCATTCAGAAGAGACCTTGAGCTGGCACAGACTAATTAAGAAGAAAGGGAAGGATTATATTTATGTGTAAATGATACTCTAAAAAGGAAATGGTATCAATAATGTAGTAGTAAAATACTTGAAAGGAAATGGATTTTTGATGAAGTCAGTTTTTCAAAGTCTTTCTCCAGAAAAGAGAATAATGCTTTTAAATTTCTATTCACGCTGACCGCTGCTACTTGTTAACATTTTGCCCTTGGGAGAAAATACAGCTTAGCGGTACAAGGGCTCTATAATAAGCATCT
This sequence comes from Ciconia boyciana, assembly GCF_034638445.1. Classification (NCBI taxonomy): domain Eukaryota; kingdom Metazoa; phylum Chordata; class Aves; order Ciconiiformes; family Ciconiidae; genus Ciconia; species Ciconia boyciana. The sequence goes on along the minus strand of NC_132938.1, from coordinate 72,239,057 downwards.
TTATCTCCTTGGGATTCTCAGGCCCGTTGTTTTTTTTTTTTCCTCCAGAGCCATACTGTAAACTGCATACCACTTGGGCTGACTCACACAGGCCTCGGGAGGAGGATGCAGAAGAGCAGGCTGTTTTCTTGTGAGAAGTTTGACATGGTGAAATTCCTCTTCCATTTCAGCAGCTCCAAAGCCATTTTGCTCCCAGCTTGACCTGGCAGATGTAACTCTTCTGCTCTCACTCCTTAATTTGTCTGCGTTTGGCTCAGGTTCATAGCTTTTTGGAGTGCCCAGTGGCTTTCCTGATTGGAGCTATAAAAAAAGCCTGGGCCCACTCAAATATCAGCTCAAGAGCAATATCGTAGGCACGCCTTGGAAGCGGCAGAAAGGGGCAGATGAGCTGACAGCCAGCATTCCTGTCCTGCCAGCTTGAAGGATGTTGCCCGCAGCCAGTCACCATATGTTTGGCTCCAAGCTAGGGAGCAGAGAGGCCAGAATGATGCAGAGAATTCGGATGACTTGTTAGCCATCTCTCAAGGGAGACGAGGAGCTTTGAAGCTTGCAAGCATCACCTGCATTCCCTGCCTTTCCTTTCCAAAGCGGCACGTTAGAGGACCGGCAACGGGAAGTTTCCTCTTAAACACTCTTAAAGGTTTTTGGTGGACAAATGCAACGGTTTCTAAAAGGGCCTTTATTCTAGGATTTCTGCAGATATATTGCCACTCTTTGAATTTGCTCCTGTTTGTTTTAATCAGGTGAAGACTTTTAACCTGCTCAGTTAAAGAAAAATAGAGGGAAGACACTTCCTAACTGCATACATACAACTTGTGTATTTACAGCACGTAATGGCGTACGCTTCAGAAATCGTTGACCTAATTTAGACCCAGCAAATCTCTACAGCGCAACAAAGTGATCAGTAGGAAAACAAGTAGGATCAGAAAGCACCAAAACAACTGCATGCAGTACCAGGTTAAACATTTACACTGTTTCAGACTTGCACTGGTTTGTGAGCAGGGATAATGGGAATGCCTTCATGCCTTCACTGTTCTTCCATTTTGGGTGTCGGAGACAGTCGGGGGAGTCTCCAACAACAGCAACAAAGCTTAAGCTACGCAAATTGAAGATCCTGCTAGCCTACTGATTTTATGCCCGTGCCACAAGAGCCATCACATTATACAAACCTACTGTACAAACTGATCAACCACTGTTACAAATGCTAGTTAAGATTTTTTCTTTGGTCCCTACATCAGTTTGCGCACCACCTCATCTTCCAAGCTGGGTGGACATAGACCTAAATGCCAAGGCAAAAAATTTTACATGTGCAGAGAAGAACTGAGGAAGGATAAGAAAAGAGAAAATCGGGTTACAGGTCACCTGTGACCTTCCAGCATCCCCTGCAAAGACAAGTGGGATTTGTAAGCAGCCTGAGCTTGGACTGCCTTGGAACAACATCACTGCACTCAGCTGAGCCGCTGACGTACTGAACGCGGGTGCTCAGAGCAAAGTCAGGCCATGCTCCCCGAAAAGAGTGCTCACCTAAAGTAGATGCACACGCGAGATGTTAATTCTAAGCCAATATTCACGAACAAGTCATCACCTCCTGCTGTTTCTGGCAGGCTGTAGTTCTGTGTACCACTGCTGCCACCACTCCAACGTGCTGATAGCGTGTGCTCTTCTAAAGCACTTCTGCAGCACTGCTGGTTGCTACAAACATGCATATATTTTGGTTACTAACGTGTGACCTTAGAGAGTTTATTAATGGAAAACGTTGCAGTTTGAAGAGGAAAAGAGTTTTAGCCTGAAGCAGGCTGTCACTGGATGACTGCTCCATTTCAGAGGTCAGTGAGTAAAGCAGCATGAAGTTAGCTAAAGGTGACCCAGGAAGGAAGAGAAAAAACACAGCATTTGTGTTCTTTATGGCTTTGTTATGGCATACAAGAACTACGTGAAAGGCTTTTCTCTATTTTTGAAGAGGTGTTTTTCCTATGTAATTTCTCATAGTACAAATCTAGGTATAAGATGTGGGAGGCAAGAACATTCTCAACATAAATATGCCCACCTAAATAATTTTAAGCAATTTATATAGTTAGTCTAACAGGCGTCTAGATCTCAGAGTTGACAGCTTGCTATTTTATTTTTGTTTTTTAACAACTAGGTGTAAAGTTTCAGTTCTAAAGCTGTAATAACATGCAGACTACACAGAATTATTAAGGTTACACGAAGATACTAGTTTAGAAAACGTCTGTGGCAACTGAACACAGCCTTTTCACAATAAAGCGGCCATGACTGTTTGAAGGGGATTTGATAGTGAACGTAAAATATTCAACTTTGGTCTATTTGTGCGCCTGTAATTTCGCTCCATGCACTTTCTCCTGAATGGGTATTAGGCTTTCTGTGTAGAATTACATTCAGTGGGGCAGAGGTATGATATTGCGCTGGGACAAAATGCTATGCATTAGAGCGTTGTTTAGGCCCCAACAGATTGTTATTTTTAACCACTATTTCCCTCTCCTTCAGATAAAAGGTAAACTTGTACAGGCTGCAAAACACCAAGGAACAACAAGGAAGACTTAATCACATCAAGGAATGACAAGAGAGATGAGCAAACCTGTTCCTAACTTGGGTTAGCCACCATCCACACTAATTACTTCAATCAGCAAATAAAACCCAAATCTAGCTTTCAAAAGCAAGGCAAAATTTGTAATCCCTTTCAAGTTAGAGAAATAATGTATTAAGACTAAGGGAAAGACTAAGAGTCAAAGTATTCCCAAACTAAAAATCAAGTACTCTGGAGCCATGTGAATAAAGAAAAGGCAAAAAAGGAAGCTGCAAAAGTAATCTTAAAAATAGGACAAAGACCTCTGACAAACAACTGTTAAAATATGGAAAATAAATAAATCTTGAGTGTGCCACATTCTGTGATCTAGAAGACTAAAATAACATTTGGAGAGTCATGAATCAATGTGAAATATTTCAGAATTCTTGGCTTTCCCCCAGACACATCCCTAAAGACATATTGTGGGAACATTCTTTGCACAAAGTATTCTAGCTGTGATACAGTTGGTAGCTTCCCATGAAGTTGTAGTTCCAATATTACTGTAAATACAGTATGTTAAACAAATTTTTTAAAAAAAAACACTTCCAAGAACAGAAAGACAATATACTGTAAGAATACTCAAAACCAGATGCCCCTGCTTGTTTGAGGTTTAAAAGTGCAGACGTTCAGAAATTCACATGTACAATGGCACCTCCAACTTGAATGCACAACTACCACAGCCAGCATCATACGCATTGACTTATACTTAACCATGTAATTTAGTGCTTTTTGTGGGGTAAGTGCCATTTAAGAGAAAGACTCCATGGCCAGCAAAGTGGCCTAACATGAGATGCTGTATTTTATGTGACATTAAATGCATTTCTTGTTTTAGAAAGCGTCTCTCCTCCCTTTTTCCTTCAGCACACAGCTACTGCCTCCCACCCCACCCCTATTTTGAAGCCTGTTTTTAGTCATTTCTCTCTAATCTTTCCCCCCCACACTAACCACCCATAGGCAGCATCCAAATCCGCTACAGTGAATGTTTGTGAGGAATTTGCCAGTGTTGAATCTTTAACGGCAGGCAAAATGAGTAAGTCTGGAGCCAGAGGTCAGAAAAATAGTTGTGTGAGTAAACTCTATTCACAAAAATAGTCTAAAATGATGCAGAATAGGTTCTCAATCCAGCAAGGCAAAACATATGTTCTTTCTGCTGCTGTCCATCATTTCACAAGCGTGGCTGCCACTTTGGCTTATGCTCAGTAATACCTTACTCCCCAGGTAGTCCTATTGAAAACTGTGAGACAACGCAGGGAATAGCATTCTCAGTATTAACAGCGGCAGCAAGGCTGTCCCTTTGTCAATCATCTATAATCTGTGCTTTTATTAAAAATAGTTTGGAGAGCTGATATGTGTGCTGACAGTTTCCAGCCCTGGTGCAGCAACCCATTCGGCTGTAAAGGGATTTAGTGCTCCAAATGCTGCAACAAATCTTGTAACTGCCCAATTATCACTTGATGGCCACCACTCTCCGGCACCCTAGGGGCCATGTCATTGAAGATAAGCTCTGTTTATGTTAACTTCGTGTCAGGATGTACAGCATATGTCTATGAAGCTGGATGAGTGCCCTTTTGCAGGATGTTCTGTACACTCACATTGTGCAGCCAAGAGCCCTGAAGGTGTTGAAAAAGAAGAAAAGGCCTTTCATAGAGCTTAATCCAATTAAAGCACATTAATGAAGGTTAGGATCATCTGTCACATTATCTAGACACATCCTTCCATGCATCATCATCTGATTACAAAGTCTGATTTTCTTTTAAGGCTTTTCATCTTCACCAAGAAAATGGGAAGGGAAATTCAACACTTAAAATACCGGAGGCTTAGATGGGATTTCTGTTTCTTTCCTTTTTTTCTTTTTTTTCCTCTCTCTCTCTGAAAGAAATATGTTGTTTATTTTAAAATAGTGGTCTGTCTCATCAGGTGGTACAAACTGGCATGCATCCAGTACAGCCTAGAGAGCAACACCAAATAACACCTCCTAAGCTTCTGTTTGCGGGAATGTAAAATCTTAGCACAGCTGAGTAAAGGAAGAAAAAAGCAGGGAGACTGAAACACCACACACTACAAATGAATAGAGGATTTCAGGCTCTGTCACTGCTAGAGCAGTATCAAGCCAGATTTCTCCGATAGCATTGAGTGCACCTTCCCATCATCGCCACATTAAATGCTTTGAGCAGTCATCAGAGAGAGATCTGCCATCCTTGATCAGAAAAGTGGGAAAGGCAGATTCTCATTTCTGTACAACCCTCTTTATGCCACTTCAGCAAGGCAGAGGCAACGAGAGGAGAGTTTACACAGCCAGGTGAGCATTTTCTCTCGCAGGAGAGTCTGCAAGCACAGCGAAACTGCCCTCCCCTTCTGCCTTGCTCCTCGGAGCAGCTGGAGAACACAAATCCCCTAGCTAAAAGGGCTAACGCTAGGACCAGGAGCGGTCTAATTTCCAAAACTCGGGCAACAGGTAAATCTATTAAAGATCAATATGATGAGAATCCTACTGGAGAAAAAATTATTGGGGAAATTCAATAACACAATAATGCCCCAAAAACATGCCTTGATCTCGTTATTACCCTGTGACACAAGCATGACAATTTTTCACTATATCAGCCCTGCAATTGGTTACTGCTACCTCCCTAGAGAAGGCTACTGGTCTCATACCACAGCTGTTAAGAAAATATCATTGCACTCCTTACCCATATCAGTGCAAATGCCAGTTACTCACGTCACCTGGCAATGAAGGTTAGGTTAGGTTAACTTTGCACACAGGTCCTACAAGTACGCCCAAGCAGTCACCCTCAGGAGAAGCCCCACTTGCTCACACCCCCTTCTCAGTCAACTATAGAAAGAAAATAGAGAGATTATTGTAATTATCCCACTGCTGTCCCCCAACCTTCGGTCAGCCTTTATGTCTTCTTGGAACTACTGCTTCAGGCTGCATGGAGACTCAAGCAAGCAACATACATGTATTTTTGCTTTTCCTCACAGCCAATGGGGCTAAGCATTTGAGTTTCTGAAGAAATCACAAAACGCTGCATGGTGTGTAGTGCCCACTGTTGGCTCGGTCCAATTGCTGCTGTCAGGCTCCAGGCACATATGCTGAAATTTGTGCAATCTGTACTCTGATATTTGCAGTACTGGGTCCGAAACAAAAAGGCGAGCAGCCAGACCTGCTGGGCCTCTTCGACAGAATTACTGAGAGGCTGAAAGGATTAATGGAGTATGTAGGGGAGTTATTAGCATTCAAGGAGAATCCAGAGCCTACAAGGAATGTTAGGTTTTTAACAGATATCTTCTTTGTGGTTTATTAAGTTTGCTGTGTACTTCAAGCAAAGAAAGCAATGCAGCATGCATGACCAGTGTGCTTAATTTCTCAGTTGCATTTAAAGTATTACTGAGGAGCATGCCCTGCTGAGGACTACATACATTTCTGAAAATTCAGCGTATACTTTGACAGAACATGTCTCATCTTGCATTGCTTTGCTATCTCACACGTGCTGAAATTAACGTTATTTAAAATCAAAGCCAAAACAACTTCTCTCAACCTTCCTCCATGGAAGGATGGGGGGACCTGTCTCCAATTTTGGAACTTAAAACACATGTGAGGACTTATAACTAGGAAGATATTTACAGGAGCGGTTGATGGAAAGTTAAAATGCCATGAAAAGGCATAAAGCATATTGTACTATTTTTATCTTCTTCCTATTTCTCATGTGTTAAGCTAGCGCAAGTACTACTACTGTAACCGTAAGACCATTCCCTGTATATTTGTGCTTAGGACACTGCAGACATCATCTTGATTAAACCACTCTCTATTAACCTACTGGGGACAGACATTTCCTTGTAAGCAGATGCAAATATTAAAGCTCATTAAGCATCAGGGTCACCATACACAGCTTCAGCTTCATCCACTTTTCCTGAGCACTGTCTGCCTTATTCTCCAAGCTGCTCCCAATGGAAAAGATCAAAACCACTATGAACTTACCCCCGAAGCTTCTGGCGATGGACAAAGTACAAATACTTTGCTGGTCAAGGTCAGCCTAATCTAACATTCAATACAAAGTAGAATCACAGAATCGTATAGGTTGGAAAAGACCTTTAAGATCATCGAGTCCAACCGTAAACCTAACACTACCAAGGCCACCACTACACCATGTCCCCAAGCACCTCACCGAAACGTCTTTTAAATACTTCCAAGGATGGCGACTCAACCACTTCCCTGGGCAGCCTGTTCCAATGCTTAACAACTCCTTCAGTGAAGTAAAATTTCCTAATATCCAGTCTAAAGTACATACAACAAACACCCGGGAATATAAGGCAACTTGCTATATACATTCTCTCTATTGGCTATATGTTGACAGTTGAGATCAGTGGCAATTGCACAGCAATATTTCATGAAGTCATTTCATTATTAACAGTTTCTTATTCTGCAGTGATGTATGTGTGCTTTCTTAATGCCTTCAGTGATAAGTTAATGTCCTGATGCACAAGATTTCATTAACATTAATTTAGCAAATACAGATTTGGCACAAATGTTACTCCGTGAACTTGTAGATTCAGATAGCCTTAAACTTTAGAAAAGTTTGCATCCCATTATAACCCCTTTCTGGTTTTATCCTGTTTTCATTTATCACTGGTCACATTAATCATTGTATGAATGTAATTGTTAAATTGTCATTTTATGAAAGAAAAAGGGTGCCCTTTTGACAAGCTTACATTTCCATGTGCCCTGTTTTGTACCAGTAGTAGCAGACTTAACAAAGAGTATGTGACCTGATTTCCCAGATGTCTGTAAATGTACTTGGCATTGAATTTTAAATCTGACTGAATTCAAAGCTCTTCATATAAAATACAACTCAAGTTAACTTTTATCTCTCTTTTTTTTCCCTTTCTGTCTCTCAGCAGCTGTTCTTCTTTTATTATTTCATGTGCTATATTCAATATGCAAAGTTTCCTTGTTTGTTAGAGTGCATTACACTTTCTAATGCATCTGTCATGTTGGAAAACAGGAAAGTAGCACAAAGCCTCTCTTGTGATCCCCCCCCCTCCCAGTTAAAGGAAGGCTTAGTTAGAAGAAAAAAAGAAAGGAAGGAAATTTGCCTCTGAGCATCTAGAGAGCTTAAGAAAAGGGTTCTTCAGCTTTATGAAACTTTAAAAATTAAAATACCAGTGAATTTAATGCTTAGAAATGACAAAACATGATGGGTCCTGGGAATTCTCCTTAAAAGGATGAATTTGGAGCTAAGACACAAGACAGATAGGAGACCTGGATTCTGTTCTACATCTACCAACAGCTTTCTGGTTAACCTCTCAGGCTGTATCAGTCCTAGAGATATTTAGAAAAATAATCCACATCCTCATCTGAACCAATGCAGGATCCTGTGGGAGTGGTTTTTTAGATAAAACAGCTAGACCTGCTTTCACCCTTACTGAAGTTAATTCTGCCAAAATTGAGCCAAAGTCACACAGCTCAGTCCTGCCTCAGAAGTCTTTTCCACACTAAAGCTTCCCAGAATATAAGCCACTAGAGCTTTGTTGTTAAGTTTCTTTGGAGCAGACAGATCACCAGGGTTGGATCTGGGTATTTCTTTGCAGCAGTCAGGATTACCGGGCACCAGGAGAAACCTAGCCTGGGCAGTAGGAAACTGGAACTCAGGCTAATTCACCCTCCCTCAGTCCCAGCAGCAAAAGATCACTCCTGCAGAATTCTGAAAGGACACTGCACCCCTCCTTACGGTATCCTTCAGTATCACCACAGCACGCTGCACAGCACTGAACAGCTTCCAAAACTATGCATACTATAGGGCATTCTCAGCAGTAAACAAAAATCAAACAACATAATTAATGGGTATTTAAATAAACATTAGGTATATCACTAGTTGCTGGGACACATAAGAACCATGCCCATATATGAATATGTTTTGTGTGTATAACATCTGCATATACCTGGACTGCTATGAACATGTGACATGTGCACTTAATGTTTTTATACATTCTTTACAAGCTAGTCTCATTATAATAAACTGCTTTTTTTTTTCCTTCACAGAGCTAAATGTATTCCTTTTTGCAAATGGCTGTCACTCGCTTAGTACGAGCAAAATAACAGCAGAAGGTATAATTATTTGAAGCCAGGGAGCACACAATGCCAATTCACTCAAAAATATACTACCACTATCACTGGAATTAAACCAGAACATGCTAAAACTCGATTCCAGGAGCACATCTGGGGCTGAAATGCACCACAATTCCAAAAGCGTGTGGTCATGAAAAACTTTCACATCCCTGACCTATGTTCTGGCAAGTTTTGCTGGTTTCTTCTGATTTCAACAAAGTTTCATTGGGACCAAATTCCCTGCAGTTCCGTCTGGCACCTGAGTCAGAGGTTGGAGGGCGTCCCCAGCAGCCACCCAGGCAGCGTGCTGCAACGTGCAGACCCAGATTCTTCCACAGTGAATTTTCAAAGACTGGGTCTTCGTTTTGTAGCAGAGCGATATCAAATCTAACATTATCATCTGTGAAACAGAATAATCTTTTTCCACCCACCACTTCAAGTCCAAACATCCCCACTGTTTTCCATATTATGCATGGATTTTCCTCAGTTTTTTGGGTATAAACAACTAAAATGGAGTCATCAGGCGCGGTTACAACACAGATGTTCTCTGACTTCATTCAAAGTTTAGTGTTGACGGTACCTAGCTACACTGAGCAACTGAGCTATGACTCTGGCCAGCCTCTGCAGCCTGGTCTGACCCAGCAAACTCTAACCCTGCTCACATTGGGTCAGCGTGGGCCGTGTCGTAACCTGCCCGTGTGGCTCGGTTGTTTTAAAAGCGCAGAGGATTTTCATCTCTGGACCCTGTCACAGCACATTCCCTGCAGGACCTGCTGAAAACTGCATGTCCTCACATAGGCCCAAAGCACAACACAACCTTTAAACAGACTGAAACATTTTGGCCAATAAAAATGGGAACTTGGTACTCGCCCTGTAGCTTCTTTGTATCTTGTTACCAGGCTATTTGGTCTTTCCTAATGCTATCTTACCTTTTTGTAAATACTATTTTATCTCCCAGTCTGTCTGCACACTAACATTTTCAAACAATCTGAAAAGGTATTTAAATGCCTAAAATCCTTTAAAACTTTTAATTGTCTTTTAAATACAGGTCTGAATGACTCAGAACTAGATCTACAATCAGGAGTTACGTGCTAAACATGTTCCTAATTTTAACTACACAGCTTCCTAGCCAACATTTCAACTTTGATTATCAATGTAGTGCTAAGAAGCTGTAGTTAAGATTGGGTTTCAGAGAGGCTAGCACACTGAGCTGCAAAATTCCCATTTAAACAATACCTGGGAATTTAGGATGGAAATATTTTAAAAAAAAAGCAGAGGAAAGGAATGAATTAAGCTTCCCTGCTCTAAAGTGCAAAAGATCTCGTCCTACACTGCAGAGAAGTGTGTATCTCTTGGTAGAAATATCAGACTCTTCAGATACATCATAAACATTAGACCTATGTAAAGTGCCCTGCCCTTAATCCACCAACTATTTAATTATTCATGTGAAAGAGTAACCATTTCAACAGCAGTGGTTTAGCAAGCTCTAAGCTAATGGCCACAAATGGCCTGGTACCAAGTCACTCCAGACAAGGTAGGAGCTCAAATCCCACCCAAGTGAGTACTCTAACCACCCCTGTATAAAAGGGCTGGTTTTGTGTGGAGTCTCCCTGGGTGACTTCCCTGCTCAGACGTTATTACTACATCTAAATGCCTTCCAAATCAGGTCTGCCTTGGCATACTGCTGGAGGTAGAACAAAATTACCTAGGCCAGACCACAGCCTTCTGCCCAGGTCAGGCTAAACTGAGACTTTAGAGTGCTTTAGAGCGTTGTAATGATAATCCTTCACTTCGTCCCGTGGGTGCTTCTGCCTCCTGTTACAGGGGTAAGCGATACACCAGATGGACAAAGCTGAGACTGAAACTTGTTTGAAAACGTCTCACCCTACACCAGCCCTGATGTGACTTTGCAGATCACAACATGGTCCTCTGTTCTGATCCCAGGGTTCCCCTTTTTGTTCCCAGCCTTATAAGGGAAAAATACCCTAGCCTTCACTCTGTGGTATATCAGCACCAAGAGCAGCAAAGAGTGTGGAGATGAATATCCATACCATTACATTTCTGAGGCTGTTTACGTTCCTGAAAAGCTGCTGTCAGTACTGCACAAGCATTCAGTTTGCAGCCAATCTCCTGCAGTTCAGAGATCATAATGGAACGGCTAAAAATAATAGATCAGAGCAAAAAAGTGGTGCCTGATCCACAGTTTCATAGGTTTCTCCATATCCGTTAGTTCTTTATTAGTTCTTTCACGGGAGTAGTTTTAAATCTCTGTTAATGCCCCAAACCTACCAGCTCTGAGAGGGCTGGGAAGGGGTAAATAAAATGTAAGACTTTTAGTAAAACAGTAGAAGGAGTAGAAATTAAGCATATATTTCTGTATGCATGTGGGAGAACAGAAATTCAGAGACTGGTGTGAAGAGTGGGAAGAAAGGCTGCAGGAGCAGAGAAACGGGGAATATTTTAGAGGCAGGAAGGGCTATTTCAGGAATCTGTCTAGAAAGTGATCAGCAGATGGAAGGTTCACAACATCTGGCATTTAAAGAGAAAGTCAATATTGAACAGGATTTCCTCTGTCTTTCAAAATATTGATTTTTTGAAAATAAACAGCCTTTAAAGGGCACATACATACATACGAAAAAACCCTCACAAAAGCAAGCTAGCTATGGTGCTGGGTCTTAGCACATCACACAGCTGTTTCAAATGCGGCTACCACCTGCTCCAAGGGTAGATTTAAACCTTAAAGACTAGAAATTGAGGAACAGTTGTCCTCAGTTGATCAGGTCATATGATTTCCATGATTCAATCTAACCTTGAAGTCCATCTGCAATTCCCATGGGCCATGGCCAGAACATGTGTTATGTGAACAGCAAAATCCAGCGTGGGGCTTGCTTGTCAGGGCTACAAGCAGAAAGCAGCCTCTCATATTCTCCACCTTGGATTTTAACACAGCCGAAATGAGCAGGACATCCTACATTTGTGTGCAGCTGAAAAGTGCACCAGCCACAAACACATCATGCCTCCTGCCCCTCTCACAAGCAACAGGGCAGGAATGGGGCACATGCCACTTCTCTGCAGCACTCGTGTGCCTGTGTTTCCTACCTTTCCCCCATGAGACAGAAACGGAACAGAACTGCAAAAAGCTATTTTGCAGGGAAAGACATATGTAGTGCGGTCCATAGCTCATCTGTGCTTACAAGAGCTCTCTAGGCTGTGTTGGTTGCTCTCCTGAAAGTATTATATATTTAGGTACATAAAAATAAGTATTTATCAGATCAAGGCCCAGAAAAAACAGGGTACATTTATCTATTCTTACAGGAATTTACATGTTTCTACATTTCTCAGATGTCAATGATTTTATAATATAGAGAAATATTTCAGAAAAAAGTTTCACTCTTTTAACAGAATATTCTGTTAAATGAATTAATAATGAATCTGATCTCTCCAGTTTCCAAATGAGCCAAACCCTCCATCCACTCAAGCATGTTAAATCAGTTGTAACTATGACCAGAACTGGCACTGTGTTCCCAAAAATGAGGTTCTAATGATCTATGCTGCTATCTTGGAAATTAATTATAAATACCTTTTAAAATAGAGTAGCGACATTTTAGTTCCATTCTTTTTCCATAGCAACTTTTAAATCAAGTGTTGTCTCCACATGCCAAGTCAGCATGGCCAAAACCACCACATATGGATTAAGGTGGATGTTAAAGAGGGAGCAGTATCTCAAAAATGGTTTCTCTTTCAGAAGGGGAATTTCTTTTTCTGTTCCTTTCCTTACTCTGAAGTATACGCTCCTTCCAAATTGAAAAAACATGTGCATGGAAAAAATATAACAGGAAGCTTGGAGGAAGGAGCCACAACAGGAGGTCATCATTAAAAAATTCTAAGTTTAGAGCTGTAGAAGGCCAGGAAGTGTCATTCACCCCTTACGCCCTGGTAACAAACCTAGAGTTGGGTTGGAAAAATCTCAGTCATAAACAAATTTCAATATGTGCCTGAAGGGAAAGTTAAATGAAATCTGTGCCATGTAGCCAAAACTGTAAATTAAATCCTAAACAATCATCCCCCAAAAGAGTCAACAACCCTAGTCCAGATAAAAGCCAGTTTATTTTATACACTGAGAGCTATTCAGATGTTCTAAATTCCATCTAAGCCCCTGAGCCCAGTGTTTCCTTTTCACTAAATGTTTTTGAAAGCCTGAAGCTAGCCAAGAGAAAACACCAAGCACAAAGACTCATGTGCAATTCTGGCCACGTTAATAAGCCCTAGATGATAAAGGTCTTTTCCCTTCCAAATTTTTTCCCTGAGTTAAGCTACCTTACCCAAAGCCCCTACCAAGAGGTTTGATATCTCTGCATGGACAGGAATTACTAAAAAATAGGAAGATGGACACCGTCATCCCTCAAGGTCTCAGGCTTTCCTTGCAAAAAAAGGAAACAAATCCTTGCAGAGTACAGTGTACAAAAGCCAGTAGTGTATAGTTCACTGGAGCAGGGGTTACTGTTTATTCACAAGTTGCAAGCCTGTATCCCCAGAAGAACTGTCTGATGAGGAGGACATGAACATAAGCCAGCTGAACTGTTTCTTTCTACTTAGCAACTTATCTTCTATGTAATTTCTTTCATTTCAAAATCTTTCTTTGAAAAGTGATGTGGAACTAACGCAGCAGCTGCAGAACACTGCTGCTACATACCTGGTTCATTGCACAGGCCACTGTAGAAAGCAACTGAGGAGGACTGGATAGTCTGTCTCCTCTCTTAAAAAACTTACCAGCACAAATAGCTGATGGCTACAAATGGTCCAGTATTGGGGATGGCTTTTGAAGATGACTGGAACAAGCTACAAAAACTCACTGCTGCAGCCAAACAAGCTGTTTGTAAAATGCTGGACAAAGAATTTCTTTCGGATCTCTTTCAAAGTTTCTCAGCAGCTGGCCGCGTACAGAGCTGCTTACGCTGATGGTGTACGATCTCCTTCTATGCATTATACAACTTGTTTCTCTAAATTCAGATGTTAGACAATTTATTCTAATTTATTATCTATTTCTATAGTATTAAAACCAACAACATAATCTTCAGGTTTATTAATTTGACTACATGTTCTGCTCTCCCTCTCCTCTCCTAATGACCTGGAGCCGTGAATAGGCTGTTGTTCTGACGCTACTGGGTATGAACGGCCTGTTAGCATTCAAAGTTAGTGCAGGCACTGGTTGTTTGGCATCCCTGAATTTATGCCCATCTGTCAAAGTGGTTTTGTTCCCACTCAAACAGTCATATGTCGGTTGCAAGAGAGTACTGGCACCAGGTGTAAGTTTAGAGTAGATGCAGCTAGAGTGTTTAAAAAAAGAAAAAGAAAAAGAAAAAAAAGAAAAAAGTTTTGCTTTGCAAGAAGCTTCTTCTGATAGCAAGTAATCAAAACATATGGAGATTACAGACTCAGATTTGTTGACACTTTGAGGCATTATGCCACAAACAAATGCTTTTATCCTTAAATGTTTCATTGCTGGGAATTTACATTTGAAAAGCCTAATTAAGGGACAATATTGTCCCCCACAGAAAATAAGCAACCTCCACAAATTCAGTGGATATCCTTTGAAGTAAGCTGAAAAACTTACCCTTACATAAGACTTCATTTCGTTAGTGGAGGGCTGGTGTTTCTTGCTTCTTTAAATGAGTTACAGGCATTCAAACAGGCAGAGGCTAGGGAAAGTTGTCCCATGAAGAAAAGCAGCAGCAAGTTTTGCTTTTTGGGAACACCATTTTCTTTATTCTGATCACATTTCCTGTTCAGGCACAAAAGAAGGTTTACTCCTTTCACAACAAGCAAATTGAGACTTTTCTAAAGCTGTGAACCACATTTAGAGATTAAGGACGTGGGCATATGTGTTAGATGTTCAGTAGCTTGTGTGTTTGCAAGGATGTCTAGAGGATTTGGTCTAATAGGAAGAACCCAAGTCTGAACTCTGACAGAAGACTTATTTTTCTCCCTCTCTAGTTATTTGAGTAAGAAAACCTTCCCTACCACATCCTACATTCAGGGGACAGGCCTCTCTAATGAGAGAAGGGTCACCCCTTAAACATGCTGAGAGAAGGTGGAGGAGAAACAGAAGGGCAATGGGATTAGTTGAATGGGATGAGGGAACAAAAACTGGCGAGCACGAGGATAGCACCCTCCAGCCATACCTTGGGTACGCTGAAAGGAGAAGGTGCTTTATTGTGCCAGAAGGACACAGGAGTTCAAAACAATACCAGGTAATTTGGCTCCAGCAGCTGGACCCCTCGTGACTGGTAAAGCCCTGAAGCCTGAGAGTGATATCCCTCACAATTCATATATGTCCAGTGGACATCGGGGAGCGATAATTTAGGCAGCTGGCAGAATTGATTTAATCTTTCTTCCCATTCATGCTTACTGAAACCTCCAGTTTTCTCTCTGTTACAGCAAGCGGCAATGAAAATGACGTGGAGATGGTAGCACCTCAATAGGTCGGGTGTTCTGCGTCAGGCAGTTTGGAAGGTGATCGGCTTCCCCATTGAACAGCCAGGTGTGACAGAAATGTTACAGAAGCATCCCAAGACAACTCTGCACAGGTCTGTGAAACATGCCTGGCGTAAAGCTGCTATCTGGTGTGCAGCACAGACATACCTCGAGGGGTCTGGGGGCACCCTCAGGGCTTACAGGCCAGACAGAGCCTGGGTGTCTTCACTGAGACATCCCTCAAGGACAATCTGTCTCAGCTAGCATGTGTTACTTGGACTTTGGAGGACATATATCACGGTTCTTTGTCCTGCAATAAACTGAGCTAGGATGCTTTGCCAGTAAATTTTGGGAAAGGCAAGAGGAGTATTGGAGGAGTGCCCTCTTTGACTGCAGGGTGATGAGTGGGTGAAAGCATCACTTAGATATTGGACTATACTCTCAGTTAGGCAGCAGGTCTAGATAGAAACCATCAGATTTGCAAGACAGCTTTGTGTATTAATAGGTACCAGGCATAAAAAAGGAGACTCAATAAAACGTCGTGCTAAAGCTGTAGGGAAAAATATAACAAGCAAACATCTTTCTCCCCACATCAAGGTACCTTGTAAGCTAACGAGCCAGAAACAGATGTTTGGTATCTTACTTTCAGAATCAGCAGCTCCCTAAAATGATTCCTGAGTTTTGTCATCTTTGGTGTTCTGCTCAAAGCCAACCGTTTAGAGACAGAAATAGTTCTGACAGCGCTATGCTGGCTGGTGCTTCCAGCTACGCTCTCTTGCCTGCAATTAAAACATTATGCTTTATATCCTTGTGATAAAAAGGGATAAAAAATTTTTCTTGGCATCCAAATAGTTACTATCTTCAGACTTTTATGAGAGTTTTGGATTTTGCTTAAGAAAACAGGAAATGGAAAAAATGTAAATAAAATAGAGATGTTGGAATAATCCCATAATGTACCCCTTTCATTCTCATGATGCTCAGTTGCTGAGGGTTGCCAAACCCTTTCAGTTATGTTAACACAAATTAAAATCATATTAAGGTGCAATTCCCAACTGTAGCTCACACATTAAGATGCCTTAACAAAAATGTGGGCAGACAGTAGTTTGTTGGAAAGAGAAAGAGATAGAGAGAGGGCAGAGAATGTAATTCCTTCACAGTAAGTGGAAGCATTTCTGGATGAAATAGTACTAGCAGTACTTATTAAATTTCATAACAGGATGTTCTCAGCTCAAATATCCTCCTTAGTCCTTGATTTTATAACCGAGACTGGCAGAGCAAAACCACTATGGGACCAGACAAATATAAAAGTTTTACTTATTTTAAATTGCTTTTTCCCTCTAGCATTGCTGCCCCAGACTCTCTGGATTCCTGAGATTCAGGCACACTCCTACATACCTCACTTCATGCACCAGGGGAAGGCCCTTTTACCTTCCAGATTCCTGCATTACCAGTTCTTAAACCAGCCTTGCAATTTGAATGTAGTTATCTTCTGGGTCTCTGTCCATCCATCCCTGGTCCCAGTCCCTGTCCACCACCGAAAAAACCCTCCCATCCTCTGAGTTTTCAGAGAAGGTAGAACAGCCATCTCTGTCTACTTTGCACATCAGTTAGCTCTAATAAGCTGGCATATAATTCTCAGCTTTGTCATAAAACCTTCACAGGTAGAGGTTCAGGGCTAGACAGACCTTTCGTCTTTTATTGACCATGCCCCCCTTTGAGACTCCTCAGGTGCAAACACCAGATGCATTCCCACCTTCTCTCTAGCACAGAGTAACCCAGTTAGGAAGGGTTGGAGCCTTCCTTTCCTCAAGCAACAGAGCACTATTGCTTGCTTTGGATATGCTAATATTTTCTGGGCCTCCTCCAAACTGTCTCCCTGCCCAGACAGATTGTTAATGACTGTTCCCAGGACTGCCTAAGCCTTTAACAGGTTGGTAACTCATTACGGTGAACAATGTCCCTTTTCCAAGGCAAGGAATTGCTCCAACATCAAAGTTCTGCCTTTCCATACATTAATTCTTGTATTTCACACAATATGTTTATTGGTAACCACACTTAATGCATACCTATATGACTAATGCATATGACTCACTACTGAATATTGATAAAGATCAGACAGAGAGACAGGCAGACGTTTCAGGGTGATAAGAGGTTTGGAATGGCACCTGTCTAAATAAGGAAACAAGATCAGATCATTAGCCTGCTATGATTTACAACAGATATTGCTGTTACCACCTGCACTGTGCTATTAGATTTTTTCTTTTTTTTGCATTATTTTTTCCTACATTATCAATCTTGCACCTAGGTAATGCTATTTTATTCTCACTTCTGGCTTGACCTGGGGCTGCCTCATCACCACAGACTTGCTGGGCAATCACTGAACCAAGGCTGATCCCAGTCACTGTCTCTGGGCCTGATCATGACCCTGATGGTGCTGACTCAACTTCAGGCCCCTTGTAGATGTGGTAGCCCCTTGCCTGCCTGGCTGTCACCCTCAGCACCCAGCTCACCTGCCCTTGTGGAGCTGCCAGCTGTCACTGATCCCCCAAACTATTCTGCCATCAAATTTGTTTCTTTTAAATAGCAGCTGCTCCTAGGATCCATCCAGAATCCTGACCATGCAGAGCTCTGCATTACCATTGCCAGTAGCAACAGCATGCTGGACAATCCCACAATTAGCTGCCAAATGAGCGTGTCTATTTGAGGACCCCTCTACCTCTGCACTCTGTGCTCTGTGAGTGCTCTGCGCTCACTCCACTTATTGCTTGTCCTTGGGAAGATCAAAGATTATTACATGTTTTGGAGCACAACCAGAACCTTAATTTTATTCCTGGTGCCTCATAATGTTAAAAGTTTAAAGAAGATGTTGATACTATGGCCCTCGCTTATGTTAGCAGCAGAAGTTCCTTCAATGCAAACACAGGGAAAGCAGGTGTTTGGCAGTGAGCAGTTTTTCTCTTGTGTCCACTCAAGAAGACATAATGGCAGCACATATCAAGCCTATTGATTGTGAATGCCAGCTATGGGGCTTACATGGAAACACGTCTCCGCTCCCAACAGGTTAGGAGGAACATTATACAGCTGAAAGCCAACCGTGAGTCAAGTGATTCATGGACAAGTAAAAGAGGCTTTGTTATGTTTTTTCTCCCTTGAAACAGAATTACGTTTCATGGATGGTGAGATAGAGAAGAGCCTCTACAGAGCTCCTGTGGATGCCATCCACAGAATTCTAATGTATGCTAAGTTGAATCATTAATATTCATAGATCAGTGTTACTGCCAAAAGAAATAATTTTTACAACAAATTTAGCTTACTGCATTCTGAGCTGTCAAATCTCTACAGGATTTTGAAGCTCACAAGCTCCTTTTAAGCTCAAACTGAATCCAGAAAACAAAACTATCTTTTAACTTTAATGAACTTCATTGTTCTACCTTTTTTGCTCCTTTTCCAGACACGCTAATCCTGTGGATTCAGCTTCTCAATTTCTCCAGCTCACCATGAGTTTGAAGAGGTCAGCCACTACTAAAGCCATCGGGGAATATCCTTAGATGGTCCTTTCATATTTTCAAAGGATTTAAACATATTTTTGGCAGACAGAAAACACAGAGATTACTTTCAGAATATACTGTTCTGTTCACTGCACTTCATTTCTCATAAAAACCTTTTTTTTTGGTTTTTTTTTACTAGCAGTAATGTCTTGAACTAGGCGATCATTTCAGTGAAAAGACTTAAATCAGCTTTAGCCTAAGCCAGCATGTATTTATTAAGTTCTACTTTTATCTAGTGAATTGTCTTTTGAGGCTACTTTGTTGTCTCCAGATACCACTGTGATTTATTAGGCTGTTGTTCAAACACGAGCAGAGGACGTTACAAAATATCACAACATAAGTCACACGGTGGATTCCCTATATCCCAATCGCCTGATTCTATCCACTAGTATCAGAGCAATCCAGCTCTGAAGAAGCCATACTTCACTTTTGCCTAAGAAAGAGACAAGCTGCAAAACCGTATGTTGTTTGTTATACTGAAGGAAGAGGAATAACAAAAAGGGAGCAGAGTTACCTATTACAGCTGATGTCTCAAACCAGCCTGGATAAATTCTTCTTCCTTTCACCCAACACTTTTTGTTCTGTTTTTATACCTTAAAAATTAAGATTTTCCTTAGATGGAAATATTGTCATAGTATCAGAGCTATGGCAAATTGCACTTCACGGTTATGGAAATCTCTGAAAATGTGCCTAAATTCAATCCTTGTGTGTGGGTTTCTTTAGAATTAGATCATGGGAAAGCTCTTTTCCGAAAATATTAATATATTTCAAAGGACAACTTAGATGCTAGTTCTCACACAAAAATAATCTCTCCAAATAACCTGAGGTTCAAACACTTTGATGGCTAAGAGAATTTGAAGATGAACAATCTTTGAGCACAACAGCCCCCTGAAACTAGAGATCCTTTATTCGTGTTCATCATCTGTATCAGACTTACTAGTGTGGGAGGATAAGAATGTGGCCTTGAGTCAAAGCAGCTTCACTGACATGGCAACTTTTTCATAATTGATCTGGCTGTGAAACTAAACCGGAATGCCACTGATCTATTTTCTTCGTAGGCTTACAAACCAGAGGGACAGGATTCCATGCAAGTTCATTGCCTAATTTGATTTTCAACCAAATTGCAATTTGTAACAAAAGATTCTGGAGAACATCACAGGCATATTTGTGGCAGAGATTCATACTGTTGGAAATTCATGTGTTGTTTGTTCTGTAAAACAAACATAAATCAAGTAATGGGAGGTCACATTAATAATACTTTAAAAACAAATTGTGAATAGTCATCATAAAACCCCTGAGTGTGTAGACTTGCATTTGTTCACTGCTTTATACCATCATTTCCAACAGTGGAGCAGCTCTCCGAAAGCTGCTACGACTCTCCATCAATAAGGCACCTATGTTTTTCCTAGTCAATACATACCAGTTCTGCCCGCTTGGAGTAAGTTTCTACGTCCTGCCGAGACCTAGGTAGGAAAAGGTGCATGGGCTAAAGACGCACTGCAGATTTTCATGCTTTGACTGCTTCTGTCTAATTCTCTTTTACAAATCAACCCCTGTGTCTATTCAGTACAACATAGCACTGTGTGGCAATCCCTACACCATTCCTCAGCAACCTTGTGCTGCACAGCACAGGGCGGTATATTGCTGAGTATTAAATTGGGCCACAGAAAATGACTATGTTAGCACAGCATTGCATACAGGGCCAATCAGCCCTGCATCACCAAAGGAGTTGTGATCTCAAGTAACACTATGAGGACCCAGATGTATTACCCCAGGTGCTGGAGCTATACCAGGGCTGGAGTGCACGTCCCCTTCTGGATGTGACTGATAAAACCATGACCCCTGAAGTACTCCCAGTTCCATGTCACAATGCCTTGCCAACAGTGTCCCTTCAATCAATCAAAGTTGTATCCGTAAAGCACGCTCCTGAATTTATTAGGTTATTCTATCCTGTTCTTTCAAGAGAAAAAGGTTGTGAAGCACCACATCCAGCAAAACCCTCAAGGGTGAGGGACAGGAGGGGGAAAAAGAGAAGTAGGTAAGGCAGAAACGTCTTCAGCTAACAGAGCTGTATCTGCAAGGGGATATGCGAGCTATAGCAGGAGTCCCAGTAGAGTGGCTACATTGCATGATGCAGATACAGCTACATGACCTATTTTGTTGCAATAAAATAAACTCCTATATGCAAATATGTACATCTATCTGTATTATGTTCCCCAGGAATTAAATATCCTTTACTGTTCTTTACTAAAATGGCGTTGCATGTAAAAGCCAAGACTTCTACAAACATAAAAGTAATTAGCATTAATGATAATTTACTGTATGGCCTGCGTACTCCTCCTGATTAGACTGTTAACTTTAATGTAAATGTCTATTTGTATTCTGCAAAAGATACTTTAATATTTGTGTTGTTTATAGCTGGAGTAGGGAAACAGTTTATGGAAAGCAATTTGTTCAATTTAATTCTTCAGTTGCCCATGAATATACCACACTCGTCACTGAATTTATTTTGTATTAAAAATAATTGATGAAAAAATGTTAGTATATAATTCTTGGTCTATAAATATATTTCTAAGCACTTCATTGTAGACAACTCATTCTACAGTCTAGAATTATGTACAGATCACATGGCATTACTTCTAGATATCTTTCTTTAGCTATTTTGCATAACCAATCCAGCAGTTATGCAAGCATTTTTATGGACAAATGTACTTACCAGAACACGTGTGTAAAGTGAATGCAAGAATACTCCAACACAAACTTTTTAGAAAATACTCTCCTGAAGGCATATATATTGACCAATTCTTTTGAGATAACACTGCACCGTTTCCTACTGCACATTCAATTTTTTTTTTTTTTTTTTTGCATATTCTGCACACCATCACAACAAAAAGGACAGAGTGACAATCAAGACACAGGAATACCTTGCTCAAGAGTTTGTTCAGAGATCAAGTTATGTTGAGTGGAAAAACTTACTTATGCATACTGTGACCCTTTATGAGAGCAGAAAGACTCCACCAATGTCTTTCGACAAAAGAATGTAAGTGGCTCCATGAATGGAACAGTTCAGAGCCACTCTGGGATAATACAGAGGGGCAAGAGTTTATGCAGTATTCAGTCAGTGCCTAATCTTTCCTTCTGCTCTCAAAGTGGCAGTGATTTCAAAAAACATACGAGCTAGAATGAATGAAGCATCTCACATGGACCAAATTCCTAAAAACACACAAACTATGTAAAAGTATAACTGAAAATTATGTCCGTAGGTAATTTTTAGTCTAAAAATGCATAAAAATCATAGAATATTTTTCCCATTAAGGGGGCCCACATGGGAGGATTTGCCAGATCAGAAAGAGACATCTACATCGCAAAAGTCTAGATCTGAGATGCTTTCCCCAGGATCTCATCACACTCCATGGAGATAAGCAGGCACTACCATGGACTACACATCTCACCCTGAAGTGAGATGCATCTAAAACAAGTCAGATGATTTATGCCCATTAGATATAAGCATATAGATTGCAGACATTGTAGATAAGATGAATCCTATCCAATGTTAATAAAGAAAGTTGTGACTGTGAAAGCCCTGCTACTAAGTACTCATCAGCAAGTAGAAACACATTTCCTGGATCATTTTAAGGGATTCTTTTTGCCCACAAATAGAAACCTGCATGCCAGAGAAAAGTAAATTCTTGTAACATATTCAGATGGACTAAACAGGAAGAAGGCTTCAGATTTTTCCTAGAGTGTAATCAACCCAATTAAAATTCAGAGGGACTCTTTTTAACTTCTTCCCTATTAAGCGATACAAACTTCTCCATTTATGGAAGAAGAGTTCATCTTCTAATGTAAAAAATGTGAAACAAGATGGTTTGGCACAGATCTAATTCTGCTTGCATGCATTTCTTAACTCTGTTTCATCAAGCTTCTATTCTTTGTATAAATACTCAAGTTGCTACATAAGCAAATCTTGCACAAATAATGACTGTCATTAAACTGCTCATTTAAACATTGATTCAAGTGAAATATCAGGGTTCTCTAGTCTGCCAGATAAGCACTTGGGAAGTGTTGCTCTGTTATTTGACATGTTTCCCTTTTTTTAAATCCTGAAGAATTCCATGACTTGCACGATAAGCAGCTTTACATTTTAAACTGGATGAGCATAGATACTGAAGTAAAGAAGAAATCTATCATAGAAAGAATAAACAACTCTGTTGATGCTTCATTGTTGACAGGCTTTCTTGAATAGAACTAAAACATTTTCTTGCTTTGGGGCACAAATGGATTTAAAATCTCACAGTGGTCAAAGCACAAAATGAATTCAAGTTCAAGAAGCACGGAGTACACCTCTGTAAAAGGAAAACTTATGAACAAAGGATATTCTGTTTTCAAAGCAAAGGAAATTAAAGACTCTTGCTATTTTACCCACATGAATTCCCATCTAAGTCAATCCACAAATACCTTCATTGCTTAATGAAATAAAAGGACACATAACACTCATCAGCTGACAATCCAGATATTTTCCCTCTCTGGTAGTATGACCCTGGTATTTAGGCACCTCTGTCATGAAAGACGTGGACACTGCAAAGGACTGCCTGTGATTTAATGAGCTCTCATCTAAAATGCATACACTGAACAGGAAATAGCATTTTTAAAGTCACGCTCGTAGGCCTAGAGTGGAGTTTATATGTTGCTTTTATCGGCAGGCCTCTCCCTGCCTAGGCAAAATGGACCCACATTGTTCTGCTGGCTGCCAGACTCCAGCAGGCTTTTCTCATCAGCTGGGGGGTGGCAGCTTTGGGCTCAAGCCAGTGGCATCTCCACACCTCCCTGCTTATCCTTCTAATTAATCATTACCCAGAGATTCCCAATGTGATAAAAGGTGTTAAATGACAGCAGAGGGGAGGGGATCTGGATACAGAGTTTATGAGCAAATAGTAGGTAACACTGTCTATTAAATAAGATGCTACAATTTAGGATTGGAGGTCAGTTGTTTTCAGCACTTGCTTCAACAAAAGAAAAATTGAGAACAGGCCTAAAGAGAACGAAGCATTTGCACAGCAACAGTACGGAGTGAGAGAAGACTCTAAAGGGATAAACTTTTAACAGCGATTTCAGATTTCAGTTACTTCTGTTTACTTGCACACTGCAGGGTCACTGCAACTATAATCATTTGCATACATTTACACTACCAAGCAAGAGCTAAATGAGAAAGATGCCAATTTCAGCCAATTCTCAGCAGGGAACGATCTTACTCTCATTTATCTCTCATTGACTTACACCTGCAAATTGAGACATGAATTGCCCAACAAAAGTTGCAGGAACCAGTCACGACCATACCAACACCAGGAGTCCTACAAAACACGAGCAAAAAAACCTGCTGTGGTTGCAATAGTTCACAAACAAACCTTGAAGGGAAGACAGATGCTCCTTTTGTAGCTGGAAGGGAGCATTTGTGACTCGCTACACAGAAAAAAAGCGTTTCTCAGTCCTCCACAATCCCCATTGCATCACTCACTGAACATTTTTTGTGAAAATAATTCCTCCCTCTCTCAAATTTGTTGCAGTCTTTCTTTGCAAAATATCAACTTTTTGGAGAAAAATCGTGAGACACAAAATGGTATGCTTGAAAAATATTAGTTCTAAACTAAAAAGCAGCTTGGCTGCCTCTTTTTCCCATTTCTCCTTTACGCCCTGGGCCTTCTGGCTGTACAACTGCACCAAAGGCAGTGACATAAAGGTAACAACCTCAGGGTCCTTACGTAGGTTTTAATTGCATTTTAAAGTAAAGAGTAGCAGTACAAGGTATGATGAGGAAATATTGCCTATGGTGAAGCTTTCAAAGGTTTTGACTTGCAAAACTAAAATTTCTTCTTCACCTAGTAAGCAGCTTTGCCCAGGAGGAAAACAATACGGACCTTTAGGTGTGTTTATAAGCCGATTATGCATGAAGGAGGTATGGAGGACTTTTCTATTTACTATGACTTCTCCATAGGTATTATCAATGGGCAAGTAACAAACTTGTATAAAGCTGTACTGCTGTGTGGGACTAAATATCTGTATTTTGTATCTGAAAAAAAGCTTATTGAGTATATTTAAGATCCCTAAAACATTGTTCAGCTTGGAGAACAGGAAGAAGAAGAGTAGGAAGGACTTTATATATCCTTTATACATATCTTTTATATGCAAAGTAGGACAGATGAGAGGATTCCAAGCAACACCATGTGCTTAGCATTTACATACAGAAGTGGTGCAATGTAACCATCATTCACCCTCCAAGTAAATTACTTTAAGAACTAGCTATAATCCAGTACTGGTATCATTTACGCATCAAGGAGAAGATTTATTATTCTTTCTTTGGGTTTCACTCCTATAAATTTTAGAAGTTTTTTGCTATGCGTAACCAACTCTCGTAAATCATCTCCTGCAGAGGTAAGTAAACCCATCCTCCAGGTAAAACTTCCCAGGTTTCTTTGCATTTGGATGGCATAGCTTTTAAAGACAATTTACTTCAACTCATTCCCCACGTTCTCTTCTTCACCAGCAGGTAACTTCTCAGAAGAATTTGGCTGACTTAATTGGTCTCACCCTTGATTCTAGAGAAGCTTAGTTCCAGAGTGTTTATCCAGCAGTTGCAACATATAGACCATGCTCCAGTCTCCACCTGATAGCTAGCCCAGCTTCCAAGAGGCCTCAGTTGCTTTCCATTTTGAAGCAGAGATCAAATATTGCAGTACAGCTTCAAGAAAATCTCTTAAAGCTTGGGAAGTACATAATACCCAGGAGGCCACAAAGGCATGAAAAGATCAAAATCAACTTTACACAAAAGAGGAATTGCTAAAATTGCTCAAAATTAAAATTCAAAAGATGAAATAGTTGAAAAAGAGAAACAATATGAGTCCCTTCTTTGGAAGTATTTCTTTTTACGAATATGCTCATAGTTATTCATACAAGTATAAGTTCAAACATTTCAACACAGTAAAAATGTCATTTTTACCATTGTGCATACACAAGGCCAAACAAAAGTCACTTTATATATCCTTGAATACACTGTTCCACTGTGTAAATTACTCAGGTTAAGGGAACACAGATAGTGGAAGTTGTTCTTATTTTGTGAATAGATGAAGGTTTCAGAAAATTTAGAAAAAATGGATTAAACAAGACTCACATTTCTCTTTACCAGTGAAAAACAATCTATTCTCAAATTGGATAAATGCAGCATTTTAAAAATAAGTGAGAAGTCTCTTACACTAACTGAATAAAAACAGGGGTTTAATATTGAGGATTAATGTGTATCCCTTTTCTTTGTGTATGACTTACAGACAGTACAATTCAAGGCACAACTTTATTACAGTTAAGTGGTAAAATAAATCTTGTTTATGAGAGTTTGTTTGAACCCCATTCGGAGTCATATATTGAGATATGTAAGTGCTTCCATGAAAGATTACCTTGCAGTAAGTATTCATCCTCCTGAAACATAAATTCTGCAAATTATTTTTAGATGTGCTAAAATGTAGCTCATTCAGCAAAGAATGAGCAGTTTGAATAATGAAAAGGAGGGATGTAAAAAAAAATAAGCGGGCCTTGCAAATTTGCAAATAATATAATCACAGTGAATCTGCCTGGTACTGTCTGTTCATACTCTTTGATTCTCTTAGCAAGATTATACCCTTGAAACACTTGTGAGTTTGAGAGAAGAGGGCATCTCCATGGCAGCTACTAAGTGCTTTTACATACAAGGAGAGAATAAGGAGCTTTTACTAGGTAAGTACATCCTTGACTATGACGGAGAGAAAGGTTAGCAATCAAAACCAAATAGTCAGCTTGTAACATGACACATAAAGAAGGAAGCTGCAACACCACTGGAGTTTGTATGAGAATTCTCCAAACTGCAATTTACTCCAAGGAAAGTATCATTTGCAAACACTGAGCAAGGCACCATCCATAGTCAAGCAGGGTAGGCAGTTCCCCAGGGCTAATAATCTGTACTGGTTTTGGCTGGGATAGAGCTGATTTTCTTCATAGAAGGTCTTATGGCACTACGTGTTGGATTTGTGACCAAAACAGTGTTGATAACACACTGATGTTTTAGATATTGCTGAGCAGTGCTTGCAGAGTGTCGAGGCCTTTTATCCTTCTCACGCTGCCCCACCAGCATTTGGCTGGGGGTGCACAAGAAGCTGGGAGGGGACACAGCTGGGACAGCTGACCCCAAGTGACCAAAGGGATAACCCAGACCATATGACATCGTGCTCGGCAATAAAACCTGGGGGGGGAGGAGGAGGAGGAAGGGGGGACGTTCGGAGTGATGGCATTCGTCTTCCCAAGTAGCCATTAGGTGTGGTGGAGCCCTGCTTTCCTGGAAATGGCTAAACACCTGCCTGCCGATGGGAAGGAGTGAATGAATTCCTTATTTTGCTTTGCTTGCACGCGCAGCTTTTGCTTTACCTGTTGAACTGTCTTTCTCTCGACCCACAGGTTTCCTCCCTTTTGCCCGTCCCATTCTCTCCCCCATCCCACTGTGTGGGGCTTAGCTCCCTCCTGGGGTTAAACCACATCATCATCTAAGACTGAAGTCAATCAGATGACTGATAATGGTTTTAAACAAAAGGCTAATACAAATACAATGCTTTCAGTGCATCTCTTCTGGCATGCTTCGAAAAAGTGAACCACTTCTAACAACTTTTATCAACTTGTACCATTATAGTGTCTAAGCCAGGGCAGTATGAACAAGACGACACACCTGAGGAGAGGAGACTGTAAAACACAAGACAAAGGCACGCTGATTACAAAGGTCAAGGAGGAGGAAACAATAAAAAAAAAGTAGCTGTGACAGTAGTATGACATATGACTCCAGAATTAGTTTGTAGTGTACCAGGCTCTGTATAGACATTGCAGAAGAATTTTCCTACCTCATTTAAAATTGTTGAATGATAAAGAGAAGAAACAAGCAAGTAAATATTACAATTACACAGAGGCACCGAACATTTTTGTTATGCTAGTCATGAAAGCCAAATATGCAGATCAGTGTGGTAATTTCTAACGACTGAAAAGGAAAATAATAGAGCCTCTCCTCACAATACGAACACTACAATATCAACGTTGATGACTACTCCGCAATTGCAAAGTAACAGTGTTTCAGTACCAGAGCTATTACTTACCACCTCATATTTAAAAAGTTCTCCTAAAAATGAGTTACAGCTGTACATTCCCACTCCCAGCCACAGTTCTGGCCAGATAAAGGCACCATCTGCAGATGTTAAGTGTCCACAAAGAATAATCCTCTTCAGACACAGGTAAACCTTAACACTTAGGAGACAGTTAAATATACCAAGAAAATAACATTAGAATGTGAATCCAAGCAACTTCTTCGGAAAGCCTTTAGCTTCCTAGAAACCTCTTAGGGACTTCCTGACTTCTGCAGCCTTTGTGAGCCAGCGGATAAACCATGCAAATAAATGCTACCCACATCTACGGACTTTTCTAACTGCCCCACCTTTATTTAGTAGTACAAACAATTTTGAAGGTCCCTCCAGATGTTCACTTATCTGCTTTCTCCACATTGTCAGGCCCCATTCCTCTGACATGCAGACCAATGAAAGAATACTTCATGCCCATACCAGCAAACAATTCTGGCTTCCAGAACAAGGAGACTGCACCCAAGAGTACCTACAAGAAATGGTCCTTACCACAGACTGACCATTAAACCAAACCAGAAGAGTAGAGGGTAGTAGCCATCCTGATCCAAACCAACGACAAAGACCATCTGAAAACCAGAGACAGCCAAGTGTCTGTGCCCACAAACGTTCCCGGATAGGTTTAGTTCCCTGGCCACTAAGCGTGCTGCATTTCAGTACTATCTGACTTGTCCAAGAGCCCAGGATGACCTTGAGATGAAAGTCCCAACAGGGTTTCCACTTTGCAGTGTCGGACACTCAGTCGGTGCAAGCCCAGAAGGGTCCCTCTCCCAGTTTGCTGCATGGCTTAGTGTTTGGCACATAGCTACCTCGCTAGTCAGGAACCGCACAGCTCTCAGGCCAGCAGGGCCCTACAAAGCAATGGAACTCTTTAGGGTATCTACTGTTAGCAACGCTAACACTTTATCTATGCTTCTCTTCCTGCAAAAAGACTGGGGGCAGATCCACTGGCAGAAAGTGAAGCGCGGTCCCTCCAAATGCTGTAAGTGTGATTAGACCTCTCACTGCCCATTCACTGATCAGTCCGGACACAGGAGAACATCACTAGCCTTTCTGTATTTCCAAAGGGTTGTATGATTAGTGGCGATTCTGCAGTCCTACTCTATGGGACACCGTTTAGCCAACAAGCAGGAAATGCTGTAAGAGGAAAGTAAGGGAATTGTAATCATCAGGGTTTGGAGGGGAGCAGAACTGTTTCTTTTGAAGGGGGAAGCAAACACAAAATGAATGTGAGCTTGCTGAATGTGTGCTTGCAGCACATTCAGCAAATCTTACTGAGGCAAGCATGTGTTTTCCATACTCTTTCTTCAAAGTACACGGAGATCCTGCCAGTAAAGCTCTAAACTGATGTTGCGTTTAACTACTACGGCAGCCTTTACTTTACCATAAACTTACCTCATCAAAGCTTTTTTTATTAATGGGAATAAGGCCAGGCCTTTCTTACTGATGTAAATCCAGAAAAAGCATCACCAAAACCCATAGATATACCAAGTTTCTGTTTGTGCATGTAAATCACATACATACTTAATACCCACTTGTTTACTTAAACAAGGAATTTAAGTCCATACAAAAGGAAGGCCAATTAAAAACTCCACATAAGGAAAAACGGAAACTAGTAACACATATGTAAAATAAATTATATAGGAGCACTGCTATTAATTTGTGGAGTCAAGCTAGAGTTAGTATTTAAATGCTCATTGAAATATATATACAAGATATTTTTCCTGTCCCTTGTGTACTATGAAAGACTTAAAAATAGTATGACATTTGGGATTGCAGCTTTAAAAATATATAAGCAAAAGTACTTGCATAGCTATTTTGGTCATTGATTGGGGGAAGTTATTTGGATTTTCACTTAGTCTTGCAACACATCTGCAATTATTTTGTGTTATACAGAACACACGTTTCATGAAACATAATACCAATTAAAGAGCTACTCTATATTTAAGTTTGACCATTTATAATTTTTTTAAAAGGTTGGCTGTACGTGTTTAAGTTAAAATGACAGAAAATAAGAGGATTTAAAGGTATTGAGGATGGTATTATCATTACCACTGGCGTCTGTTTCTATAGCAGTTTTTATCCCAGGATTGCAACATGTTAATTGAGGCTTCTGTTCAGAAGAGCTTTCGTCTCCGGGAAGGCCGTTTAGCACATGCTTAGTGAGACTGATGCATATGCTTAAATTTAAGCTCATTTTAATGTGACTTCCTGAACAGTGATGTAGCTTTAGCACACAGGTAAGGGAGTTTTTTCTCTTTACAATTAACTACATTTCATACTATCCCTGAGGTCTTCGCAACTCACATAGTCTCTTTAACGAATTTTGCTCTACTGTAGTCCAGGGAAATGAAACAGACAGACTGAGATGCACATTTTCCAATCTGGTCCTTAATTTGGGGGAGATTTCCTTCTCCAGACCAGCCTAGAATCCTAGGGACTTTTCTGAATATGAAGACCTAACTATGTAAAAAGGGGAACTCAAACCCAGGCTACTCAGATTTACTGGTTCTTTCATATTTGGCTCTAAAATTGCAGAAAATTAGCTTGTTATAGAAACATTAGATCTCTGGTCACCATTAATGTCAGCAAGAGTCATTACAATTTACAGCCTCACAAAGTCAACAAACACATAAAAGAATGTAAAACATTTAAAGGACATAAAGAAAAGCAAAATTATGCTCTGATCACTGTTACACGTGCTTCAGGAGTTTCCCTTTAGGATATATTTATGAGTTCTGCATAGAGTGTTTTAACCAAGCAACATGTTGAAACCAGACAGTTCCATTCCCAGCACTGAGAGCCCAGTAGACACAAACCTTGTCTCCTCTAGAGGTGTGCAACCACATTAATGCAACAATGAATCCAAGTTAACGTCCTAAAATGCATGAAGATGGCATTTCTTTTCCTGTTTCAACTTCTAATTTGAAGAGTATTGCAATGCACTGTAGGAAGGGTTCGAGAGTAAGCAAAGGAAATGAGAAATCCACTTTCCATTAGCTCATAGGAAAGGTGAAGCACATCCGACCCAGAGACCCACCCACCCTGAACTGTCCTGGCACATTTCAAGAAAGCAAGCAAGATCATATGACCAAGACCAAACAGTTAATATATTGCATCCTTGTTGTATACGTGTACATAGTATTTAACATTTTTCCTCTTTCTCTAGAGCACTCAGCCTCGGTCTGGCAAGTGGGCTGCACACCACAAGTTGCATGCTTGGTTTTTGTCATTGCCAAGTCCCAGCAGTGCTCACTGGACTCCTCTTGCAAACCAAACTGCAATCGCCAAGCTCAAATAAACTTTTGTTCTCCTTTACACTATGTCTGGCCATCAGAGGTAGGAAAGATAGCAGCATTTTATGTGGTCCAGCTGAAGTCTTAAACTGCACCTGCTGTTTGGAGATCAGCTCCAGAAAGACAGATGTTTTAATAAGGTAAGTGTTGATAGAGTTTTGTATTTCTCTCAACTCGGTGGTCTTAAACACATCTTTGGAAGTACCACTTAGCAGCATTTCAATACTGATGCTCTTGAGTCCCTGCAAGTGTAAGTTCCTTTAGAACTTATGTCAGGAAGACGTCTCAAAGGAAAATCCACTTTGTTGGAAAATTCCTGCTGATCTCACAAATAAGCAATGTAATAGTAACTAACCTTGGCAGTTAAGCACTTTGAAATAAGTATATTTGTACATCTGCTTCCCAAACACACAGGAAAAGTGGTGAACTTTGCTATTTACTCAGAGATTAACAAGCACCATGAGGTAGGAATCCCAAAAACAGGCTGAAGAGAGGAGAGGGATTTCTGATGAACTCTGCCGACAGCTCCTTCCTGCTGCAACCACTGGGAGCTCCCAGGCAGGCACCGTGAAGCGCTCACTCAGTGCAACACTTTGTGCATAAGATTGCTGAAAAACACTAGAGGTTTTGTCATTTCAAACCGCAACTTTTCACTGTCCCAGAAACACAAAGGGCCCATGCGAAGCAGAGAGCTAGCAGCACAGCGCAATGCTTATTAAGCCAACAGCTGGATTCTGTCCTGACTTCAATTTCTAATTTCAGAGCTTAGCCTCAAGCAATGTGTCATTACTTGTCTCATACTGAAGTAACAGCAACATAGATAATCACAATAACACAATTTTTGCAAAAAATCTCATTTCCAAAAGTAGAACACAAGAGACCTTGCCCGGTCCCTGCTAACACTCGCTGTTTGAAACTCCATCTGCTCTAGATATAATAAAACTCTGAAAACATGGACTTTCAGTGGAGCTGGCAGGCACATTTCTCCACTCAAAAAGTTAACATGATCTTGAACACTGAGAATTACTTTTTCTAAACGTGGCATTCAAAGAGGGTACTTGAGAAGTAGTCTCAGTTTGGGCTTATAGTTCTGGCGTCTGGCGGTGAGAGGTAAAGATCAGCACTAACTCTGTTTTGTCACTGATGTGTTGAATGTTACAGACTTAATACTTCCCATGACTTGAGCACACAAGTCTGTGGGCTCTCAGAGATGGCTGCCTCTCTTCTGAAGGTCTCAAACAGCTTAGGATCTGAAGGGAAAAGATGTTACAGACCCTTCTCCTCTCTTTCAATACTTTGAAAGAGACACGTACTGGGACAAACTGAAGATCAACTCCCAAATGACAGCTGGAGAGACCTGTACATTGATGAAATTACGCTACTGAATCTGGTTTTTGTTGATTTGTGTTTGTCTGCCAGCTGCCTAGCATCTTGGTTAAGTTCCCTGAAGAACAGTCCAAATACGTAGGCACCCCAAACTCATATGCTGTCATGCAACTCATGCTATGTTGCAGATAATTTAGCTGGCTACAGAAAGTCAGAAGCTGGTCTGATGTGTCACACCAGCAAAACATTATTTTGCTATAAAGCTAATAAAGGCATAATAAAAAATTATTAATATATTAAGTATAATTAAATTACCAGTTTATTAATATTGAAAATTGTCATTATATGTTATTTCTTATATTATTATCAATAATAATAAAGATTTAGCATTATAAAGCTGCACACTGGCAAAAGGCACTTTCTTAGATACTTTTGCTTGACATCAAAAGCAGGAAGCCAACAAGAACATCCTAGAAAACCTCTTCAGGAATTGCAGCCCCCTCAGAAATACCGCACACCATCACAGAACACTTATTTAAAACACTTGGAAGAACCCAAGGCTGACACAATGTATGAGACCATGCTTTCAGTCTTCCCAGCTTGCTCTCTCGTATGGCATTTGCCACCTTGCCAAGACATTTATTCCACCTTTTGGACTATTATTCGTAATGAGAAAAATTATTTTATTTGTTTGAACACTGTGATCAGCATCATTTTGCAGAGTACACACTGATCTCTTTAGATTTGTGTTCACAGAAGTGTCTCAAGATATTGTGAACTGGCAGATGTTGCCCTCAGTGACCAGGAGCTTGTCCCAAACACTGCAGTCAAATATTAGGTCTGATTACAATGTTGCATATATTTTTTTTTCTAAATTGGATTACGTCTATTGAAATAATGGCATTTTCCCAAGCCAGCCCCAAAGACAAGGAGGCTGCTCAGCAGCAGCAAAGCTCCCCATGGAATTCTAGCGGACCACAAAAGGAAACGTGTTAAGGGCTAAATTAAATCCATCCTTTACATGGGCAGAAAAGGACAAAAACAATACAAGAATAGTTCCTTCTTGCCATGCTCCGAGCACCACGAGCTGCAAACAGATGAGCGGAAGCAGCATTGTGGCCCTATCCTGCACCGCCCTGGGAGCCAGTTCAATCCTGCCACCCCAAAGGGTGGTAGAGCCTGTTATGGAGACACCACTTCTGAAGCACGACATGTCTGAGCTGCACATTTCTGAAGGATTAGGGAGCATTCGAGGGAAATATTGCTACAAGCTCACCTTGGCTTTATCCTTCCTCCCCCTCCACAAATCTGCTACTGGCCACTGCAGGAGATGTAACACTAAGCTAGACGGACCTTTGGTCTGCTCTGGTGTGTCCATTCTTATGTTCAACCTCACACAACTTCTGGACTTTTTTAGGAGGAATTTTGTTTCCCTGAAGTGCATTTCTCTTTTTTTTGAATAGTGAGGCTCATCAGACCTGCTACATCAGCTAACGTTTTTCTCCCTCCCAATGACCCATCAGCTCATATTCTTCCCCCAAAGCATTTCAAAATATCTGAAAGATATGTCTAGGTTTCATAGGTATTTCATCTTTCAAATCTGGCTTCTGTATTGCCTATAGTTTTTGAAAAGAACCAGCTACTTCCTACTATTATTTCTTCCGCTATTTTTAATAGAGGCTGCTTCTGTTCAGCATGCTTTTGAAATCACACTAATTACACAGTTATCTTCTGGCGTATCTGCACAGATGTGTGTGGAAAGACCTCCCTAGAAGCCTTAAGGCATATTTGCTCACCATTGATATTTCATCTGTTTCAGTGCATAACAGGTTACTCTGGGCTGGAAACCAGGTGAAGATGGTTTCAGCCAGACACTGCTGCAGTGGAGAAGCTGCATCGCCTTCCCCAGGCAGCAGGGGCCCTAAATCCCTGCAGAAGGGAAAGGTAAAACCTTAAACCGCAGCAGCTAAACCCACCCAAGCTTTCCGTCAGAGCCCTCCTTTAGGAAGTCTCACTCTTAGATCTTAGAAAAGGTCATGTATTTAAAGCAATATGAAACAAAAATGTTATTGCTGCCTAATTTTCAAGGCCGTGAGCAAAAGGTTTCTCAGGTGCCTTGAAGAAAATGTCAAGGTACAGAGAATTTTTTTCATAAAAACCTTTCTTGCCCAGATGAAAGTTTACTACTCTCAGCCTGCAGAGGAAACAAAGGAAAACAAAAATAAAGTACATACTATAACAACCCCAAGGCACAACAAGAAAAAAAGGCAGAAAGAAATAATTCACAGCAAGGTTAGAGAAACATAAGAGAAGAATTACAATAATGTAACATAACAGGTGTAAGAAAGCAAAATGAATGGATTAGATAGGGCTGGATCAACATGAGACACTAGCGTGGCCTGACCTTTAGAGCAAAGGTGTACAAACAGTAAATTACTGCCAAAAGCAGTTTGTGATCCAGTGCCAGTAGCAGCTAATTTGCTACAGTGGAAGAAAAGGGGTGACACGAGATTACAGCTGCTGTTTATACGTGGGAGAGGACAATGCAATGCATATTTCTGGGCAGCACAGTGCTAGTCAAACAGAGCTGGCAGGCGACTTTTTGGTGCATTCCTCGTCAGGGTTCAGGGACGTTTCAATGGCCCAGATGATGTCTGAGGCGTGTAGGAGAAAGGAAAACAAACCCCAAAGTTGCTGCACACAGATATGAAGACAACAGCCTGCACTTGGAGTGGTGCAAGGCTAATGACTGTGAAATGATACAGACTAGGTGAGGCAATTGGTTTTTGCATGCGCAGTGTATGTGGGCAAATTCCCATGGGAATAAGAAAAAGTTGAACGTGTCACCCTGACTGTGTTTGCTATATATTCAATATTGGGTGAGAGACTAGCGAGCCTGATACTACGTCTGAGAAAAGATAGCTACCTATGACAATAATTCTTAAAACCATTTTGGGTTGGACAGGGGATGCGCTGTAAAAGTGCTTGTCCTGTACAGAGAAACAGCAGATGATCCAAGGTCAGCAGACTGACAAAGACTTACTTCAGAGATGTCTACGAGAAGATAATTTGGAAAGAGAGCCATTATCTGCAGATCATGCTAAAAGATTGTGCTGTATCCCAAAGTGAAGAGAGCAAAGAGGACCCCTAAGGAGATCTCAAACAGTATTCATGCTTGAGCTTTATTCATTTGGTCTGATGTCATAAATTTATGATCCCCGTAAATGGATATCGCTCACCAGTTGGTCTTTATAGCTGCTCACAAGGTAACGCGCTGACAGCACTGCTCAGCATTTACATCACCACCTTCTGAGATGGATACGAATCATAGATATAAATGATATATTTGCATATGAGAAAGACCTTTACTTAGTCAAAACAAAGTTTTATACATTAGGAGACAGCCAATATAAATATGGCTTTCCCTGTGCATTTAACTGTTTTAATTAAATGAATTGTGTTTCTCTATCATGAAGCTGCTATAGTCACACACACTGCAATGCCACTGTGCTTAGCAGAATAAAAATCCACTTCCCCAAAGAGCTGACAGGCAAGTCCTCCTGCGAGTCAAGTTAGTCTAGAATAAATTTAGAATTTATCAGATGCCCTAAGATTTTACAGTTTTACCAGCAAGTAAGAAATCTCCTTGAGTTTATAATCTTGGGAACCTAATTGTAAACTGAATGCAATTATAAAACTCTATATTATAGGGTGTGGTTAGATACCCTCCAGTTATACATCAACAAAATTTCCATTACGATATTGTTTAATTCTACATTCTTTGGCTTTAAAACCAGTTTTGGTTATAGCAGTCATATAATTTCTCTGCTACATTTAGATGTGAGACTCTAAACTGTGACATCCTATAAATACATCTGAGAGAGATAAACTTCCAATATTTGGTTGTTACTTAATAAAGGAGGAGAAAAACAGACAGAGATAAAAAGAACGGTGTTTGGTGAGGTAATCTAGCTGACTTCCTAGTCCAAAGGAACAAGACTAACCAATTACCTTTGGCCCTTAGGCCACCTTGTAACAGAGTGGGAACAAAAGTCTTTAAAATCTGACTTCAGCACTTTCCAAAAACCGGCTTCCCAGATAGAAGCTCATGGTAAGATAAAATCACAGGTACAGCAAACGCCCAATTTGGTATCATATTTTCTAGTAATTCTGCCAACAACAGATAATAGGATTTGAATATATTCTTATTAGGTGTTTCAACACAGTATATTTCAAAAGATGGTACTTTCTGCTTTTGGTTACCAAATTTTCCTCTTCATTTTTTTCACAGAACTTGAAAATGATCCTACAAGGAGTTATTGACAAATGATGTTTGTTATCTAAAGTGGCTAGCAGAAGCATATCCTCCCCACAGCATGAAAGCACATTATACTGATATGCTATAGAGCGCCAGAAGCCAAATGAAAATTTTCTCCCATTACCTATGGAGTCTGACAATGATAATACTTTAATTACAAAACTGAAATTCAGGCTATGTTGGCTGAAAGGCTTCCCAGAGCTCACCAGTCATTCTGAGTTTGTTTCTTTTTTCAAGGAGAAGCCACAGAAATCAGAAGAAACTTCTGAGACTGCTCAGTTTTGACCCCATGCCAAGCGCAGCTTGAGGGCACAAGTTCTGATTATTTGGGGGTTTAGTCTTGGGTTCCACTCAAATCCCCCAATACCAAGCAAAATTCAGAGGAAATAGGAAGCCTCCCACCACTGTCGTATCCCATCTCAGCAATTCACTGGGAACGCTCGTTCTGTGACTCCTCTTTAAAACCACACGATAAACCTCAAAGCTGCTAATTGGTGGAAATTTATCTCTGCATCTTTGCCTAATGTGGCCACCCAAGATGCTGCGATATTACTAAATATGTAACAGAGAAGAAAGCAACTAAACTCAAGCCAGAAGCATAGTCATTGCTGAAGATAACAGGCTTTCCTGTGAATGCTCCTTGTGAATGTTAATTTACAGACAAGAGAAGTGGAGAGATGATTTCAAAGTATGGAGAAATGGGACAAAAATTACAGCAGAGTACTTATACTGCATGGCTTCAGGGAAGTTGTGTGTGCAAAAAGGAATTGCTCTGAGCGTGGGTCAGTGGCAGAGAGGGGCAACCTCTCTGTGAATGAAATTCCCATCTGGAAAACCACTCCCATGACCATGTGGGGCCCAGGCACATCTCCCCTCTGGGTGGTTTGGCTCCAAGGATCAGTAAATTCACTCACCCGAAGTTGTTCTAGACATTTTTTAACTTACCTATTTCCCCTCCCTAAAAAACTAATGGAATTCTTTTTGAGGCTAATATTAACACATTTTTCACAGTAATTTGGCTTTCAGTTTCCTATAGTTGAAGTAAGAAAATTAGGCATGGTTTAAATCTGAAATTAAGCTTCATGTTCTCTGTATGGCTTTGTAGTAGGCTCATATAGCGACAGCAGGTTTACACATAACAGAAACTGATGATGTTTAGGCTTTTGTTCAGCTCTTAATAAACAGATAGGGAACTCTGTCCCTTCAGAGTGTCTGCTGCACACCTAAATAGTTATTCAGGTAAGCCAAAAGAGTAAAAGAAGGCTCTCCAGAACTGCAATCAAAGGCAGAGTAGTAAATACCCCTCATGTGTGTGAAGAGTGGAGGAGAGTAGAGACTGAGACTCACTGATATGCTGGACTGACCTTCTGCTGTTACTCACCAGAAACTTGGACCAGATTTTCCTTTATGTTTGAGCTCTGCTTAATGTATGAGAATAGGGCTGGGCACTAGTTCCATCTTCCTGACTCTTACGGACAGTCTACACTCCTGACATAAAGGCTAAATCCAGCAACACATGCCTATCAGAAAGTACATTCAATAGCCAAAGACTACCGCTATTTCTAGCTCAAGCTGACCCCTATCCTGCAATGGAGTCTAAGCTGGCTTTGCCTTATGCAGATTAAGAAATCTTCTGCCTTCTCTCTCTTTCCAGTCTGAAACTCTTAACTGAGCATACTACAACTGAGAACTAAGGCCAAACTGTTTATAAATTATAATGATAAATGATAATAATTATTAAGGTTCATTGCAGCTGGATTTGCTGAAGCACATACACAGTTAACCAGTACAACCAGTGAAAACTTCACTTTTGCTCCTGACTCCAATTTTTTCATTTAGTGCCATGAAAAAACATGGATTATTTTTTCCATTAAGGAGACTTGTAACATTGCACATTGTTCCATTAGCGACTGAGGGACCACTCTTTCAAAGAACCACTGGAAAGAAAGAGTTCAGAGATGAAAAGAATAAAAGGATGAACAAAGGACTGGTGACTTTTTAAGGTGATGCAAACATCTTTTCTAAGTGCTTTTGAGCTGAACTTCACACATGCCTGTTCCATTCTCCTTTCTAAGCCAACTCTAATGGCTCTTTTAGCATTGCGATGACACATGCATATGGATGGGAATCTCTTCTGAGCTCCCTGAATGCTTTAAAAGCCCAAGAGACTGCATTGTAAGTATTTAACCAGAGCACTTGCCTTCAATGTATATATCACTTTGCAAATTGCCAGTGCTACAGAATATTCATGCCAGCTCATATGGGACCGAAGTTATACTCAACCTGACAGCAGCCGCACTGCCATCACATATGCTCTGAAATAACCCTTGGTCAAAGCCTCAGAACTGCAACGTTGTACGCTTTCGTGTAACCAATCCATCATTTATTTTGTTTGTTGCCCAGCCCTAAGACTTGCAAACCATGGCTAAGTTTTCCTGCAATGCAATTACTAGCTGATATCGTGCCAAGTTCAGACGAATGGTTTTCATGCATCATTAAACATATTCAGAGTAGGGATCCTAGAAGAGGTTTCAAACTAACTTGAAGAGATTTTATTATTAAGTTTTTCATAAACGGCCCACTTCTCAGCTTGTAGCTCTGTCCTCATAAACATTTAAAATATATAGTTAATACATCAGCTTCCCAGGAAGTGCCATATTAGCTGTTGAGGTTTTTTCATGATGAAATTGAAAAAACAAGTGCCTAGTAATGGCCCTCCAAATGAGATAAAGATCTCATTTTCTGCCTTCCATTAGTATTGTCTGGCTTATTTCTCCACACTAGCTCATTGTATGTTTGTGTGTATATATACAGACATAGCATTATAGGTCCATGGGGTTTTTTCACATGCAGGAAAATAACAGACCATCCCAATTTTGTATGAGCTGTCACTTAGGAATCAAAACGATGTTCCAGCCTTGTCTAGCCTTTCCTCACCTCACCATTTTCTACTGTACAAAAGGGAGCAACTCTACAATAAATGAACTTATCTTTTACACAACATCCCCATTATAGGTATTTAGCAAAATAGGAGGGCTCGGACGAGGCATGACAGTATACTCCAAGAGACAGAAAGAAGCCTGAGCGTAAATACAAGGCTATGACATATGCCTTTCCTATGATGACAAAATAAAAGCCTGTACTTTGACTAAGTCTTCCTTGAAACTTAAGTCCAGGTTCCTCACACATAACAGTCTATAAGCAGCTTAAACCTAGAGTAGGCTAGGAAGCTGGATGAAAGTGTGGCTTCTGCTCCACTTCAGGCTCCAGCCTTCCTGCTGTTTGAGCATTTAGAGGAAGAACCTGGGATTGAGAGCATAGGCTGGCTAATCTTTCACTTCCAAAGTCTATTTACAAACATTTTTTTGGTCTTTATTTCCCAATTGTCTCCTAGGCACTTGAGTATACTAAAAGCTGAGAAACTTAACATTTATGCACTTATCACAGCTTCGTTTTGACTTGTTAATAAGGATTACTATTCAATTTTATTTTCTAGCTCAATGGAAGCTATCATGCTGGGGAGGAAAAACAA
Organism: Ciconia boyciana; assembly: GCF_034638445.1. Lineage (NCBI taxonomy): Eukaryota > Metazoa > Chordata > Aves > Ciconiiformes > Ciconiidae > Ciconia > Ciconia boyciana. The sequence goes on along the minus strand of NC_132938.1, from coordinate 72,198,682 downwards.
GGAGTATATTTTTGCTTCCCTTAGGCATATAAGCCATGAGAATTAGCATTTTTTATATCAATATAACTGCATCCACATATGGTAGTATTAAAGAAGGTAAACTTTTTTTTAACCTATGCCAGTATAATCAAAAAGTTATGAACCACACGCAGAGAAACTGTGAAGGCAGAGACATCTGGTGATAGACTGTTTTCCATGGTTGTATTCTGCCTGGAACAAGTTTCCTCGTAATCCGAAATAGCCCAAGTCTACTAAGTGCCAGGGCACATTGCAAGGTGCCTGTATTTGTGAAGAGTGTGGTAGAAGATAGGTATTACCTCTGTGTGTTGGAGAAGTGTTTCAGTTTCTGGCAGAGGGCTGATTTCTGTTTGCTGCTGGGGTAAGCTGCTATTTAATTTCACGGTGAATTGTGTCAGAGCTCTGTTTTTCTTTGCGGTATAAATCCTAGTAAATTGCCAAACACAGTATATGTTTGCTTTAAACAACCTACTCTCATTGTCCATTGATGGACAAAATTCTAACCTACTAAAATGAGTATAATCCACTAAAATCACTTTACCCTGTGGAGACAGTAGTGCATCAACAGCTTATGTAAAGTATCAACTTCTCTCTTTCATAGTTAAATGGTCCAAGTTTCACATGAACTGACCATCTCTATTTTTAATACACATATCCCCATAGAGCCCTGTCCACTAGAGAGAGGATATAACGACATCCATTTTAAAGACGAAAAACTCTGACACAGACAAGCTATGGGCCAAATAAACTGTGCCTAATCGGATTTTCAAGAAGTCTTGCACGCCTCTTCAGAGGCTTCAAACACTGTGACAATCTGGCTTCTCTCCGCTAAGTCACTCTTCTCATTTTGTCCTGCGTGCATTTCACTGCCACGGGTGGAGGGGTCTGAAGCAAAGCCTAACACAGTTTCCAGACTGCAAGGACATTTTACACTTTAGAAACAAAGTACTTGGTAAGAAACATCACCATACCAAGAATAAAGTATACCAAGCCTTTAAGTCATGTATAATATATTGGCAGTTGTTCAAGGTTATTAATTCGAACCCAGTTATTCACCCAAGCAGAGACAGCAGCAGACAGAAGTATAGTTATACAGAGGTTACAAGAAGCCCAGATGCACAAAGTGTCAAAGCTGTAAGAAGCTTCATCTCACTCATCCTACCACAGGTGGATCTTGTAGCTGCTGAAGCAGAGGAGGCTGATCATTTTATCAACGTTTCCTCTTACTATGACTTTTTCACTACACAAGCTGGTTTTCACAATGCCATTTTTCCTATCAGCTCTAAAATTGCTCTTTAAAAACCTCTACTGATCATTTTCCCCTTCACTTCTTGGCCCAAATTTTCTGATTTCTGACTGACGGTATATTCCATTGACAAATGCTGGCATATGAACGTTTACTTAAGTGCTTAAAACGTGCCACGTTTGGTCAGCCCAGCAGCCTGGACTAGGTGTTTCTGGTACTCTATTACTGGTCCATTACTGTTCTTTGCCAAATTTTAGAAAACATTTTGAAGTGGGGTGATGAGAACTACCGGCATACCACAGCTTTAAACAGTCACACAATACTGCTCTGCTTTGCTCTCAGTTCCACTGCTCGTTATTCTCAAGACTGAGTTTGATTTTTTGATCACCAAGCAGCAATATTCTTAGCTTCACTTTTTCCTGTGAAATGCTCAATAAAGCACCCAAAACATTTTATACAGGAAGGCTTCCTGACCTCGGGAATTTTTTTGCATGACTGGGGTTGCAATACCATGGTAACTTTGGTGCTCTAAATTGAGGATGCCATAGTCCCACCCTTCACCTCCCTCCTGTCCCCTTTCACAGCATCCTTTCTTCCTTTGTGCCAGCTCTAGTCCTTGTGCAAATGGAAAGTGAGCACTTCAGGGCTTTTCAGATTGATCACAGCCTGGAACCCCCTCCTTAGTAGCCAGGTAAGCACAGCAGGTTGAGGTTTGGAGGTGGAAATGCATCCCCGCGTTGACTGGCTTGGTACAGACAGTGCTCTGAGACCAAGTCCAGTTCAGACTCAAATGCCTCAACACTAAACTGACATTACTTTCTATGACACAAAAAAATCGGATGGAAGGACTTAATTCAGTGGGGTTTGGATTGAACAGAAAGTCTATGACCTTTTAAAAAAAATGATAATTTCCTTCTAAAAAACAATGTCCCTTCATCCTCTCCATTAGAGTACACAATGTTCACAGGCATAGGTACATCTTACGTAAATTACTGATGGTCCAAACAACATATGGTTCAGTGTGAATATTTTATTCAGCTCTGTCATGGGATTTAACTTTAAGTGAAGTCTTAATTCCATCTGAAAGGCCCCCAAGATTACTTCCCTAAAACCAAACCAAAATCAAAGAAAGTTTTGGACTGAATCCAGGCAACCCGTTATAATTCAGAATTCAAAAGGCAATGTCACAAAAATGATCTAAAGTCACAGGAAAGGACAGAAATAGCACAAGAAAGCTTTTTCTCATACTCTGTCTAGCGTATTTCATTTGTGAGAGAAATTGTAAGGGAAACAGTAGACGTCAGATATTTTCTGTGGATTAAAACAACATATGCTGTTCAAGAGTATCCTCTTGAACAGTCTCTAGTAGGCTTTGTCTGCATTTAAGAAAATGAAACACACTATATCATTACTGTCCTCATCAGAAGATAAAGGAGTGGACTTATCTGTTGTCAAGTACTCCCTTAAGGTAGGCTGGGACTAATAGAAATGGGATATGAAAGCTCATATAACCATTCATCTCTTATTCAGGTTGTGGTAGCAAAGTACCTTTTGAAAATAAGAATAAACATATAAATAAGCATCAGATATGAAAGATTTCATCTACATTTCAGCTCCTGAGGGGAACTTTCCCTGCATATATATAAATTCTGTGAAAGCTTGTCCATGTTTCTCTCTGAAATGGTTAACAGGAAAACAATTTAATATCATGGATTTTACATTTCCATTGTAAAATCGTTATTCTGAAGATGCATGTGAGAGAACCCCAAATTGTTGAGCTACCTAATTATCACCCAGTTTGACTGATCTTTCCACGTGTGCTTTTATTTAGCTAAGCTGGCTTTGTCTTGCTTAATGAAAACCCTTGCTTTACCTGACTGTCATCCAGGAAAGCAGTTAAGCACATGCCTCACTTAAAACACATAAGCCGAGGTCTCTCACTTCCACAAGCAACCCATCCTGCTCCTCTGCTACAGCAGCATAAGCGAGTCCTCAGAGAGCCTACAGCTACCCAAATGTGAGGCTTGCCATTGATTTCAACAGGCTGAGGAACAGATCCCATTTTTTGCTCTTTGCTCATCTCAAACATTCATTTATTTACCTATAATCAAGCACACACAAGGGTTGCCGTTTTATGCACTGACCAAAGCATCCTAAATCCCAATGTTACAATTAAGCTGCTTCTTCAAGATCTGTCTTGTAAGCAAGCTGTTAAGGTCTTTTTGATGTAGATTTTTCTTGCTGCCACTTGTTACTGGCCTACACTTGTTTCTTTTCTTATCCATGTTGCCTAGCAGGGGAAAAATATATAGGTGCCTAACAATGAACTCAAAATGAGATTCAATCATCTAGGCTTCATTTTTAGTTCTGTGAACACAGGGCTTCAGAGCATTCTAGTTTTGTCATTTATTTTGTCTTTGTAAATCCTACTCTGAGTGTAAGGGGATTATGAGAACTGCTGGAGACAAGGGAATAATAATCCTTACCAATATTTCCTTTGAAACGCAGACCTTGAGTTCCCTAACGGTAAATCTTTCCAGTGGATTAGTCACAGAGACTCACTGCGAGAACATCATATCTCTGCTAATGTTAAAAGTCTCTTCTAAACATACTTAAAACTATTTACTTAATTTATAAAACAGCTATTTTTCAATTGATGTTGTTCTGCTTACTGATAACTGAGACAAGTTATTAAGTTTTCATTTAAAGACATTCAAGGTTAAAAAAGCTTTTCTTTCATTCATTAAGTATCTGCAGGAAAACGGTCTTTCCTACATGCATTTACACTAGAATAAATACTGAACTGTTTCACTGTTTAAATTGCATTAGAGGAGAACACAAGAAAGGCCTGATTTGGGGGCTTTTGCCTAAATCATAAAAATAAATACATGAGGGAAAGAAAGTAGAAGAGGATTCTTCAAATGACAATGTGAATCAGATAACTTCATCAAACACTTGATTTAGGTATGGTATTAAGAGGCTAAAGAACAGTGTCAAACAGTATCCTAGAGGCAGAATGTATGTTCACTCAGTGTCCTAAAGACTGTCCTTAAAGGCAGTCTTTCTTTTAAGACCAAACCACAAGTAGTTCCTTTTTGCCACTAGTGTTTCAGTTAGCTGTCACCATCATAAATTAGTCATATTTACTCATTTAACTAAAGTATGAATCTTTTATTTACTGAGTGATTTCGGTCCAGTGCTGATGTGAAGCAAAATGCTCACTTGTGCAAAAGAAAACAAGTCAATTTTTTATAGAATTGCATTGAATCACATGAAAGAAGGTGCAAGAAACCCACTACACCTAAAAGACAACTTCAGACCAGGGCTGGTAGACATCATCCAGCCTTTGCAAACCAACTATCTAAATCAAGGCTCTCCAAACTTAAAACACAAGGGAAAGGACTGAGATTCCCCCTGTCAACTACTTACGAAAGCATGAGAAAGAGGAGCTATACCACCACTTGTCAAATCAAGTATGGCTGGAAAAGGAAAGGGTTTACTCCCAAATACAGAAAATTCAGATACATCAGTTGCAGTATTATGGGGCAAAAAACAGGTTTAATCCCAATAATAACATTCATGTTATTTTCATCAGCCCTTATAGCAAACTATGTGGCATAAAATCCATTGTTCAGCAGCCACATGTTATCAAACCAACCTGATAGCAAATTCTAAAAGCACTTTAATAAGATGCTTTCACTGTGGAGACAGTCCAGGGAACACATGCAATCAGAAAAGCTGAAATATTATTACTATGCATAAACTGTACTATCGTCGCTCCTAGCTCTTTGTTTTGTTGTGTGTTCATTGTTTTAATTTTACAAAAGCATCATCATGTTCTTCCTTAATCTCACCTCCGTTTATACACACCACCAGTGAGCATCTCACTAATGAGATTTCTAATTTTTGTGAGATCTGTCTCTATGTCTCTCTTGCTTTCTCTCTCTGTCTCATTATTTTCAAATGAAATGGCATTAACATTACCCTTAATAAAAATATTATTCTCAGATGCAGTCTTTACAAGTCCTGCTCTAATACCTTCATGAGATTTATCTCTGAGCAAAGACATCATGGTGGTAATTTAAGACTCAGAACACTAACTGTGCTTGAATTCCTTCCAATCCAAGTACAGTTGGCTGAGAATTGATTTTCCATTGCAATGCGGTGTTGGCATGCCTGCACTGTATAAAGTAGGCTGCCTGCCAGCCTTACCACTGCCATGCAGAAGTAATAACATAATATTATATAGACTTACAAGTTTATTTTTTTGCAAGCTACCACAAAAAGAACTAAAACTTTTTCTTGACTAGGAGCAATATTGCTATTTGATTGACATTCTTTCCAAGGGAAGCTAAATCATTACAAATTCCTGACTCTGAAATATAACTTTAATTGACTCCATAGTGGAGAAACTCTACTACAGACACTTTTGTGCAGTCTTATCTAGGTTCTCCACAATGGTTTCTAAGGCAGGGATAGTGCATTTGCTACCTGGTCATAAATCCCAGTCTGACACCTCTTGCTCTTTATTCCAAGACAAACACTGAAATTCTGTGCTTGACACCAGTGACCATGTTTCCCCAACACCGTCTTCTCATGGGTTATACACAGGGTAGGTGCTGATCCAAAGCAACAGTTTCAGAAGCATTTTAAGCAGGTATAAGGTAGGAATTTCACTTAAAGACAAAGATCTATACTCCACTCAGCTACCAGCCACTCACCTACAACTAAAATGCTGCCTTTGTGCCATTAGAAGTGTTGGACGTACAGTGAACAGGATCAGAAAACCCACTGGGGCTGAAGGGGACCGATGAGCTTCCCGGATTCATTTCAGCTCCAAACTGCTCCCCAAGAAGACTGTACTGGCACAAACAAGGGAGTGGGAAGAAACACAGAGGAAAAGATGGATTGCTTCTTTTGATGGTGTGCCAGCTACCACCTCAAAAGCTACCACCTGAGGGTGATTTTGATGGCTTGTGCTACCCAGCAAGGCTGTAGTTCCACAGACATTTTTCATTTCACATTCATTCTCACTGCACCATCACCTCTTATAATCCCCTTGGTGGTACAGGTAAAAATATTGGGGAATGTACGTAAAGGAGCACTTTTTTGGGGTAAAGAAGTGAATACGTAACAGACATCATGACTTCTGGTGTACAGATGAATTTGAGGGGTATAATTCAGGTCCCATTCTGTACAGAAATTCAGTGGACTTTCTGATTCTTTTATTTCTGGATTCAAAGCCTTCCTTTCAACACAGTATTGAAGAACAGATCTGGAAAATTAAAAGAAAAAAAGAGAAAGGAAGAGCAGGAGAGAGAAGAAAGCTCTACAGAGTTTGAGTATTAAAGTCCAAACCTGTAATTCTCAAAACTCCCATTCAGTCCCCATCTAAATCTTGGCCATGGTGTAGGAGAAATTGTATCTATTCTGTACTTTTGAATTCAACTTTTCCTGACTACCTAGAGTTGTACCCTTGCTCAGCCCAGAACTGCTGACTATGATAATGTCGACAAATCTGAAAATACATTCTCCCAGCGAGGACAGAGAAATTCCTCTACCTAAATTGCTTAAGGATTTGCAGACTTTCTGAGGGCATAACAGGACTCTATTCCTCAAAAAAATGCACTTTGGTATCACTCTCAGGACTGCACTCTATTTTGCATGAGTAGGTTTGGAAAGTCATTCTATGAACTGTAGGCAGGTACAATAACACCACTGCTATTTCACAAAGCAGAGAAACTGAAGCCCACTCCTCTTCCTGACTAAATGATTCTTCCATTATCATTTAAATGCCCTAACCACCAGACAATGATATACGGTCACTGTCTTTCTTGTCCTCTCTTTCTGCTCACATGTTTTCCTGAGGGTGATCAAAGACTAACTATACGTTATTCTTTCCTGGAGTTATGGAACTACCTTGGGAGGAAGAAACTGAATTCATGTCCTGACCTCCTAGGTAAGTGCTCTAAAAAGATGAACTACTGCATAATGAGAGAGCACCTTGCAGATAGGTTTTTAAAGAAGAACTTAAATCTTTCTTAGACCTTAAAAAAAAAAAAAAAGGCACTTACCTTCACCAGCTTAAAAGAAATAAACAGAATTTAAGGCATATATATGGTCAGAAATATTTAAGTAGGTTCATGGCAGTATCATCTACCTGCAGCTGGGTTTTCAACCATTTTGAGTGATTCCTTGCACAGAGTTCATGCTATTCTGGATTTTGTTTTGAGGAGACAAACTTTCCCTGTATCACTCACAGTTGCAGGGTGAAAGCAATTTCGATTTCACTATGGGTATTGGGAGGTGATACTCCTACTGCCTATCACAGTACCTAAACCAGACTTTCTGTGCCTACAATGACTTATGAGTTGTAGGTGGTGAGTAAATCCGAGCTATCAGAACTTCACTCTTTGTTGCAGTATCTTGTATATACCTGCCAAGTCACCAAAGGCACAAATTTCAAGCTGCAGAGAGTATCCTTCCCTCTTAGCCTTGGGTTACAGCAATGGGAATCACTTGTGATACAAAGAGTAGCTAAGCTGAATAAGGCCTAAAGACTTAGAAATATACACAAATGTACTTAACATTTTATGTGGGCATCTACAATTGGACAGGGATCTAAGTAGTAAACTTAAGTGACATAAAGGGGACTGCTTGTATGCTTAAAATTAAGTGAGTGGATGCTAGAGTTATCTGTAGATATCATAGCTCAATGTGGGTTTACAAAATTAATCTTGATTTTCCTAATTTCAATAATTTTTAGTTTAAGTAGTTGTTTATTTTCAAAGATACTCCAAAACTTCCCATCACAAACCTACTGAAAAGAGGATCAAGGTAAAATAAGTTCTTTTTTTAGTGGTTTGCACAAAAATAATATATTGTGTCCTCTTTTGACTTCATCAGCACACTATCAAATGATATCCTCAGAGCTGTGCTAACATCATTTGAAGATGCTGCTGCAGGAAGATATTAAAGTACTATTTAAATGGAAGTTGTTAAATAAAAACAGTCTTGCCTGGATTCTGTTACATTTAAGAGGCAGGAAAACAAATCAATGTTGCCAAATGGGAAAGGATGAGATCAATATGGGGAGAAAGTATATTTTCAAGGCATTAAAAATCTGAAAAGTAAAAACAAAAGTTTAAAAACTCTGAACAATTACTTGGCTGCATCCTTTTAAATCAAAGTTCATGGCATTTATAGAATAGATAATCCCCAGCATCTGAGTGCTTAGCATTGCAGTTTTCTGATAATGTACCTCTAAAGGCCTAGACCTTAAACAGAGCTTTGTAATCATCAGCCATGATTTATGGAAGCAGTAATTCCCCTTCTCCCTATATTTCATGCCATTAAAAAGAAAGATTGGTCTGTCAGTTGAAATTATTTTTCTTCAGGTAGAGTTAAAAGAACAGTAAAAACTATAGGTGACCCACAACTCAGCAAAGTTATTTTCTGAAGATTAGCTACATTGATACTGAATAAAAGCCTGAGTCATCTTGAGCGTTATTCACAGCTCTTTCTCTTATTTTTCTGTGCAAGCTTCCAAAAGGTACATGGAGCGATGCCACTGGAGCTGGGGGCAGGAAAGTATACTGAAGCTCTAGAAAGGCAGACGATTTTATAAAAAACAGAGTTTGGTTATTGGCTTATAGCCCTAGTTTCCATTGTGTCCTCTCTTAGTATGGACACAGACCCCAACTGAAATGAATCATAGCATCATAGAATACCAGGTTGGAAGGGACCTCAAGGATCATCTGGTCCAACCTTTCTTGGCAAAAATGGAATTGTTTGGGTGCACAAGTAGTTTTTCTTCCTTGTAAAGAGAGACATAAATCACGGTTTCAGGATCTTCTTTCAAGTCTATTTTGGGTGCATACATATATAATTCTATTTTACTCTTAGTAAGGGTAGCCACAGCACTAAAAGCAATTGCAAAGCTTGACAGAGCTTCAGAGAAAAAAGATGCAGTAACACAGCAGAAACTCACTCCCTGATTCCCAAACACCAGACAGACCTTTTCCATGCATCTGCATAAACATGTGAAAGTACCCTTCTACAACCACTAAAATTTGGGATGCCACTGAAGTTAAGCCCCGCTCTCTTCAGAAGCTCTGTCCCACTTGGCTTGAGGCAAAGATGTTACATTCAAGCTTTGTTTACCCTCCCCATCTCACATGTAAATCAGGATCTGATTTTTACTGCAGATATCTTTAGCAGTTATACATGTACTCTGTTTCCTCCACCTCCTTCCCACAGGCACGGTCAGCTGCTCAGCAGCACGAGAGAAAGTCCTGAGAGAGAAGCGAACAGTCCTCTGGCTCTCAGAGCAACATCCCAGTGATGCCAGTGGAAAATCAGGGACTGGTTTTGCTGGGCTGAGAGTGTACTCCGTCAGCTTAACCTGGAAGTGAGCTAAGTGATGGAGCGAACATAGCTTGAACATATCGGTTCAAAACGGTTTTGGTGTGTATACGTAGATATAACTGGCAGTCACAGGCATACACCACCTATCAGGAAAAGGCAGCATAAGAGGATAGAAGAGCACGCCATATTTCTGTGTGTGAAGAAAGTCATTTTACACCTCGTTACATCTGCCACGTCTCCCTGCTACAGGCCTATTCTCCTTGGATCTCATATAGTAATTATGCCATTTTACTGACCAATTTCTATCATTATATACTGGCTTTTGAGGATTTTCTAATGTCTAGTGCACATCTACATTTATTTCACTCTTAAGCTTTGGCCTCTGACTTCCTATCAGCAAATTATAGCTATCATTCTCAATCAAACAGCTTGGTTATCTAAGTGAACATTAGGTCAGTGAGACAGGTGTTTCTATGGTGCTGTTAACCTTAGCCATTAATTTTTCATTTATTTTGGAGCCTTTGTCAATTCTATGCCTTTATTGCTATTTCTCTCAGTCATAAAGGAAGGAGAAATGTTTAACAACTGCCAGCTAATTTCCAAATCGGAGCAAGGTTCTTGCTAAGGCACATTGTAGATTTGTGAATGGAAGTAGGGCTAACATTTTGGCAGCTGGGGACGTTAGCATTACACCTACAGAGTCTGTTAAAATAAAGCCAAAATCATCCATATGTTCTTATATTGCTGTGTCTGTGAAGTCGTTCAAATATTGCAGTACATTTATTCAAAACTTTCCAATATAAAGGGAAGAAAGAAAAAAGGCAACCTGTCTGGACTGCACTGAGAGACTGTTCTTATTAGGTTTTGACAGAAGTAGAAAGCTGTCACTTTAGCAATACGGAAGAGAGACAACTGATATTACAGACATCATTGAGAGACTGAATAGAAACATACAGCAGATCGATTCAGAGCGAAGATTCTTGAAGTTCCTCGTTAGCCACAGTCTGAAGGAGCACTTCATTTTTCCTTCTTAATTACTTAACCTCTGCATCGCCCAGAGCACTTTCTACATAGAAAACTAGTTCTGGGAAATGGTTTCCATGAATGTCTTTTGACCGTGCTCTACAGCCAGTAGAGAGGGGCGACCTAGTTACAGTACGATAAGCTGAATTTCCTGAAACCTTGTGACCAAATGCTATGTGAGCATTACCCGCTTGGAAACGCCTGCTGAAGAGTTCATACGCTATGAATTACCAGACGGATAGGTACATCACTTGCTTAAACGGCAGAGTTCTGCATTCACAGTTGTTTAATCTGATGGCAACGTTAGGATTATCACCAGAAACTAATCAGAGAACCTCTGCCAGGTAAGACTTAAGCAGCTTTGCAGAACCATTAAAAACCTGAGGCAGTACTCTGGAGCATATAAGAGAGGATTGTTTTTCTCTTAAAGGGTTTTAAATTGTGTCACTGTGGTTTTATACATTATTTAATGACTTTTAAAAAAGTAATACAAATCTCAGCCATACAGCCCCACCATTTCTTTTTTCAGTAATTGGTGGTAGAAAGCATCCTAAAAACCTTTTAAATCATGCAGTTAAAAATATAAAAACATTATTTCAAAGCCTAATGAACAAGTCTCCTTTGCTTTCATTCATTCACCTATCCATTATGCAACCCACCTTCCTACAAAGTCTGGGCTAGCTACCACAAAAGTGGAAAACAAGAAGGGGACAAACTTGGCTTGACTTTCAGAAATCTCAGAGCCGGCCAACAGACCGGTTCTCAAAGATTTCCTTGCACTAACGGTCCACTGAGAAACTCATTCTTTGCCTTTCCCATTGCAGTTTCCCAGCCCTGTACACCTGTTCCCTGTCACATTCGTTCTCTATCATCGCCTGCCACGTGAAAGGAATATTATACGGTGCACCACCTGCAATCAGAGGGGAGCTTTCAACATGCAGCCATCCAGCTTTTTGTGGGTCACCAGTTAATGTGCTAGAGACCCTGCACCAGGATTTAACAGCCCACAGGGTGCAAAGACCTGACAAAAACTAAGTTCTTGCATCTCTCCTTCTCTAAGGAAATGCACTCATCTCAATACTGATTTAAGAGGCAGCGGTACCTAACTCCTAAGTAGCACTAAGTTTCTCACTCAGCAGGAGCCAGCTTTTCCCTCTCAGAGACTGAGGACTTCGCAAGAGCCAGCCTCTCCCAGATCTTGGATCCTGATGAACTCAGACGTGTAACATCACTTCTCCTCCTTCCTCCCAGTCAGAGTAGTATGTACCAGGAAAAACAGAGGCAGCAGGTATTACCCTGCTGATAATAATGAAGGGCATGTTATAGGGATGGAGAAAAGCTACTACGAAAGCTGTCTAAAATGGATGTTCTAGACAGGTGGTCAGTGTTTCTGCAGCAAATACTTTCCTACACGTTTCTGAGATGAAAAACCACTTGCTTCAGTTAAAAGTGCAGATTCTGTTTTCTGAGACATTGACAAATAAATTTGATAGAGCCCGACTATTTCACAGTGTCTGTAGAAGCCTGTCAGTTTTATAGCACTTTTCCATCTTATGAAGCTTACAGTATCATCACATTGTTTTGAAAATATTAAATATACATCAATAAACATATATGTGTGTTCTCTTGCTCAGAGACAAGTTTTGTTCCTATAGAAATCAGGTTCTCTGTCTTCAGATTATAAGTAGCAGCCAGCACTGACTGACCCAAATTTCCAAATATATAAAAATAAACTAAAAGAAATACAATAATGATTTAAAAACATTAACTACAAGAGACGTATTCCATGAAATGAAAGGCAAGATATGGGTCCCACTAATTCTATTTACCCTTGGCTTCAATATATAAAAGACTTTATTCACCTTTCTAACATCTGATGCAGGTCAGTAACAAGAGAGACATAATAAAACATACAGATTGGAAAGGGCTTAAAGAAACAGAAAACACAGAAATGAGAGCAAGCCTTGTGTTCTTTATTCAGTCTATCAGCTTTACCCTGTATATTTACGTATACACAGACTCTTCACATTCATTTTACAGCTAATTCCCTTTACACTCAGCAGGGAGAGTCCCTTTACTAGGCATAACGTAGTAAAATTCATGAACTTCTGTATTGAGACATTGGTACACATGAAGTTCCCTGTGACTCTGTTGCCTTAATGCACCCTGCCTCAAGAATATGGACAGAGAAAGTTTTATTGGTTAATCTTTGCCAAACTCAGCTAGGCTATCCCAAAAGAAAGAACTAGGAGCTCAACTTTTCAGAAAAGACCGATGCCCAAAAAGCCATCAGAACGTCATCAGCTGGAAATTTGTGAGAACTGCCATTCACTTAGCTATGGGAAAGCAAGACAGATGAGAACCAAAGTAGCATTTCTAAGAAGATCCTTTTGAAATGTTTCTACTGAAGAATGTTATAAATATTTTATTGGAAGAATAGATAGAAATTTCAATTGTCCCTTGAAGAGCTATTGTGCCAAATTTAGAGATTAAATTCAACCATTAAAGTATCAAATAGAAAGATTTTAGTCCTGCTTTTATTGGAAATCAAAATGCAATTTTAAACTGTGGAGCCCCTACTGATGCCTCTATAATAGAAGCATTTTGGAGCTGGACTCAAATGGTTTATTCCACTCATCAAACTGACACTGAAAAGAAGAGATTTAGTCTTGGAATAAAATAGTAATTTTTCCAGACAAAAAGATTGCTAGGAAGATTCAGTTTTATTAAAGATACAGAAGAGGGCAGCTGTTGTCTTTGATTATATTTACAAAGTATGAATCAGTTTTAACATACAAAGATAGCAAACCAGAATAAATTAATGCTCACCACATGGGGACATATGCAGATGATCAGGATGATCACAGCTCCTCATCTCAATTATAATTTCAGCATGTTGCTGCTACAGATGTCTGCCAGGCTTAAGGAAACAATTTCAGACTATCATTAAAAACTTTATTTAGGAAAGGAGAAAAGAATCCAAGATGGAAATAAGAGGGTTTGTACACAAATAAATTGAAAGAGGAATCAAGTGTTCCACATCTGAATTCACACTATTTGCCAAATGACACTTGGGCTTTCTCCTGACAGTGAAATTCTCATGTAGTTAAATTTTGAATATGTGCAACACAAGGAAACATTTTATCCCTTATGTGACAAATAGCTATGGCAGTACTTGGGTCACAGCACCCAGACAGAGCATCCCAAGACAACCGACACTGTGTACTAGTCAAGTGACCACTTTTGCAGATGTAGAAATGAGGACATTAAACTGAACTATACATTTGGTTTAAGGCCATAGAGAATAAATGTCTTTAAAGTTACTGCAAATAGGGAAAAAACTACTTCTCTCCAGCACTCAGAGGCATGCAGATTGTTACAATATTCTAAAGAATGCTTGTTAGATTGTGTTCATCCAGATATTTCAAATGGTACAGTAATTTTTAACCTCTGCGATCCCATGACAAAAAGTATAAATAACAAACCAATGTTATTTACCACTTTATCTGTGATTTTGGATTAAGGATTAATATAACAGAAGAGAAAATTAGGAAGTGTTTTATAGTGTATAGAAAGTGAGCAGTTCAAATTTGCATGAATAAGACAAGACAGAGGTAAATATAGAATAAGTCTTTGACTTTCTGAACACATTCTGCAGGGTATAGACTGACATAATAGGAGAAATTTATATCTGCCTACTTTTCTTTTCACTGTCTAGTTGAATATTGATACTCTAGAGACCATCACAAGAAACTCTACATAAGTCTATGAATTTAATTACAAATTTGCAATACCGTGGTGAAGCCAAATACTGTGAAGGAGAAAGCAGCGATCTCTGAACAGAACTGCTAGATGCTACATAAAAAATAATTTCTCTACGAATTAGTAAATTGATCTGTCTGGTTGCAAACTGATTTGCAAGAAACACAAGTATCTAGTCCTGTCTTTCTATGAGAAGAGACAATGTTTTTTGAGAAAATATCTGGAGTGGAAAGACTGACTTTGTGTGAGTGTGTCTCAATAGCTCTATTCCTCTTCATAGTAAACTGTATAGCAATACTGCATAGACATATACACACACATACATGTAGCATGCATTTCCACTCTACATGTAATGCTTTCATTTTCCTTACATAATCAGTTACCACTAAATATGAGATTAAGACTGGTGTACTGTCATCACACTCAGGATTACTTTTACAGTGGTAGAATTACAATAGATATCATACAGATCATGAATGTTTTATGTCTCTCTAGATTATTACTGACCAAGTTAAAAATGCATATCTAGCAATATCAGTACCTTGCTTGCTCTCTCCGGTCTCCAACCCAATCCAAAGAAGCCAGCTTTAAGTCAAAGTAATTAGCTATTTCCCTCCCCCCGCCCCCCCAAACGGCTTGTTTGTTGCCACGTCTAGTGTTTATAAACATCTACTAATAACTTTTGCTTATTATTCTCATTTGACAGAAAATCACAAGATATATACTGAAAAAACAATTATTAGGACTGGGGACTGCCAAAAGGTCACCAGTGACCTTCACCAAAGGTGAATTCACAACCGATAGAGCCACTACTTGAGAAGACAAGTGAGGAGAAATTCAGCTGGAGTTTTCTGCTTTGGGGAAAATTAAAAGACACACTTTGTTAAAATAATGGATCTCAAAACTATGCAACAGAGTAATCTTTGCTGGGTTGGCAAGCGTCTATCGGAACGTCCTGGGGATGCATCAGCAGAATGGAGAAGGGAAAGAGCGAGCTGTCCGATGCAAGCCTTCCCTCAGATTGTCCCAGACGAGTATGTCAGTAATTCAATAACTCATGTCTGCACTGCATATTTGAAGGAAGAGATACCCTAACAGACTCTCCTCTCCTCCTTTGGTTGACTAAGTCAAATCCCATATTGTTATATGGGGGTTACCTCCTCTCTATTGTGCCTTGCCTATTTCACTCTTCTCCACACCCTCAGCATTTTGTCCTCCTCTGCCCAGTGTGTTGTTATAAGTATATGGACATCTTCTTCTCCCTGCTTAACCTTCAGTTTCACCTTATTCTCTCTGTAGAAGACCTCTTTCCTTCTCAGTCCCCAGATCACAGTAGCAGCATGTAGCTAGGGTAAGCATAACACAGCCCCAGCTGCACTAGAACACTCACTCACGCAGGTTAAGCCAGCCAGCCAGTCCTTTGTCTCCCTCCCTGGTTGTGAGAGGTATACTCAGAAGTCCTGTCAAACACACACATTGTGCAGAACACCCAAGGGTTCACCAGGTTTGGGTTATTTTGGATCAATTTATTATCCTTGTCAGACCCTGAAACTCATCATTACTGATCCTGAAGACTTCTCTGGGGAGTGCGGCCGGAGGCTGTCATTCAGAGCAGCAATTTCCGCCTTCTTCTCCATGTGGATTTATTTTGGCAGTTATCTGTAAGCTCGACGTACTGGAGAGTATAACCTGATCATTTCAGAGGAAGATTTCATTCTATCAATGACTTCTGTTTCAATCTACCAAGGTGTCATTTTTATACACCGTTTCTGTGCAGGATATACCAATATCTCAAGTTTAGACTTCTGCTGCAGTCCCTTTCTTGGGGAAAATGTGAAATGATAAAAGGTGCTCCTATCAATATTGTATTCAGACTATGCATACGTAACTTAATTGTTTCTAAGACAGCTAATTTATCTTTGCTACTGCATAGGTTAATTAAGGAGACAGTCTCATATCAAAAAAACTTGATCATAAATTTGTATTAAAGCAGAGTCTGTATGGCTTTCACATGTGGTTAAAATCAGACTAATTAACAATCACAATACTCCATGATAGCTCATTAACTAGAAGCAAATGTAAGTTCAGCACCAGCATTAAGTGCCACAGGCCAGCTAAGGCGATATTCATGTGAAAAATCATGAACATCAAGGGATGCAGCTCAAGTACTGTTGGATGGCAAGAAAGAAGCTTGGAGCATCTGGTTCTGTGTCACCACTCTGTAGCAGTAAGATTTGTCAGACATTGTTGAGTGTGAAGTTGTTCATAGGCCAATTAAACCACAGCCCTCAGGGACAAATGTGAGATAGCAGTGGAAAAAAATTTTTTTTTTTTTTCTGATGTACTCCTCATTACGAGGAGAACTAGGACATAGCACTGTACATGGACTGAACATTTATACCAGCATAGCAAAATACTAGGTAAACCAATTACGAGGTTTAGAAAATAAGGGGCGTGTCAAACCACATTGGCTTTCTGCTCTCCCGGGTCGGGAGAATATCTAAGAAAATTTTCACTTTAAATATTTGAATAGTCTTTTTTAAGTCCAGAGGCTATAAAATCACATATTTAATCTTAGATTTATATTTAAATATCTTGCTGAAGTAAGATATTTTGTACCCTGTGTTGATAGACTGTTGAAGAATTATTTAGGTATGTGGTTCAAAGCACTTGTTATTCTATCAGTAATCAAAATATATCCATTTGTATTTAATCATTTCCACTCTTTCATTCTTCTACATTCTATATTACTGTATTCACTATTAATAACCATAATTCATCTTCTGATACAACCAAGCCATTAGGAAATATATCTATAGATTCATTCTTTAAATAAAATTAGGACATTACTCTTGTCCATTTGAGCTAATCAAAAAGATGATTTTAGCCTCTCTGTTTAATGAAGAAAAGTATATTGCAGAAACATGACCACTGGTGCAAAGCCAGGGAAAACACAGACAAATGATAGCAGCTTTTAGACAAATTACACGAATTTCATTCCAGCAACACCACAGCCTATGAATTTAGAAAGAAATATTTATTGAATCCAGAATCTTTTTTTAATTCAAGACTATGTAATCAAAACAATTGCCAAAATGGAATGGACTTAAAAGTGCAACTCTCTTGTAAAGTAGAAGATTCTCATCCACTTCTAAAATTTATTCAGGAAAGAGTTGTAATCACAATTTTAAATGTTCTGATTTATATAATGTACTGATTTATTACATGTAATAGTTCATGCACAGCAAACAACATGTGAAACAACATAGCATAGCAAACAACATGTTTTGAGATAATTGTGTTGCAATCAAATCATATATTGGCTATGCGTTTGAATTATCCTCTCCTAAACATGTCCTGAATCTACCTCACACAATTCAGCACGGCTGAGCTGGCCAAAGCAATTTCACAGGACATTCTTCATATGTTTACCAGGTATAGGGATTTTAAACAACAACAACAAAAAAATCCCAAAAATAAAAAAATCACCCCCAAGAAAACCTCCAAACCCAACATTTTTTCATTTAGTGATATTCCCTAGAGAGCCATAGCATAAGGGTTTCAATTCTTCTCCTAATAAATGTCCAATAAATTCCATGGAAACTAGGACAAGCGCAGAAGGATAAGAAACCCATTTCAGAATATCCCACAGTGGTTAAGCTACTGTCCTGGGTCCTAAGAAACATATTCCTTTACTTTAAACTGGGAAGAAAACACAAATGCTTTGTTGCCAGCATAAAAGGATGGTACAAAGTAGAATAATTTTTATTAGGAATGGAATCTAAATCCCCTTATTAATCTCACTCAAAGTTTTGTTCTGTGGTTTTTTTCTTTTGTTTGGGTTTTGTTTTGTGTTTTTTTAATTTATTTTCAGTAAGTATGTAGGGTTTCCATATCAAAATATCTCTCTCCTACTCAAGATTATTCTCTAGTCTTTACTCAGATTTGAAACAGGTATCTCTTTGGCCAAAACAATATGCTTCATCAAGAACTACACACTTTTGTCATCCAGAAAACAACATCTATGTTTCACTAACTTGAAAGCCATTAGGCACTACAATAGCTGAATTCCTGTGACTCTTACAAACTACCAAGATCAGTAAAAGGTAAGAATATTTTTAAATCTAGACATTAATTTAGCAGGGAGGAAAGGGGCAAGAATTCAAGAATAATAAACTTGAAGTGTAATAACTGATAAGATCCAAAGCTAAATGAAATGCATCCTAGACATCATACCCAGACACATCATCTTTCCCCCTCAAAACCCTGAAGCTCATGGACATTACAGCTCTTCACGCTACTTGAAATTAAAGTTACTCTTGCAGATTGTCATCTGTAATGCTCTCAGAGTACTACAAAATTTCTAACGCTGTCTTCCCTGTTCTCTGGTATGGAAGTGTCTAGAAAAGTTTTGAATGTCTGTCTTAGTAAGTCTGTTTGATTTCAAATGTCTGTCTTAGTAAGTATGGTCACTTCCCCGTGCAAGCATTTTTTATTTAACATCACTGCAGTGCCCTCGGTTTTCACTCCAGATAGATTTCTTAGCACTGATTTCTATCCTAACTGTCTAAGAAATAAGGTACTCCCAAGCCTGTGACGAAAGGTTTCTAAATGCGATTCTGTGTTCTTCTGTGTTAGTTGTGATCTGAAATGGCATCTCCCTTTTGTTCCATCATAGCAAACCTTCACTCTTGCATTAGTCTTAGCTTGGCCCATCTGCAATGCATAAATACAGCAGCTTTTACACTTACTCTAACTTATTTAAACTGAAGATAATCGGTACTTTAAATAATATCACATATCTACTAAAAATTCCAATAGTGACAATACATTTAACAGCAAAACCTACAAAGCTTTTAGGGGGTTTCCTCACCTTTCTTCTGTATTCTTTGGCCTATTATCCACTATTTCATTCTTCTTCATTTTACTGGCACTTCTCACATAGAATTACAATAGTTTAGACCTGAGAGAGGTTGATTTTTACATAATTCTGGAAAATATTAATAATATAAGATGTTTTTGTGCTATTTGATTGGGAGAGTAAGGGAAAACTTGAAAGAGCTCAAACTCCCCTAGGGTTTACATACTTTAAAATAACAGTATCTCTGTACTGCCAGAAGGGGGGAAAAAAAAAAACAACAGACCTTCAAATTAATATTACATTGGCAGCAGGTTTTTACAGACTACTTTCAGGGCTGTGTGCTGACTCCCTGGCTTAATAAACAGTTTGATTTAAAGCTTAAAATTATTAAGTGTTCTACCAGAGTCATAAATAATGCAGCTTATAACGTTCCTATCAAGCATATAAAACTACATTTGTCTTCCATTAACAGCACACTTTTTAAGTAGCCTGACCTCTTCAGATATATAAGAACATGCAATTAGTGCAATTTGTCACAGGTCCTTTACATTTTAATAAGATGTAATTAATTGTCTGTGTAGCCTAACTAACTTTGAAACCCTGACAGTTCTTGCTCTCTGGTATAAAGCACAGCTCCTTATTTGAATTGCTAATATTGGACAGAGTGCCTCCATACAACAATAAATTTAAATCTGTGTACCTTTGCAGACTAAGAGGCACTGGGCTAACCTACCAATATTTACATTAACTTTTCCAAAGCCTTTTTCATCGATCTGTGCCAATATATGGGAGTCAATAATATGTGGGAGTCAAGGTGTTTGTGAAACAGCTGGAGTTACCATATAGTACTATTAGAATTCTATTAATGATCCCACAACTGAATAATTCTGTTTCGGTCATACTACTCATGTTTCATACATGATTTAACAAATAAGTTACAGACACAGGCCAACAGAGATGTAAATCCTTTACATTCTTTGAAGTTAACCTGCAGCTCATGAAGAATGTAGTGAGGTATTAAACAGGTGAGCCTGAAAACATGACATTTTACTCATCAGAGAAAGGTATCAGCTGCATGGAAGTAACACTGAACAGAGTTAACTGTTAAAAGCTCTGGAAGCCACATTCTGGGAATTTTTTTCAGCTGTATGAGATTATGACAATATAACTTGATTTTAATGCAAATTATTACCTTAAAATATGACAGATTTATTTTATATTCTCTCCATGATGATTTTAAGTACTTAGAGGATTGAATTTGCAGATGATAAATGACACTTAATTCAGCTGAATAGTAAATAAAGGGCAGATTCTGACATCCTGTCCTCTCCTGAATAAAATAATTCTCTGTAAAAAAATACTGCAAAAGTTAATGATCTTCAGAACTGTAGAAACAGGAGAATGTGAGAAACTGTACAGAAAAGAGCATGCTGAGAACAGAAACCATTCGATGAAGTGTTGATTTATGTTCAAAAAGAGCATATATAACACATTCAACAGAAGTTTTTGCAAGTTGAAATAATGTTATTTTTTATCCTGAAAACAGGAATAATTTCACAGTCCTGGGTTCTGTGCATGGCCCTCACAGAATGCCAAGTAAGGGGATGTATAAATCTTGCCTGCTATAACATATAGACACTGACAGGGACAGAATGAGCACCAAAGCAAATATGAGGTAGAAATGATTTTTTATTACTTTAGGTATTTCTAGATGTCAGATAAAAATGAGAGCATTGCTAAAAATTTTACAGAATGACAGCTGTGCCTTATGGATAACATTCTATAGTTTGATGTATGAGGCAGAAAATGTGAAAAATATTGTGAAGTACCACCTTGACATGATGATGGAATGCCACGGGAAGTCTGCTAACTCCAGAGGAATGTAATAGCCCACTGTTAAATAAAAGGAGGAGGCTTCAGGTCCAGCCAAAAAAAAAGAAACAAACTGTCTTTAGAAGAACAAAAGTTGCAAAACTTTCTTTTTTACACAGCTGCCCAAGTTCTGATGCTCTTGTTTGAACAGGATTACCCCTCAGAGTTTCAATAAGTACAGACGATTTCGCAAACATTCCTACTACGCCTTTTATAAAACACCAGAGGATGCAGTATCTCCAGCATTA
Source organism: Ciconia boyciana (assembly GCF_034638445.1). NCBI lineage: Eukaryota > Metazoa > Chordata > Aves > Ciconiiformes > Ciconiidae > Ciconia > Ciconia boyciana. The sequence continues at coordinate 72,177,285 of NC_132938.1, read as the reverse complement.
CAGAATTTATAGTATAGGCTATTACAGAGGACTACGCATTTTTTAAAAGCACTCAAATATAGCACGTGAAGGCTCAACAGGCAGTAGTTATGTGGCTAAAGCAATTTAAAATAACTGTTATAGTTTCATTTATCAAGTCTGCTCCAAGCCTGCCTACAAACAGTGAAAAGTTGAAAATGAGTAAGTACCAAATCCACTTAACATCCATTTAAATGTCCACTTAACATCATGGATACATACCATAAAACAGATGCATCTGTATGTTTCGTACTTTAATATAGAGTATTATCCTGTGCTCTCCCCTTGAAGCAAGGGCCACATGTTGAACCCCAGTTTGTGCACCAGCAGAGCAAGAATGGCTGGGTCTGCACTGCAAGGTGAGGCCACATGCAAACCCCATTCCCAGTTTAACACCAGTCTTGGATGAGACCTGCATCGGCAGCATTCCTCTACGCACCTGACTGATCTCAGGAGGAGGCCAGGCCTGCAAGCTGAAAGGGCTGCTGGATGGTACGGCAGGTCCCCGACCCAGCCAACCCAGGCACCAGGTCTGGCCAGGGCTGCAGAGCCCACCTGCCTCACGCTCTGCCCTCACCCTGTGACGATCCTATTTACAGAGCCCTGTCGTCACCATGCAGGTGCATATGTGATACAAGTGGTGATGATTAATAATAGTATTAGCAGTTAATAGTATTAGCAGGCACTGTACATAAAGAAATTAAATATATGAAAATATCAAAGATAGGTCAATATACTACTATGCACAAGACTCCACCTACTCAACACTTAGACCCAGTAAACCTCAGCCAAAATGTTGTGTCTGGCATTGGGCACCCCAATTTAATGAATTAATAATTAAAAGAAGCTTAGAGAGCATCAATAGGAATAAGGCCTACAAAACCTGACCCAAGCAGGAAGGCTGAAGGAATAATTTACTAATTTGAGAAATAATGTAAGGCCAAATCCCATGACAACAGATTCCCAAATGTGTAAAATTTGTTCTAAACGGATAGTAAGTAACAGATCTCTACTGGAGAAGAAAGGAATTAGTCATTGCATATTTGGAAGGTGAGAAGCAATGCTTAGTTTAGACATTAGGAAAACTGATTTTTAACCATAGCGTTGCAAATACATCTGTCAGGGATGCTTTCAGTATATTTGTTTCAGAGCACGTAAGCAGATAAGTTCATCTTTTGAAGTCCCTTCTAGCTCAACCTTTCAAAGAGTTCTAATAATAGAAAGAAAAAGTCATTCCTAATATGCAGCAACATTTGAATGGAAGCAAACTTGTATCAATAGTGACTTATAGATATTCTTGGGTTTCATCACATATATTTGATGTGAAATAATTTGTCTGCCTATAAAAAAAAAATCACAGCAAGAGTTCTTACATTAATATATTCTAAATTAATGTGTGCCAGAGGAGAAAATCCACTGAAGAAGTTTAGCATTGTTGACAGTGGTTGACATGCAGGTATGATTGATGTCTGCCTTCCCTCCAAGGATGAATGGAAAGCTGGCAAATGCCACATATACATAATGTGTTGAATTTTAAGCCAAATTGGTTTTCAGACATCGTACTTGACATTTCCCCCTCATACTTCAAATTATTCCTTGGTACAAATTGCATGTTTATATAATGTGTTTTGCTGTACGGTCTGGTTTGATCACATCTCCTTTAGGCTTTCTCCAGGCAGCTGCAGTTATAAATAGGCCAAAAGCACTGCTTGTAGTAGAGATGAAATAGAGATTACCTCTGCCAAAAAAAAGACAAGGAAAACCTGAGGCCTTTGTGTTGAGCCATTAGCAGTAGACTGAATTTTTATACCACTTACTCTAAACTGCCACCCATGCTACTACTGCTTGCTTCTCTTAAGAGGTGGTAAAATAACAAAGGAGAACTTTGGCCTTTCTGATACATGTTATGAAGTTAAAATAACAAAACCACAGGAAGGCATTTCAAAGGGCTCATTGGCATATGGATGGTCCTGCTGTAGTGGTCTAATAAGGTTCAGGGAAGATACAGCCTGTATGATCTCAGGAACACAGATCCAATCTCTGGACGTGAGAGATGCCAGTGGAGGTTTTACCCAGTGTCTCCTGTGACACTGCCACACTGCTGAATCTGGTTTGTCATGCTCCATGCCTGTTACTGAATAAGATAACCTGATCTATGCTTGAGGGCTTCCTTCTGTTCCTGTTTCTGTTTCATCAAAACAGCCAAAAAAAACAAAAAAAACCCACAGAGTTTATAAGATTATGGGTTATATATTTATTCCTGGGAGACATACACAAAACCTAAGGCAACAAATGTGTGAGTGATATTTGCTGTTACAATTCAGGTCTGCAACTGCAATTCCTAAGTGCCTGTGTTGCAAGAACTTCATGAGCTAAGGTCTAGCTATGGAGTGGAAAACTAGAAAGTGCAGCAGTATCTGGCGATCAGCAGACAGTTGTTTGCTTAAACACTTCTAAGCATAGCACATTGATTTGCACTCTGCCATATTCACGCATAACTAAAATAGATAAAATCCTGAGTAAAGAAGGTGGAACTCCAGATATTGATCCCCAGACTCATATTGATAAGTGCAAGTTCAAATGTAAATATAAACAGCCTGAGTTTCACCTCAAGTTAAACCCACAGGCATGCTGAGAAAATTTGAACTGTGAAGATTTGCCTACAGGCAAAACAGTTTGCTGAAACTGTAGCACTCCAGTTAAAGATAAGGATGTGCGAATAGCTTTAAAACGCTCAGTTTAACAGGCCTTGGCTCTGTCTTTCTTTTCTCCACCAAAAAAAAACAACCAACAAACAAACCCAAAAACCCCCAAAAAACAAGAGGCAGCTATCTGGCTCTGTTAGGTTAGCATTTGCATTTTCTGCAACCCTGAAGAGTAAAACACCAAAACCGATATTGAAAGGGATACAGCTTCTTCTTTCAAAATTTGAGGACAGAAGAATCCATGCTTCACAAGTTATCCATTTAAGATCAAGCTAGCTTGCATCAACTTGTTTTGTGGTAATCAAGTTTAATATTACAAGTGAATGCTTCACATAAAATTCTGATCCCATGATCTACTCTGAAGTATTTCATTGAACCAAATGGCAATCTTTCTCCCTTAGCATTTTTCGAAATTACATTCACTGCACTGAAATTGATGCAACTGTCCATCTATGTCCTGGAGTTGTGCCTTTGACGTACATACAGTAACTCTGTGTCAAGAATACAAAAGGAGAGATAATGAATGAAGTTGCTCACTCCCAACCATTGGAATCTACAAAAATCGATTCATGCATTGAACCCCCATTCATTTTAGGCCAATTTTGTTTGTGAAGTGCTGATAGGATTGCTCCCTATCCTAGATTCTGCGTGCTAACTATTAAATGCAGGAGAAAAAATGCCAAGGAGCACTCGGTGGGGGGGTGTTGAAGCTGCACCACATCACATGGTGTGATACAACACTGCTGAAAAGAAGTCAAAACAAAACTGCCCTAAGCTACAGTACCCAATCATTAAAGCTAAATCTAAGTCAACATTGAATGCTATTAACCTTCATATCTACGTTAGTGAAGAAGCACCCTGATGGGAAGCTGACACATACTTTTAGTTATTATGGCCATCTTATTTCTCAAAACTGGATGAAAGCTTTAAAGGTTGAACTTCTCATGTCCCCATACTTAGCTTTCTAAAAGTACAGCAATGGAGCCTTGCTTAACATCTGAACTCAATGAATAATTAACACATACTAGAAATCACCTAATAGCCTGCATTTAGATTGTATAATAAATGCAACAAATAGGTAGATTCATGTCAGTTATGCAGTAATTCGTCTCTTTGATTGCCATTGATCTGTGTTTCACAGAACCTCTGAAACTTAGGTAGCAGGTTTTGATGTTGGCACTCAATGACCCTACCATAACTACATCCTCAGACTAGGTCACAAGTCAGTCAGCCAGTCCCTCCGAGCGAGCACATCCATTGCGTGTAACCACATCAGACTTACGTCTGAGTGAGTGTATCTACACAAATGCAAGGAGGTCTGTGTAACCCTCCGTTCATCACTATCTTGTAAAGAATCTCTCATTTTAATCTAGGACTCTTGCTGTCAGTTAGCTAACCAAAAGTACTAATCAAACCATCTATCGGAGATCCTAAAAGAAGCATCAGACAAACCACAATATACAGGAAGTTCTTTAACCTCCTCACTTTCTCTGCCATCAGACTCCTGGCACATTCACTTTTGGACTTTGAAAAAAGGAAAGAAAATACACATCCTTTTCAAAACATTCAAATTCAAACCACCAATAACATGAGAAGTGGCAAGAAGAGAACTGCTGCTAACTGGTATCATAGGCTATAAGGCAATCATTCCTGCGTGAAAAAATTAAACCAGGTCAAACCAACATTGTCCCGAATTCATTTAATAACCAAGTCCAAAATTGCTTCTCAACATTGACTCATACCTCAGTGTCTGACAGCAATACTATGCATGCTTCAGTTTATACCTACCAGTAACGGGTAGCGATTTAGACAACATGCTCACATGTAAGACTGTTTTTCAATTCTAGCCCTTCTAAAAATAAGCAAAATAATTTTATTTTATAGGAGCTATAGGTGGATCATATGATAATTTATTAGTTCATACATGTGTGAAGTGTATGATCACCTTTTCCCCCCCACCCCCAAAAGCACAGCCATTACAGAAATAAAAAGTACTAGTAAAAATATTTACCTGCATTTCCCATGGGAGCTGCAATGGATCAGAGATGGATGCTTTTGGACTTATTTTGAATTACACAGGTTGAATTTTTAATATATGGAAATCTTAATATTTGCTCTCTGTGGAAAAGCTTGGCTGATCAGCAATCCAATAGTCATTTCCTTGCCCTAGAACAAAACCTAAGGCATTTACTTAGTTTTTATTTGTTCTTTATTTAGGCAGACTTGCTGACTTCAGTGGGAGTTTAGCAGAGCAAGAACTGGAAATAAAAATTGAATGAAGACATTAACATCTGTTCACCTGGAAAGAGTATCTGGATTTTTCTTGGCCTACTTTATATACCTGCTGCTGAATAAAACAGGCAATAACATAGTTATTCACAAAATATTGTAAAATGGATAGTTTTATACAATCCCCTAGAAAGATTAAGGATAGGGGAGTTACCTGATTTTCTTCTGACCTATACATTGAAATTCCATCATCAGATAGTAGCAGTCTAGCAGACCTTCCGCTGTGTCAAAGGGGACTACACAAACACTTCTGGCATACTCAAAAACCCCTTTGTTATACTGCAGACACAAACTCAGGTAAACAGAAACTATAAAATGAAACTCCTTATACATTGCTGAGTTTCCTACTAACACCATGTCATGACAGTAACTTATAAGCACCCTTTTTGTGTGGACTGAGTGCACTGCTTATGCCCTCATTCCTCCTCTCTTCCTATAATGCTAAAAATTACAGGTTTTGGCTCTTCGTCTCTTGTACCACAGGTTTCACTTTTTCACTGTTTTGGGTTCTCAGGAGAACACTTTGGGCTTGTATTTTGCAGGGACATATGGTACAGATGTTCCGTGGATCCTTCTAGACTAAATGTCTATTTACATCAGTTGTCTGTTATGCTAAATTAGTAGACTAAACGACTTCTTGTCCTTATTAATCTGTGTTCTTTAAGAAAAACCTTTAGCTTTAAATGCTCCACCCTGTGGGTTTCTACTCTGCACTTCCCAATTTATTTCTTCTCACTGGAACGGGTTGTTTCAAGAAAAGAGCAATAAAGGCAAAGCATAAAATGTAACGCAGATGTCCTTTATGATGCACTTCTCCAAAAACGATCAAAACAAAACTTCATGAATTCAAACCTTTTTGCCCCCCCCCCCCCCCACCCCCTTTCACTCTAGACCAGAAGATAATTGACAGATAACAACCATTAATTCTAGATCAGGCCTTAAATCTCTTTGAGAAATCACCAAGCCCTTGAAATTTCAAAGTTTGACAGTCTGAGCTTCCCATGTCAAATGGTTATGAGCACACTTCCGTGTCTCCACGGATTTTACAGCACCACTGCTGTGCATTCTTAATCTGAAATCACTTTCTGCCTGAGGCTGGAATGCAAACCTATCTTCCAAACAGATGCAGAGCCTAGTAGTCATCTAACTTACATTAAATGCCATCGAAGTTATATTATGTTTGTATGTCTCTGGAAATTAGCTGATAGATAAGAAAAAAGTAGTACGCTTGGTCTATTTGGTTTAGCCAGAAAATCGGCCAATAAACAGAGATAAAATTGCTTGGGCTGCTAACAGACTCCAGTCTTGTATGATGTCAGCAGAACTGCTGCCTTGGACTTCTGGAGGGCAGACTTTGGCCTGTTCAGGAGACTGGTTGACAGAGTCCCTTGGGAGGCAGTCCTGAAGGGCAAAGGAGTCCAGGAAGGCTGGACAGTCTTCAAGAAGGAAGTCTTAAAGGCCCAGGAGCAGGCCATCCCCATGAACCAAAAGACAAGCCAGCAGGGAAGACGACTGGCCTGGCAGCACAGAGAGCTTTGGCTGGAACTCAGGAAAAAAAGGAGAGTTTATGACCTTTGGAAGAAGGGGCAGGCAACTCAGGAGGACTACAGGGATGTCATGAGGTTATGCAGAGAGAAAATTAGAAGGGCCAAAGCCCAACTAGAACTTAATCTGGCTGCTGCCGTAAAAGACAATAAAAAATGTTTCTATAAATACCTTAGGAACAAAAGGGGGGCCAAGGAGAATCTCCATCCTTCATTAGACACGGGGGGAAACATAGTAGTAAAGGATGAGGAAAAGGCTGAGGTACTTAAGGCCTTCTTTCCCTCAGTCTTTAATATGAGACCAGTTGTTCTCTGGGGTACCCAGCCCCCTGAGCTGGAAGACAGTGACAGGGAGCAGAATGAAGCCCCCATAATCCAAGGGGAAATGGTTGGCGACCTGCTACACCACTTAGACACACACAAGTCTATGGGGCCGGATGGGATCCACCCAAGGGTACTGAGGGAGATGCTGGAAGTGCTCACCAAGCCACTCTCAATCCTTTCTCAGCAGACCTGGCTAACTGGGGAGCTCCCAGTTGACTGGAAGTTAGCAAATGTGACACCCATCTACAAGAAGGGCCAGGAGGAGGATCCAGGGAACTACAGGCCTGTCAGCCTGTCCTCGGTGCTGAGGAAGGTTATGGAGCAGATCATCTCGAGTGCCATCACACAGCACATACAGGACAACCAGGTGATCAGCATGGGTTTATGAAAGCCAAGTCCTGCTTGACTAACCTGATCTCCTTCTATGACAAGGTGACCTGCTTAGTAGATGAGGGAAAGGCTGTCGATGTTGTCTACCTAGACTTCAGTAAAGCCTTTGACACTGTTTCCCACAGCATTCTCCTGGAGAAACTGGCTGCTCACGGCTTGGAGAGATGTATGCTTCACTGCATAAAAAACTGTCTGGATGGCCAGGCCCAAAGAGTGGTGGTGAATGGAGTTTACTCCAGTTGGTGGCTGGTCACAAGTGGTGTTCCCCAGGGCTCTGTGTTGGGGCCAGTCCTGTTTAATATCTTTATCAATGATCTGGACGAAGGGATCAAGTGCACCCTCAGTAAGTTTGCAGATGACACCAAGTTGTGCGGGAGTGTTGATCTGCTTGAGGGTAGGAAAGCTCTACAGAGGGACCTGGACAGGCTGGATCGATGGGCTGGGGCCAATTGTATGAGGTTCAACAAGGCTAAGTGCAAGGTCCTGCACTTGGACCACAACAACCCCATGCAACGCTGCAGGCTTGGGGAAGAGTGGCTGGAAAGCTGCCCAGCAGAGAAGGACCTGGGAGTGTTGGTCAATAGCCAGCTGCATATGAGCCAGCAGTGTGCCCAGATGGCCAAGAAAGCCAATGGCATCCTGGCTTGTATCTGAAATAGTGTGGCCAGCAGGACTAAGGAAGTAATTGTCCCCCTGTACTTGGCACTGGTGAGGCCACACCTCAAATACTGTGTTCAGTTTTGGGCCCCTCACTACAAGAAGGACACTGAGGTGCTGGAGTGTGTCCAGAGAAGGGCAACGAAGCTGGTGAAGGGTCTAGAGCACAAGTCTGATGAGGAGCGGCTGAGGGAACCAGGGTTGTTTAGCCTGCAGAAAAGGAGGCTGAGGGGAGACCTTATTGCTCTCTACAGCTACCTGAAAGGAGGTTGTAGAGAGGTGGAGGTCGGTCTCTTCTCCCAGGTAACAAGCCATAGGACAAGAGGAAATGGCCTCAAGTTGTGCCAGGGGATGTTTAGATTGGATATTAGGAAAAATTTCTTCACTGAAAGGGTTATCAAGCATTGGAACAGGCTGCCCAGGGAAGTGGTTGAGTCACCATCCCTGGAGGTATTGAAAAGACGTTTGGATGAGGTGCTTAGGGACATGGTGTAGTGGTGGACTTGGCAATGCTAGGTTAACGGTTGGACTTGGTGATCTTAAAGGTCTTTTCCAACCTAAACGACTCTATGATTCTATGATAATAATCACCCAATACACTCCCAGGACTATGAACTGTCCAAACAAAAAAGATAATCTGTCATGGATCAAGGAGAATATTTTATGCATTTCAAAGCTGTAAGGATGGAATACAATTGAAGTAAGACTCTAATGAATTTGAATTAAACTAAATGGGAGGGCATTTGTGGGTGTAGGGAGAGAATTATAGTACAGCTGTGAAAATGTTTGATGTGCAGAAGTTCCTGCAAATATGCCTAGCTATCTCTTCAAACTCCACATTAATTATTTGCCAGTATGAGCAAACACTTTGCCTGGGAGATTCAAGATTGAGCAAAAAGGTATAGCAGTGGCTGGAAGAGGCAGCACTGAAGCTGTTACTTATGGTTATTCTTCACTCCACATGTTTGAGGACTGGTGTGTTTGCTGTAGTTTATGATCTTTCTTTTTTACCAGTAGCAAGAATAATTTTTAAAAGAGATCATAAATTGCATTTCCATTACCCACTTCTACAGACAGACTTGAGTTCCTCCTGATTGTATATAGTCACTCCACACAGGTAAGCAGTATCTGCTACATACAATTGTAGAAAAATAAGTCTGAAAGGGAACTCAAAGGCCCTGTCTTCCATCTCTATATGCCTCTAGATAGATTGAATTAATCCTGATATAATTTCTCAGTTATTGTTAAGCCTATCTGAAAGACAGCCAACTAAAAAAAGAAGATTGTCTTGTTTTATGTGGGTTTTTTCCTGAGTTTTGTTTGTTTGGTGGTGGTTGTTATTTCACCAGATCCTTTCAGCTAATCAAATCCTTGATACTCAGGGCTGGCAGAGGTTTTAATGACTCACCTAAAGACAATTGCAATTACCTTCCTTTCCCCAGTCCAGATGACACCACTTCAACGCTACAGCAGGGTATTTTTGCTCCCCTTCTCTGAACTTTAAGAATATAATCTAGCCAAGTCAAAGTATTAATCCATACTCAAAGTGGACAACTGTGCTCCGGTACAAAAAGGATACGAGATTAGTCTGCAAGTGACAATGTTCTGTCCACAAAGCAAGGTAGGCTAATTGTCTTTGCTGGTTGATTATGTTGCTGCAGCAACATAGCATTGCATGTCCTGCCTCTAACATATTACAAACCTGACTTAAGAAAAACAAACAAAACACCAAAAAAACCCAAAACCACAACTATTGCCTGTTGAGTTCATGTGTTTGCCTGCTTCTGTCTAGATCTAGAAAAGTACTTTTGTCCTTGTTGAACTGTATCCCTTATTTATCACTTGAATTTGTGAAGTTCAATCTAATTCCTTCCCAATAGTATTTGCAGACCTTCTCATCTTCCCATCACCTGCCACCAAGTAAGGAAAGTAGTACTTTCCAACAAATGCCAGCATAGCTATTTCAGTTTATTGTGAAATGTTTGTTACAACTAGCATCTTTAGATAATGAGGGTTCACAAGCAATGCAATATAGCAAAGATTTCAATCCTATCATAAAACTGCCACTGGAATGTCAATGGATGCCTCTGTGACACTGAAGAGGAGATCAATGTCTGTATCACACTAGATTTATGAAGTACTAGATCACAGTCAGGCTATTAGTCGGATAAAAGCAAAAGTGGCATTATTTATACCACTTCCCAGTTTCTTGGACTTCAGTCTGTGGCTGACTGTGCATTAGGGAATTATCAAAGAGGAAGCTATTATTGGAAGAATATATCTCAATTTTCCATCACTTGACTTTTTTTATCTTTAGGAAGAGAGGGGAGAACGGGGAGTAGTTTCCACATGATCCATTTCTTTCACTTGCTCGGCAGAGGAGTTGACTTGAAATTTGAAGTTGAAGGCTGAATTCAAGCTCTCCTCTCTTCAACACTCAAAGCATTTAAACAAACCTCAATCTCATGATCTTACCCTGTGACATTCTGGCCACAGGGTAAAATAATTTTATATTATATACAGATAGGGGATCATGAAGCAGGAGTAGTAAGCTGCTACTTGGAGCACTGCACACAGGTATGATGCCCTCACTTTAAAATTAGTACTTGTTGTGGGAAACCTTTGAAAGCCTCTGTCTCATACTTATGACAGCAACAACAGTCCATCACACTCCCAGGTCTAGTTTTTCCACACTCTAGCCCCAATAGAAATCTTCACTACTAATCTTGTTTCACTTTCTTCAGCTCTTTACTTTCAAAGTTATAAAATCCAACTGCTATAACCCATTGAGTCGCTTGTGTACTTGGAGGGCCAGTTCCCATCTTTCTTGTGATGTGTTCTTCCACTTCTCTGTAACCTTGCTAAAGTCTGAAAGTGAGAATCCATGTGATGACGGGACTCTAAGGGTTTATCAGCACTTCCTTCCTACAAATCACTGCCCTTTTGGCACTATATATAAAAATATGAAAAGTACAAAGCCAAATTGGAATAGGGAGCTTAGCTCAGAGTATAGAGGACAGTAACTGGTATTTTATACTGTATGGGCTCCCTAGTGTTTCACTCACATGGAGTATACCTTGGGATTCAGGGGTATGCAAGAGAATTTACTATTTATCTTAATGACCCTAGGAAATCTCAACTTCCCAGCATCTCATCAAGGTGCTGCAGAGTGAGCTGCCCAGATTTCAAGAGTATTCTAACAAGTAATCAAATATTTATGCAGTCTTTTACTTCAAGTTTTCCAAACTATTTAGCAAAATAATACTGTATATAAGAATTTAAGTATTATTATCAAAAACAGAATGCATTTTGTTGTTTGATTTTTGCCAGAAAAGCAATTGTGATACATTACCATTCCTAGCACTGTTACAGGAATTGCAAATGGAAAATATGCCATACAGAGTTATTTGCTTTCTGCATCAGGCAGAGACACATTTTCAATGCCAAATGACTTTTGACATTTAATTTGAAACCCAAGATACCTTAAAGGTAACTATCGAGGAGTAATAACAATAGAGCACCAGAGCATTCCATTTCTAGGAACGGATTTTTCTGGTTGTTTTAAGTAAATGAGAAGACATCTTATGGTCAATACCTCATACTTAGAAACTCTCTTCTTCAGCAAACTATTCAGTCTATTCAAGGACTGACTTTGGCTTGAATCCTCAGTGCATTCTGATTTGGATTGGGGTTTTGTTTTGTCTAATGGAGAGCTAGGTAAAATATTAAGAGATTTAGATACATGTTCCAGTTACCTCAGTATTTTTTTAGCAGTGGACAAAGTCTTCCAAACGCAACTTTTCACAAAGTATGTTTCAAGCTAAGACAATCTATGAACTTGTTCAGAATCTGACTTGTTTCAGGGAAAACTCTAATAAAAAAAATATCATGCTCAAGTTATATTTCATGCCTTAGCCCACCATTATACTGGGCGTACATAGTCCAAAATTTTTGCTGCTTTCTTTGAAAGTTATTAAGGGTCAAATAGCTGAAGTTATTTAATTCCTTTAAGTTCATATATCCCATATGCATTTGTATTTTATCCTGGCCCGAACCCTACAATATTTGTGGTACCTTAAATAAACAATTGGCAAAGAATCAACAAGAGTTGAAGCAGGACCACAGGCAGAATTTGCCAGTCAAGATTGTAAGACCCTTACTGATGTGGTGAAGCACTTGAGAGCTACTTTCAAAGCAATGTACTGCTTGAGGTATTAAGAGTGGCAGAAAACAGTGCCAGTTATTTGAAGGCAGTGGTAATATGTGTACAGAGATATGACATTATATATGCACACCACTGTAGCAGCTCTTAAAGAATTAATTTTACATAAGTGTTGAAACTTCCTTAATGACACATTAGGTAACAAATTAGCATCTCACAAGAAAAAAGTGTCATCATTTGAGCTACATTAGTACTGAGATCAGTTGCGTGCACAAGAAAAAGTTTCTTTGTCTAGGAGAGGCCAAATTAAGAAGCTGAGCACTTAGAACAAAAGAGGGATGTAAATTAACTATAACATTTATATGCAAGGCTCTTCATCAGTAAGGGCAATATTTACTGTTTTAAAAGACATTTTAATAACCATCCCCTTTTAAAAGAAATTTTAATAACCATCCCCTTTGACTATTTTCTTCCATCAGTGTTTACTGAGGCCACAAAACAGATTAGATGAATTTCATGTTTTAGCAGCATAAGCACAACCAATTACAAGATGATATCTCTTTGCTATATCTCACAAATGAGCAGCTCTCATCGATAGTTATAATGCATGGTTATTTCACATGAAATTTGTTCCTCAAGCAAATTACCCAGCTTAGAATTTCACTGGGGCTGTGCAAGAACGTCGATACAACAACTTGCATAGTCTTGCAAATAGAAACTTGGCTTATCTCTTATGTGAACAATAATCCATTTGTGACCCAGTCTGTGTTGTGAACAATAAATAATCTATTTCTGACCCAGTCTGTGTTGCTTTCTCAGTCAACAGTTATTGTTTTAATTAGCCATTGCTTTTTCAGAGTTTTAGTTTGTTTTCTGGTTTGCTCTTTATAAATCAGAGATGGCATACAGTCTAACCAACCAAACCACAAAAGCATAGGCAAAAGGAAGCAACTATATGTGTTTATGTTAATCTCTTTAGAGACCAGGATTATTTGGATTAAAAGGAGCAGCCATTCAAATACAGTCTTTTCCTCACCCAGAGACAACTAATAATCTGACTAGAAATCCTACAGCATTAAAAAGAAAGCCAAAACAACTCTCTACTAACAAAGAATGTGTTTCAACTGCCTAAAATCCTTTCCCATGTGGAAAACAAATCATTTTATCAGTTTAGAGCAAGATTTAAAGTGTGAATAACAAATTAACACATGGCAAATTAGGTCAAATTTTAAATATACTTCATCTACCCAATAAAAATTCTCCCCACAAATGAAATTCTGAGTAAGACAAATGAAAGGTGATGAAAAAAGTGTCAGCTAGAATGAGATATGTCAAAACTGCAGTAAAATAATTTAAAAGCTATGTGTAAAAATGATGTATCTGTATGTCCAAGTACTCACAATTTAAAATCATAGGTATTAAACCAAAGTGCTTTGCTTATTAACGAGTAGCTAACTAAAAGTCTTAAGTCCAACAGAAATTGAAGCAATACAAACAGCTCCTAAATGGCCACATTACATTCCCACTTCAAGGCCTACTAACTAGACTTAATAGAAAGAGAGGGCTGGCTTTATAAAAAATTTCATCCTCCAAGTCAAAGTCTAATTCAGCTAATGTATTTATTTTAAAAGCAGATATGGTATCCTAACGACTCCCAGCAACTGTAGCATTTGACTCTCCCATTTTCTCCCATTCGCCCTTGGGCACAGCTCCCTGGCCGGAGGAGCATGTTCACCCAAACACCTTTTGGTCAGCCTAACCAAAAACATAGCCTGGGTGGAGAACTTACAGTCCATTCGAATTGGCAGAGAATGTGGAAGATTGCAGAAAGTCAATAGTCCCCCATCAAATACCTTGAGGATTTTTTCCACAAATATGTGTCCATTTTAAGCACAAAATCAAAATATCTAAGCAAAGGGTGTTTGGTTTCTTGACAAGTCCTTATTTTTCACTAGAAGGATTTTTCAGCTAAACAAATATCTAAAACTGTATTTGCCTTTGAAAACCAGTTCTGATTAACATTTATTATTACTATTAGGATTTGTACCATTTCTGTCCTTAGTACAGTTGCCAGAGTAAAAGCAAGCTCTGGCTTTATTCCATGCCTTAGCCACCTACATACTTGCTAACTACAACTTTCAGGGCCTAATTCCAAAATTTGGATCAAAAAATGAAGCATAATATGAAATTAGAAAGTATGAATCAAGCTAAGATTTCACTGATTGTGATGGGTTCTTTGTCATAACCCCTGAATTAACAACAAGAAAATGGAAAAATCATAGAGTCAGAATATCCTGAGTTGGAAGGGACTCACAAGGAATAAAATAAAACTGATAATCTTCCTTTCCACAGTGCCATATTCCTAAGTGCTACTTAAGCACTTTTATTGCTGTACTCTTTCAAGGCTGAGTAAAATACAAGTTGCATACACAACTGGCCAAAATACTGTTTCACTCAAACACACTTCAGCTTTTTGTATTTAAAAACTCTAAATTCAAAGTCTGGAGGTTTCTAGAGATTTATGTTGCTTTCTCTGGGGTTCAACTATATATAGTTACATATATGCATGCATTTACATAGTTAAAAGTGGAAGGATAACTATTCAGTAGCTTCCTTTCATACTAAACAATTTCATTTCTAACTGTATTGTCAAAATTATGATCAAGCTAGATTTAACTGTAGAAAAAACACTGTTTAAACTAAAGAATGGGAACAGTTTCAGGCACAAATTTGAAGTGGGAAAAAACTAAGTCTAATAATATGGTTTGCCTGAAATGGAATTTCATGTTATGCACAGAACAAACTCTAGCAAAGTAGTTTTGTCTCTGACTTGATTCAACATTTCATACTACAATTTCCCAGTTTCTCCTTTCTGAAAAATCCCATTCTCATAATACCAATGGCAATTTCAAAATTAAGTAAACACTAGGATGGCAACTGTGACACTTGTTTTCAGGATCAAATTATCCATTTCCATACCTTTTTACATTTCCAATTTTTCTTAGATGTTTTCTTACATATGAAATACCACATTTCTGTATTAAAACTGATGAAAGGCTGAGAAGCATAAGTTTGCTTCCTGCCCAATGCATTTTATAGCTGGTTCAGAACTACTCAGGCATAGAAAGATCTTTAACTGGGGTTTGGAGGGGAAAAACAGCTAGATGAGCTGAAGAAATGACTTCTTCTTGGGGGCAGGGAGTGAGAAGAGCTGCCTCTATGCACATTATGAAGATTGTAGAGAGCATGAATGTAGATAAGGGCAAAAAGTAGTTTAGGGTTTAGTATTTATTGTAGATATAAGTCAAATCAGTGAGAAGTACCAATAGTGCTATCAGAAGCCATCAGAATTAGAAATGTAGATGTTGAAGTATGATAACAAATATCAATATATTCAAGCATTTATAAAAATATACATACACACGCCAGGGTTCCATTCAAATTAATGGCTATAACACCTAGAGCACCTATCCAGCTAGGGCAATATCCTGTTGCTGACACAAGAAAACAAACAAAAAATTACACAAGACACCTAACCAATCATGCAGAACTGTGCCTTGAGTAAATATCTACAAAATAAACCTCACACACTATGGAAAACATCAGCACACCCTAGGACTATGGCATTTATTGTTGCATAGATAAAAAAATAGTAACAAGACGACAGAGGAAAACTTAGAAATATTATTTTCTTCCTTCTGAGTCCATTTAGAAGGACTACAAATTATAAATTCACTGAAGTATAATTTTTAGTGGCTATAAATATATTTCTAGAAACTGTTTTCCCTTTCTAAATTCTTAATGCATTTAGCACTAAACACCTATGGACTTAACTGTACACTTCTAAAAGTGTCCAAAATCCTAACAAGGAACTACCCTGAGGTATTTAGATCAACTATAGCTGATATATAGCTCAAACAGTTCACACTCTTCTCGTATATGTGCAGTGAAAGTACAAAAGGCAAGAGCTGCAAGACAAAATGGAAAATTCTCTTTGGGCACAAGGGAAAAAAAAAATCTTCCCTGGAGTGGTCCAAACACTAGAACAGGTTGCTCAGAGGAGATGGCAAGATCCCGACCTTTGAAATTTTTAAAGCTCAACTGGGCAAGGCTCTGAGCAACCAGACCTAATTTCCAAGTTGCCCTGTCTTGAGCAGGAGGTTGGATTATAAAGTTCCTTCCAACAGCAACCTTTATCCAATTCTAACATAAGTTTGGTATTCATGTAAAAAATGCAAATAGCAGCATACAGCACATTCCAGCAGGTTGTTACCAAGCAGCTCTGAGAAAAGGGGGCACCGACTTTTCAGAGGTAAGAGGGGGAAAAAAAAAAATAAATCTCTTTTTCTCCAGCTGATCTGACTTAATTTGCCCTGGAGAACTTCACTGTCTGGTA
This sequence comes from Ciconia boyciana, assembly GCF_034638445.1. Taxonomy (NCBI): domain Eukaryota; kingdom Metazoa; phylum Chordata; class Aves; order Ciconiiformes; family Ciconiidae; genus Ciconia; species Ciconia boyciana. The sequence goes on along the minus strand of NC_132938.1, from coordinate 72,160,800 downwards.
TGAGGAGCCCATCTTTTGCTTGACTATTTATAGGAACTGCTGCAGCAGAACATCGTCTTTCACCTTCTTCCTTCCCATGACCCACATATTCCTTAGATGGAGGAGCTTCAGACTAGATTTTGCTGGGGAGGGAAGGGAGAATTGCTGGAGAAGAGAGGGACATGTAGCAGAGTTAAACAACTCCACAGCAGGTTGGGCATGAGCCTACTGTCAAAGTGTTTGGTTGTCACATGCATTTGCAATCACAGTAGTATTGTGGCACCCCCGCACTACTGCAGCATTAACCCTTGCAACGTCTGAACATCGCATGGCGTGATTCAGATTTCTCTAATTACTTGTCTCTGTTATTTGCTACCTCACAGACCTTTAAGTCATCTGAAAATTTCACCAGTAAGGATTTTACATCAATGTCTGGATCAATGATAAAAATATAAAGTAGCCCTGGCCCCCAGGAGACCATCGCAAAAATGGCATTTCTCATTGATCTCTTCCCATTAGCAACTTCATTTTGATACCTGTCAGTGAGCCAGTTTCTAATCCATCTGCTGTGTAGCCTGTTAAGGCTACATAATGCAGTGTTTTTAAATTGAAATGTTATGTGGTACTAAATTAAATGCCTCAGAGAAATCAAAGCATCTAATATTGATACAGCTGTCTTTATCAGCCCGACCTCGAACTCGGCTGAAAACAAAACAAAAGCAGATTTGTCTAAGTTCCATACTGACAAGCTTAATTATATTTTTCGCTTCTAATTCTTACTTAACGGAGTCACAGAGTAGCCGTTTCATTATTCTACCTTGGGTTAGCATCTGGCTAATGGTTTACAGTTCCACTGACTCATTCTTTTTAACCAGCAAAACTATCTTGCCTGTACCTTACATCTTTTGTCAGCTTTCCAAGGAGCACAGATAAATACCAGGGCAAGACTGGGTTCCTCAATTCCTTACAGTCCCACATGATATATTCCTAATGTTCATAACATGCTTTGCCAAGCGCGCTGTCCTCCTCCTGGGCCTTATGGCACATGGTCAAAGCTATGTAAAAAGTCACGTTTAATAGGGAAGGGGAGGTTACCCATAGGACTAAACAAAAGCAAACATTTGCTATAACTTCTAAAGCCAATTCATATAAACTGGGTAGAGCTGATTCTTCTACCCAGGAACTAGTTTCAAAGCAATGGACTGATTTCTCCTCGTGACTTGTCATCTGGGCTGCAGTAACAGCTCAAGTATGGAAAACTCTTCCCTGTAATCTCTGAAAGGATCCTTTCACACTCCTGACATACGCATTTTGGCTCTGCTGCCAAAACCAGTGCCAGACTTGATGTGTGGGTCTCTAAGGAGTGTTGGGGTTATTTTCCTTCTCCATTTTGTTCCAAGAGAACGAAGGTGTTCATTCCAACTTTTCTAAAAGAAGAACATCAAAATTTTAAAGTCCTGTACAAATGAAAATTACTATTCTCCTGACACTTCCTAGAATCATTTCCAGCTTCTTTCTTGCTTAGTTCCCTGCTAAAGTTTTAAAAACATTAAAGCTCTGTTCCCAGCTTGTAAGTTATTTTGAAATTCATATCCTGTGACTTTTGAAGTAGAATTGTTTCACAGCTGTCAGGAAATACAGGGAGGCAGAGTTATTCTTCCCCAAGTCACACAATGGCTTAGTATCTTACCAAGAATAAATATTTATTTATAGGTCAGATCATGAACTATTTATTCTTTTTCATACAGTTACAGACATGTAAATAGTAATGTTTAATAAAAAGGATGTTTAACCTGAAGAAGGACTATGTAAAAATGGAGTAAGTGCTTCAAAATCTGATCAACAATAACAATGTTCATGTAACGCAGCTTCATAGAGACCAGTGCAGTATTCATGCTCAAAGCTGTTATTACAGTAAAAATATCCCGATGCTTTCTTTGGATCCTGTATGCATTTAAGATGCAGATAAAGAGAAAGTCAAGAAGAGGAAGACAGAGTTTAGACATTAATGCAAAAGGAAGAATTAGATTTCAGTGTTCATTTTGCCTCAGGTACACTTCAGAGAAATGTGTGACATAAATATGCATGTGTTTGTGCAAATAGGCATAAACCCTATGCATCATTTTACACTGCAGCTTTCATTTAAAAATGTGGAGAAGCAAGACAAACCTTTCCCTTCACCATTCCCTTTTTTTGCAAGACCACATATGGGATTTGCTTTTAAAAGTTATTTGACTCTCAAGGAACTGCAATGTCCTAATTTAACTGTGCCACTGGGAGCCATCACAGAACTAATTTTGTCAGGCAGCTTCGTAGCTTTACACACCCTGCTTCTCAGTGGCAAGAAGTTCAGGTCTCCACTGACTGTCTGTGACAGCTCTCAGCGCTGCAGCTCCAGACACCTGCTTCCAAGTCCATCACGGCAAGAAGCAAGGTCTGAGGTGAGAGCTCTCTCCCAATGTAAAAAAGGATACTCTATTATTTGCAGTGAAACTGCTTTATACAGCACTGGAACCACACTGAGCAGGACAGAACAGCATACAGTCAGGTGGACACTTCCATTGTACCAACAAACCACAGGCAATTAACCAAAGGAAATTTCCAACAGAGGAAAAGTCAGGTGGCACATGTCCATATATCATGACACTGCTCCAGTGTAGCTTTACAGTTTATTTTCCTCCATCAGGAAGTTATGCACCAAACTAGGTTCTGAAATCAGCTTTGCCCACCTCACCCCTCCTTTACTGCACGTGTAATAGGGACATAAACACTGAGGAAATCTGTTTAGGGCACTTAGGTGTGCTAAGCAGTAAGTCTGAGAACAGTGGAAGACTTTGGTCTAAATCTCACCTGCTTAAGTGAGTCAAATAGTGAGACAACTCAGGTAAGCGTTAGAAAACTGGATTACAGATACCTTCTTGTATGTGAAATACTTACAAGTTTCAGGTTTTGAGAACCTGGTTCTGTCTCTACTGTATATGGGTTCAGGCTTACAAATTACTGTACGCTGCTGAATGGGGATTTCTTTTTTTCTTTTCTTTTTGTTTTTTTTAAATCTTGCAAAATATTACAATATTTCAGCTGTTCTATTTTGTCCCCAAAAAGAAGTGATGACCTTTAAAATTTTCTCTTCTTCCATTGATAAAGATCCAGCACAGAAATGCATGTGCCTCTAACAGTCACCTGTTAGACACTGGATACTGAAATCTACACATCCAGCATCCCAGTTTTGAGTCAAAGACCAGACTTTTGTCTGTTCTAAATGCCTACACATTCTCTCAATTCTTCCTCTTTGTGTGCGTGTGCTTTGATCCAAAATTCGATCTTTGAACTGAGTAACCTCTCCTCCTGAAAGTTTAATTGAGCTTTAACTGGCACCTGTTGGGAGAATAATGGGTTCTGATTGCAGCTTTACCTAAAAGCTCTGCTGACCACCTCCCACAGAAGTCAGTATCTTATAGCAACTGCCGAGCAACTTGTAGTATCAACATGTTAAAAAATTAAACATGATAGACACTATAACTAATTTTCTGCACTCTTCAACAAAACCACTGTTATTCTCTGTCATGGGTATAACATCACCCTGAAGTTCAAATCATACATGGACTCGCCAGAGATTCCCCATGCTCCTTTCTCACCAACTCCGTGTGAGATCAAATCCTGAAATGTACAGGAACCATATAAAGCAAGCAAATAAAGATATTTTTCTTTTGACACTTGAATTAGATGGCCCCAGCTTCTTCTGTTTATTCTATTAAGAAAAGCAATATTAATTAAGAATTTAAAAATTATCTTTCTTCTTGCCCCTAGACTGAGGGGGTTTTATATATACTGGTCATTTCTGAAAACCTTAAAAATTTATATTCCTGCAGTTGAAATATTAGCTCTTGAATGTTTAAAAGCCAGTCTAAAATCTACTAGCCTTGGAATGAATACTATCAGACTTTTAAAATAATCTTCTATTATGTTCAGATCACATGATACAAGAAAAGGAAATAACGTTTCTAGAAAGTTTGATGACTTGTTTTATCTGATGTGTGGACAAAGCTCAAGAAAAGCCAGTTAGGCAGTTTCTAAAAACTACTGCTGTGTCCAACACATTCAAACAATTCTGAAGCCAGAATTTCAATGTGTTAGTTATATACACCTTTCATGAACATTTGCACTAAGAGTAAAATCCAGCTTTACTGATGGGAACATAAAGGTAAGAAAAAACCCAACTCTTTCAACGTGCTTTTACCCCTGAAAATGTTAGGGTTTTGGCACAGAGTTATGGCTGCCTTTTGAGGCTAATTAAAGCTACTCAGTGCTTCCTGAAAGTAGCATTTAATAGAGCACTCCTCTGCAGTATCTGTTATCTTCTGAAACAAACAGCAACTAGAAAAACAGTTCCACTAGGGATAGAAAGAGCCACCAGAAATGAAGCAGCACATTTTGACTGTGAATTCAGGTTATACAAGTCAGTTCACCCCTGGTATCATGACACTTTTTTGGAGTTATCCTATGAATAAATTTAATTTTTCAGTGCATGTACAGCAGAGACTAAACTTTCTTTTTACTTTGCAAACAAATCAAATTACCTACTTTCTCTGTATACACTGCCTTTCAGTCACATCTTAAAACTCGTTACTCTTTCATAAGAGACAGAATAGCATCTCAAATATCACAGTTGTATACACTCTAGTTCGTTTCCTTACTAGGTTATAAAGCTCTGGCTTCTGAATATCTCATCACACATCAGTGCACAGTTTTTAACAAGCCTTTCCCAACTATTAAGTCCAGTCTCCTGCCACAACGATGTAGTTCAAAAAGCACAAAATCTACCAGCTCTGCAATCGGTCTAATTTATAAACTCGATCATATCTCTCCCAGATTCCACAACTGCATCCACATATTCACTTATATCTGAATCAGTAGAGCAGCATATGGAAAAAGCTTTGCCTGTGAATCCAGAGACAGATGGAACAGAATGGGAATATCATTATTTTCTACTATCTACTGATGGTGTGGGATTCAGCTCTCAGGTTGCCTCGTTCATCTGTAGGGCTGCAGAAAGTTTCCCACACTCTCCAAGGCAGGACAGGGTGAGGGAACCCACGAGGAACACGGGGCATTCTGATTTCAAGCAGTTGCGCTTGCAGTCAGACACTACTAAAAAGTAGTACGCTAATTTAGTAGGTCATAGAAATAAATCCTTTTCCAACTCATTCCCCACTATATGTCCATTTTGTTGTAATTTCAGCAAAGATGCATCCTATTTAGGAGCTCTCATACCTGAACAAGTTCTACAAAAAACAAAGTCACCAATCCAAATGAAATTCACATCAGCTTCATGCTGGAATTTAGGCATTCCCTCAAAACTTGTTAAATTACTGGAGAATTCTGCATTTCCAGAGCCCAGTGTTGTTTTAAGACACTGTTCTTGGAAATCAATTTGAACAGGAAAAGTGTACAGTCTTAAAACTTTTCTATAATGGTAAAATAATCCCACTGCCCACTTTTCCCTGGCCTTATTTAAATACATACACGATATTTTTTTCTGATTTTAGCTGATTAAGAGCTTTTTACTTTTCTCTAAGTCTCATCTGGAAAAGTGAGGCAAGTTCTATTATGATTTATGAAGCTTTTAAGAGATTTCAACCTTAAGTCAAAAGAACTGATTTGATATTGGTGGACTGAGTCTAAAGTAATCGAATAATTCAGAAGTTATGACACAGGAATTTTATTAAACCCCCTAGACTTTCTTCAGTAACTTATTTAACTATCATCATTTTAGATAGCATTCTTTCTAAACTCCAGCCCTCTCCCAAAAGGTCTAGAATTCAGCTTTTCAGATACTGGCATTTCCTTTCTTCTTCAAATTAAAGTATCTTCAATATATTATTTTAATCATTGAAAAGCAAATATTACATTTAGTGTGCATCTCTGCTTCATTTTTACTACCATTCAAAAAAGGACAACTTTTCCAAATCTTGCTTAGTCAATTCTAAATGCTGAGTAAGGAACTTACTATGAGACCTCCTCTACTGCCCCTGGAGTCATAGAATCCGCTCTTATTCACATATATACATGTCTATATAACTTTTGAAACTTTTTCACCAAAGAATTCTTAACTATGTATTCTAAACATATAGCATGTCAAATACAATAGGTAGGAGCAGCAGTACAGCTTTCCTCCAAATGTCAGAACCAGTATAAGGAGATCAGGCATTCATGCATGATGGTCAAGAAAGTTTATTTTTAAATTCTGTAAAAAAGACAAAAAATATTTCATATAACTGTTTTGTTTCTTTCTCTGAAGAGAGCTGATTTCTTCTGAAGTCATTGCACATCAGTCCTACTGATGATCTATTAAAGGATGTCCTGCAGATCTTTAATACTTCTACATAGAGCCACACAAAGTTGCATTTATTTGGACAGCAGACGTTTATTTGGATCAGGGAGACCATGCACCTCAAAGGCAGACCTGGCAATAGAGCCAAGAAGTAAAACTAATAATCACGTCCAAAGCGTTGGCAAAACTGGTGCCATTAGATCCAATTAAAAATATTTGGATCTGTTGCTGGATGACCAGCAAGACATTACTATACTAATTGAAATAAGCATTTAAAGAACTGAAGATCCAAATGCAATGAGAATGCAAAATGTTTCTGGGTAGAATTACTACTTACTTCTTCCCTGCAATTCTCTGTTATCTCTCCTTTTACAGTGCAGAGGCATGTGTATTGGAATATTACGAGATCTGAGCACAACCACAGTATAATTGCCAAAATTACATGCCACAGTAAAATTCCCGTTGGATGTTTGAGCACTTACAGGAACTTTGCAGATCCCTTCTTAACTGTGTTTAATCTCAGTTTCCTAACTTGGCTTGTACTGATCCCCTTAGCTAGCTATGCACTGACTTTGTTTACCAATTTCTTTAAACATGGTAGGCACAAAACCAAAGGTTTCCTCAAGTTTCCCCCAACTCCAACACAAAACTTTAATTGCCTGAAAAGGTTTTTTTTCTTATTACAGAGCAAAAGCATTATGCTCCTGAATAAAGTTTTTAACTTTTTCACTAACCACACTTTTTGCCTGTAAAGATCTATTGCCTCTTCCTTCACTACGTTTGTTTTCCTTCACACTGATAATTTGGATTAAGCTTTGGAAATCAGCAAGCTCTGGAAAACTAGAAGTGATGAAGAGTTTTAGAGACCTTGAGGCACAGCTGCATTTATCAAGGTTTCTCAGCTGAATATTTATTCTCCTTTCAGAAAGCAATGAGGGTGGATGAAGCCACTGTGGACCTGGTAGTAATTTATCTGATAAGGAACTGGGCGGTATTGCATCTTATGTGCCACTGGAGTCTCTTACTGTATGGATGCATGGGTCAACTCTACCCTTTGCTTTCATTATACCATGCTGCATGTTTTAGAGGCACATTTTAAAAGAGACACTGTGCAACTGAGGTATATGTTGTGCCATCACAGGCTTTCCTACAAAGGCCATAATGGATGCTAAAATTAATAATCATTTTCATGTTTACTTCAGTCAGGTTTGTATTCAGAAGGAGTTGTTTAAGCATTTCCTCTATTTTTAATTATTTTAATTAGTGTTTCCCAGCAGACAATACACTTCTCCCATTGAATTTTCACAGAGAAATTAGAAGGAAAAATAAAAGGACTTTCAGCAGAGCGAGATGACAAAGACAAACTTTTCAGGATTGTCTATATTTTTGTCCATAACATTGGGTAATATTTTCATTACTTATGTAAAAGCTTCTGATCTACAAATCCCACAGACACCATCTGAAACAGTTTTGAGATTTTTCCATCTATATCAAAGACAGACAAGGTAGAAATGAACATTTCCAAAGACCTTAATGAAATCTACCTTCCTCCTATCAGTTTTGTGCAAGTTAGTAAGAGAAGGAAGAGGCTGGGGGTTTTTTTGTTTTGTTTTTTCTGTCCCCTAACTAAATTTGAGATTTTATTCCAGGGACACACATTTCCAATTTTTTTTCCTATGTTTTCCAAACAATGGAGGGCCCAAGCTATTCTACAGATCAGTAGGCAAAGAACAGACTTCGGAGTTATACAGTTAAAAGGGTAACAATTTTGATCAGCCCTCCACTAGGACAGGCAAGAAGCTCAGTCAGGCAGCCACAGGATTAGTACAGAGATAGGAGTGCATCTACACCTCTACAATAGTAATTATGATTAAGAGTCAAAAAGGTCATAGCCAACTCCTGCATCGTGTCCTGAAGCCTTTTCCTTCCACCCCAGCTCTGACAGGTTAATTGGGACTTAGCTGGCTATTCACATGGGGTAACTCCAGCACTTTCCATACAGCAGATAAAGAAAGATAGGTTGTAGTTTCTTCCCTGAATCCATACACAAATTCTTCTCAGATGAGAATTACTGTAAAATGGAAGAAATGTTAAATCTGTGAATAGTTAGCAACAGTATGGGTATGGCCTTGCATTAACCATTTGCTACTCCTTCACAGTAAATAGGTTTATGCCATATATTTGCCTACTAAATTTCCCATCCACCTGAAAGTAAACTCCATCTAAATCTAGTAAGGCAAAGGTATAGAGTATTTGAATCACATTTATTATGCTTCTACAAGTAGATCACACATTTTACCTGCCTGATCTTTTACCTATCAAATTTCCTAATTTGCATCTGATCTGTGCAACATCTGTAGAAATGCAGATGCATCTATACATTCTTTTTACTGACTGGCCCAAACTCCAACTTAGTGGACCTTAATTAAGGGTAAACCAAGGCATTTTCTGAGAAGGCTAAAGCATTCTTTTTGTTCACCTCATAACTCTCAGGAATGGTTGTCTGCCCTCACAGAAACAAAACAGAAGCCACCCGAAATATACATGCAATATATATATGACCCAATGGAGAAATATCATGCATGCAATAGTAAAGTACCTTCACCAAAATTCCATCAGGAACTGAGTACAGAATATATATATTTTTTTTTTTTAAAAAAAAACATGAAATGCATTTTATTGCCTTACATCAAAGAAAAGAAAAGCTCTCCTAGGAAGGAGGGTTTTTCGCTATAGACAAGAGAAAACAGGAAGGTGTTTTATATGACTAATGACTTCCATTTCATTTTGAAACACATTTTTATATAGCAAGTGCAAATAATCCTTTCTAAGAAAATGTACCCAAATAACAAAATCTGTATGGGTTAGTAAAACAATATATCTACATACAGGCATTTTTTAAAGACTAAGACTAAAAGGTACAGAAATTCTGAATCCTAAGTTACTATAACTGCCACCTCCTCCTCGCTATCTGGGTATCTGCAGCTCCATGCCTCTAGTGCTAATTCTCCATGCGAATTCTAAACCTTTTCCTAAAGCACCTCAGTGAAGGATTTTCCCAAAGGCAAGGCACTCCAGAACTTACCCATCTGTACCAAAGAATGGCAAATTTCACAGCTGCTCATTAATTGCCAGTTTTCTGAGAGTAGGATTATTAAATACCAAATTGAAATGCTCCTGTAAAGTTACACTGGACCAAGCTCGTAGTATTACTGTCACATAAGAGAGCAAGTAATAACATTCTGAAAATTACTATAGCCTTTGTCCTACCACCAATGCCACTTAGTTTTCTCCACAGAGCCTCTATGCAAGTGTACATGAACCCAGCTTGAAGCTGCCATTGGAATTCTGCATGGCAAGATGCTTCATGCCAACCTGTCCTATGAGGAACTCTGCAACCTGGCTTTAAAAATGCCAGGTCCAACACAAACATACTTGTTCTACTGAAGGTTATTTTTCCCTGCTATGAATAAATAAGATAGGTTACAAAAAGCTCTGAAAATTAAGCCACATATGGTTGTTGGAGATACAGCGTTTAAATTGCTGTGTAGATTGGATATTCTCTAGTGATAGCTGAAGTTTTTTTTGCCCGCTGAAATCCTTAAAATAGAATCTAAGTCCTTTAAACTGGTAATGATTTTCAAATGCCCAACAAATTGCTTTTTTGATTAATGACTAATTTGAATACTCAGGGGTAAACTCCCCAAGCACTTTGTATTAAAAAAATTGTATTCTCCATACTGTTCTTCTGTAATGATGTAGTTTAGAAATTTACCCCCTAGCATTCAGGGATATTCAGAACTTGGCTCAGAACTGACATGGAAGCCCTAATGATTTTGCTACCAATAACATTCCCCAGGAAAAGCAGAGGAGTTTTTTGTTTGTTTGTTTGTTTCAGGAAAAACAACAACACACCAAGTACTGAATTACCAAGGTTTACTTAATCATGGACTCCAAATAAGTACATACTGACCAGATTTATTGATTCTCCAGATATTTATTCAGCACTCTGCTCTTTAGCAGAAAAAGATCAGAAAACATTACAGGATTGGTTAATAAAGTTAGTACAGGAACACTCCCGGGGAATCTTCTTGTCTTTTCAGTATACACATTAACATTTGCTTGGATTATAGTATTGGTAAAGAGTATCGGTGAAGCAAAACTTCCAGCATCAAACACGTTTGCCCTGAATGCTCATCATGGATGTGCCCTGATGGGCACTTGGACTGCTGTTTTGGCCCCATACGCTGTTTTAACTCATGTATTTTTGTGTTTCAAATCATGGCCTTAGCTCTGAATTTCCAAGAGTGCTCCTGTAATGCAGATCCTCCTCCCACTACCCTCACAGAGCTGAGAGGCTGTTACCCAGTTGCCTTTGCTGCCAGCTCTACAGATTCACCACTGGCAAAAAACCCCACACTTTTCTCAGAGTTCAAATATCATCTACCCACTTCACAGTTTACTTGAGGTGTTTCCCAATAATACTGGACAAAGCATTGTCAAACCACAAAACACCCATCATCGCAACAAGTGCCCTGAAACTTTTAATTGGAAATTTAACTGAAAGCTTCTGACCATTTATTCTAGCTTACTTGGAAACTAAGCACTTTAAGAGCAAATCATCATCCTGCTCAGTGTTATGTTATAGTTGAAACAAAGGCTTTTCAAACTCTAAACCAGACATGCACTTTACTAGTACAAAACAAAGGCTTTCTACAGGTGTTACAGGTCATTTTGAAAACTACCATTGTCAAAGACAATGCTATTCAAGCCACCTCTGACTTCCTTTGGGAATCTCTGAAATTCCTTCTGAGGTTCCCCCAGCTGATCAGCTGCAGTGGTCAAATGACTACAGAGAGACAACTGAATTCTCCCTTCATGAAGTTTCTGGTCCTTATTTAATGTGACAGCACTTTACCCCTTCCATCAATCACAGAAGCTGACTGAAATCCCTCAGTAGGTCACCTCTTGCTTAACAGTCTGCTTACAGGAACACAGGTTCTGGGCTTGGCTGGCTCTCTGTGCAAGGATGCCTATCTTGGAAAAGTTTTAATAACTCTTACAGCTGAGCCATATAGCAAATCACTGGGCTATGATACTAATAAAGCTGGTTATAACTGGAAAGACTGATCTGAGATCTCTTAAAGCATATATCCACTAAAAAACTGAGCAGAAAAAGCTCTTCATCAAAAAGCCCACAAAACAAAGACCCAAAAAACAAGGAAAAGGAGAGGAACAACTCTAGCACGAACTTAGTTACATTCCCAGTATCAGGAGGCAGTGACAGCAAATGAGTGCAGCTATTTTTCTCAGCAGCATTAAGTATCACCAAATTACAACCACTGGAAACAAGGAGAGAACACAAGGCATGTCCTGGTTCTCAACCTGCATTTCCACACCTGCTGCTCATCACTGCTATTCCTAGGCTTTGACCAGAGGACACAGTCTAAAGCATGCTTAAAAAAACCAGGCAATACTGCCATGAGATTTGAAGTTCTTGAATATATTGAACCATCAATGACCTTGTAACAAGTAATAGTGGCTGCACTTGAAGACAAGCATAGTTTTTTTTCCATTGTAACCTAAAATAAAAGGCCCCGTTGTTACACTGATTTCTGCCAAATAAAAAGGTAAATTATTTAGGAAAATAATTAACTAGCAAAAATAAGTTACCCAGAAGATAACAGGTTTGACTGAGCCCTCTCAACACATCAAGTTTAGCATAAACATCCTGGTTAGCTTGGCAGTAATAGATGGTTCATTGTTTTAAAAACCTGTCTAGGTTTAGAATTTAAGTCCATACTGATTCTATGCTATCTGCTTGCTAATTTTGCTACACTATGCTTTAACACAAAATGTTACTTTACTACCAGCGTGGCCTATTTTATCTTTCCATATATTTTCCATTCTGGTGTAACAGTACGGCATTCATTATTTTCCCTTCCACTAAGTTTCCCATACACCTAGTATGGCAGCGTGTCTCACGTGGAGCTCAATATTACAGCTTCTCCATCTTGCCAAGAACTATTTTCAGAAGCTTCTTAAACCCTAAACCAAAACAATTCCACAGCTTAAGTTTCATGGGAGGATACCTTATACTTCTGTGCTTCCATCAGCTTCAACAGTTGGTCACCTAAATCATTTTGGTGTTTTGAAAAATTTATAGTTACCACAAAATTACAAGTCATATTTGCTCAATTGTCTTCTACTAAATTCAGACTACAGAGGAATGAGGACTGGCCCATAGATTCTAGGCAAAGGATTCTGAAGGATGGTTTAATTTTGCCTGCTACTATCACATGCAAAATTCACCAACCACTGAACATGACTAATTAAATAACAATGTAGCTTATTTATGATCTTGACTTGTTGGTTGCTTGTTACTGTCATTATGTAGCTATTGGAAAACAAGTCTTCCCAATGTTTGCACACAAGCAGCAACAAGTTGATGGGTAGGTTATACATCCAGGTTGGCAGATTTACTACAAAAGTGTAACAGGCTCAAACACCACTTTGTAGCTCTCTAATATCAATAGGATTTTTATACTAAGCAAATAAGATGTATTGCTGCCTCTGAAATGGATTATAGGGATTGGCTGAAATGCATTAACTATGAAAACATTAAATATATAAAATTCTAGATAGCAGATGCTAATCCCAGAGGTCCCAAATCATAAGCTCCTTAGTACATTAAGGAACAATCAATTTTATGTTCTCAAAGTTTGTGAACTGAGCCATAAACTTTTAAACCAGTGAACCATAAAAACCATACCTATGAAAATGAACAAAATGTACAATTTATAACATTGCAGTCAAACTACTTGGCTTGTTTTTAATCCCCTCGGACAGAAGAGGAGGGAGTCAAGGTTGAGAGAGACAAAATAGCTGAAGTGGTTGTTTACTTCATGAAGAGTTCCTTACAAAAGAAAAAAATCAAAGGAAGTTTGAGAAGTACCTTTTTTGAGCATTTTATGTCTTCTCCATAGATCTTGGGGTTTTCAGAAGTTCTGCAAGCATCTCTTGTTATTAACATTGTCATGATCTATGCCTAGTGACAGAGCTGCCACAAAAGCGACCCGGTAAACATACTGACAGAGAAGAACATCCCTGATAAGCTCACTCTAAACCTCCTTGTTGGGGAGTAGTTGGCAGGACAAAGAAACTTTGAAGGGTGCAGGACAAAAACTGTGACAAAGAACTTGCCTCCCAGGAAAACAGGAGTCAGCAACAACTATTCCGGGAACTGATGTCCTATACCCACTTACCTATCTACACCAAAAAGGTATAACAAGTAACTCACTACCTATGCAAAAGGAGCCTTTCTGCACAAGATCTCCCAGACAGACCAGACCCTGCCCGGGGACGGCTGCCTGACTCCAGCCTCCATGATGCAGGTCATCTTCAAGTGAGACTTTTCTGTCGTCAGTGAGCTCTGCTCCTGGGAGCAGTTTGGTGTTTTGCTGGTAACACCTCACATAATATATTTATAGGTGCACACAAGTAAAGGTTAATAACTATATACTTGCTTCTGTAGTTGGAATTCTGTAATAACTTGTAATATACATACACTTGCTTTACTTTTTCTATAGGCATATTTCCTAGTGGTAATTTTGTAGTGACTTGTAGCATGCACATTGTATATATACACACATATATATGTTTTTACTAATAGTAGTTCTGTAGTAACTTGTCATAAAGAAATTATCAGAAACCCAGACTGTTATCCCACAAGCGTGGGGTCATTTACCCAGCGTGCGAGACGCCAATATACACACAAGGCAGAGGTATTTTATTCCATGTCTGCGCCGAGACTGGTGCTAGGTGGTTATTCCACAGAGCTAGCACGCTATACTAAAGAACTACCGCATATTTATCTTGTTACGTGGTTAGTAAAAACCTGCCCAAATTTATGTTTATTGGTTCGTAATTACTACTTCTTTTATCATTAGCTAGTTCTATGTAAATTAGCATGCAAACTCTTTGCAGGCGTTGGGGGCAAATCTTTTCAGTCTTGTATTGAGTCGGTGGTCGCGATCTCCCCCTGCCGCCTTTACCTTTCCCCTAGTTACTGCAGTTTTTTTTCCTGACTTCGTGTTTCTTCGGCACTCCCCCAGTCTTCAGCACCTTCTAGGGCAGATGTTCCCCTTTTATCAGTCTTTTAGTTTTTCTTCAAGGGCACAGTCGTTAGCAAGGCATGCATTGTTTATACAAAAAGTGTCTTGTTTCACAAGGCCTTTATGGCCCTTACATCAAGATCTCTGTATTGCAGAATCCTAAAAACACTGTGGTCACGATCTTTACACACCTGCAGGTCAGGTAAACCTCATAGGTCATGACCACGACTGCTTACACCTAGACAGTGGGGAAAGTGCAGCTTGTGTCATGCACCCCAGAGCTATGACCAAGATGATCCAGACCGAGTGAGCTGTCAGAGTTCACCACAGATCCTTTCCTACCACTGGAGCCAGGAGACAAAAGCATCACACAGTCCCATTGTATAGCTGTAACACCCGTAGTAGCTGATATCAGAAAATATCACCAACATATAATATGCTTGCTTAATCAAAAAAATGGTTCTGGTCAGAAAACTGAAGTGAAGCACAGGCAACAGAAGAGATGTGCATGTCTTAAACCCTGTCAAACTTGTTTATAACGTAAAATGAGCCCGACGATTCTGGTATATCAGCTGCATTCTTGGCCAGTGTCCTCCTTTTATGGAACCACCACCTATAACAGTTCTGATTCAATAATTTTGAGTCTTTGTGGTCTTAGATTATACCCAGCTGTTAGAACCTAGCTAACAATCACATATAAACAGCAGCCATCAAGTGAAGCAAAAAGATTTAAGACCACAACCAAAATCAGCTCAGAGCTCTCTGTTTTAACACCACCTTCACTGCTCAGTCCTACAGACTTAAAATTCAAATGTCCTTCAGTGGGCTTTTACATGAACAAGGAGGGAAAATCTGGCCTTTATTTGATTCTTCTGTCTTCTTTTAATTAACCTTTAGATAGTTCAGAGTCATCCCTTCATTTCTGCAGTCAAGTGCAGCAATCAGAAAAGCCACTTGCACTATCAGGAAAATGTCACCATTACCCTTCAAGAGGAACAGAGTAGGTCCTAGATCTCTAATCTGGCATTATCCAGTTGCTTCATGGATCAGTCCAGCAGTTAACCTGGTCTACTGTCTAGCTTTGCTGTGTTACCCTTCGCACATAGGTATGCTGTAACACATAACCACAGAGCATCGTACCTAACAGTTCCTGGGACTTAATACTCTTACTTTGATAAGTATTTTTCAAGTCTCTTCAGACTGATATTTGGTAGAGAAAAAATTACAGTGGAAAGAATTAATATTAAGGAAAAAAACAAGGAAATAATTTAAGGATTTTTTTTTTCTCTCCAGTAAATTTAAACAAAAAATTTCACTGAAAAAGTTGTTAGCATCATGTTCTTCTACCAGGAGGGACTTTGCCATCAAAGCAATTACTGACATTACACCTGGAAAGTGGTCATTTCTGAAGGAGGTACAAGGCATACCTACTCGCCGAGGCGAGCTGCTCCGGGGCCGGGCCGGCCCGCAGGGGCGCGGCGGGTCCCGCCGCACAGGGGCTCTCCTCGGCTGGGGAGACACGCCCCGCAGCCGCCAGCTCTCGCGAGACGCTGACGCACCCTGGGCGTTGCCGGAGCAACCGCGGCCACCCCCACACCAATAGGAGGCAGCCTGGGGAGCGCGAGCGGGCGGGGCGGGCACAGGGCGGGGCGCGGCCGCTCTCGCGGGACAGGGCGTCGTCACGCTGCCCCCTCAGGAGGTCGCTGCCGTGGGCGGTCGTCGCCCTGCCGGGAGGAGCGTGGCTGTGGTGTCCGCCCGGCGGAAGGCTGTGTCCTCCGCACTCGCCGGGACGGAGGTGGCAACCCAGGCGGAGCTCCAGGGAAAGGATGCGGCCACCCGGGCTGCAGGGCATGCCGGAGCCTTTCACTAGTGCCTGGTGGCAGTGGCGAGAACAGCTGTGTGAGGTGCGACCAAATGGATGATCTGCTCAGCTTGGTGGCAGAGCTTTGGGAGGAAGCGGACAGGTTAAGGAGCATCAGGGAGGCTGAGAAAGAGGTAGACCAGTGGAACTGTGCTCTGCCCTCCCTGAGACAGAAACAGGAACATCCACCAGAAAAAAAACAAGATCAAGGGGATCCTGTGTCGTCCCCCCACCAGGCAGAAGGCAGTAACTTAAAGGAAGGGAGTGAATGGAGGCAAGTCCACGCTCGGGGCAGCAGGCGAACCCCCTGCCTGCCTACCTCACCTTCCCAGGTGCCTCTGTACAACAGATACGAGGCTCTGGATTTGGAAGGCCAGTCAATGGATGATGTGGATGATGGTCCATCTACACCAGAGGTGTTGCCAAGGTCAGAAAGGCCTACTCCCTGTGTCACAACCACCTTCACGAGGAAGAAAAATAGGATATATTTGTATGTGACTCCCTTCTGAGGGGAACAGAAGGTCCAATATGCCGGACAGACCCCCCTCTTAGGGAAGTCTGCTGCCTCCCTGGGGCGCAGGTTAAGGACTTCACTAGGAAACTGCCTAGCCTGGTACAGCCCTCAGAATATTACCCATTATTGCTCTTCCATGTGGGTGGCAATGAAGCTGCAACACATACTCCAAGGGCAATCAAAAGAGACTTCAGGGTCTTGGGACGGTTGGTAAGGGTGTCCAGGGCACACGTAATTTTTTCCTCTATCCTTCCAGTTGCAGGCAGTGATATTGGAAGAAACAGATGGACCCAGTCTATTAATACATGGCTCTGTGGCTGGGGTCACCACCAGTATTTTGTGGTTTTTGATAATGGGATGGTCTACACAGCACCAGGCCTGCTGGCATCAGATGGGATTCATTTTTCTCAAAGGGAGAAGAGAGTCTTTGCTCACGAGCTAGTGGGACTGATTGACAGAGCTTTAAACTAAACTTGAAGGGGAAAGGGGATAACATCAGGCTCACTCGTGACAAGTCATGAGACAACACACCAAGGTTTGAGGGATGGGGTGCTAGTGAGGGCCCTCAGCCTGTTGCTCTGAGACTTGCTGCACACTTGAGCACAAGCATGCAGTGAAACTGGAGCACACTTGAAGTCTAACGAAGAGGAGCCAGGGGATCCTGAGGTAACAGGAACCAACAGGGAAATACCAGGAAAATACCTCAAAGGAATTGCGGTGTGTTCCTCTAAGAAGGTGACACAGCCAACAGCCTAGCTGAAGCCCCTCTACAACAATGCACGCAGCATGGGCAACAAACAGGAGGCTCTGGAAGCCACCATGCTGCTAGAAAGCTACAAGCTAGTTGCTGTTACTGAAACTTGGTGGGACGAATCCCATGACTGCAGTTCAGCTATCAATGGCTACAAGCTGTTCAGAAGGGACAGGTGAGGACGGAGGGGCGGAGGGATTGCCCTCTATGTCAAGAAATGGATAGATTGTGAAGAGCTGTCTCTGAAGAATAGCCATGAACAGGTTGACAGCTTATGGGTAAGAATTAGAGACCGAGGCAATAAAAGGAACCTTGTGGTTGGTGTTTACTACAGGCCACCCAATTAAGGGGAGCCTATTGACGAAGCCTTCTTACTCCAGCTACAGGAGGCATCGCACTTGCAGGCTCTCGTCCCGCTGGGGGACTTCAACCACCCCAACATCTGCTGGAAAAGTAGCACGGTGAGCTGTAGGCAATCCAGGAGACTCCTGGAGTGCATCGAGGGTAACTTCTTAAGCCAGGTAATAGACAGCCCTCCCAGAGCTGTTGGTCTCCAATGCAAGTAAGCTAATCAGTGACATCAAGACTGGAGGCAGCCTGGGCTGCAGGGATCATGCACTGGTGGAGTTCATAGTCCTGAGGGATATGGGACAGGTGAAGAGTAAAGTCAGGACCCTGAATTTTAGGAAAGCAAACTTCCAGCTGTTCAAGGAGGTAGTCAATAGGACCCCCTGGGAAAGTGCCCTCAGGGACAAGGGAGCAGAACAGAGCTGGCGGATCTTTAAGGATGCTTTCCATAGAGCACAAGAGCTCTCAATCCCCATGTGTAAGAAATCAGGAGAGGAAGGCAAGAAACCATCATGGCTGAGTCAGGACCTGCTGGTCAAACTAAAGGGCAAGAAGGAAACGCACAGGCAGTGGAAGCAGGGACAGGTATCCTGTGAAGAGTATAGGGACATTGCCCAGTTGTGTAGGGATGGGGTCAGGAAAGCCAAGGCACAGCTGGAGCTGAACTCAGCAAGGGATGCAAAGAATAATAAGAAGGGCTTCTTTAGGTATATTTAGGTATGACAGCCAGAAAAGGCAGGTCAAAGAAAGTATACCCCCCCACAACGAACACGACTGGTAAACTGGTGACAACAGACAAGGAGAAGGCTGAGGTACGCAACAACTTTTTTTGCCCCAGTCTTCACTGGCAATCTCTATTCCCACACCTCTTGAGTGGATGGACCACAAGGCAGGGACTGGGGGAGCCAAGTCCCTCCCATTGTAAGAGAAGATCAGGTTCATGACCACCTGTGGAACATACGTAAGTCTATGGGACCTGATGAGATGCATCCCAGAATTCTGAGGGAATGTCATGGTTTAACCCCAGTTGGCAACTAAGCACTATGCAGCCGCCTGCTCAGCCTCCTCCCTCCCAGGGGGATGGGGGAGAGAATTGGAAAAGCACAAATAAGACAACTCGTGGGCTGAGATAAGAACAGTTTCATAATTGAAATAAAATAATAATAACAAATCATAATAAAAGGAAAATAACAAGAAAGAGAGAGAAACAAAACCCAGGGAAAAACAAAAACAAACAAAAAACCCTCACCAAGGGATGCAACCGCTCACCACCCACTGACTGACACCCAGCCAGTCCCTGAGCAGCAATTGCTGCCCCATGACCAGCTCCCCCCAGTTTCTATACTGAGCATGATGCCATATGGTATGGAATAGCCCTTTGGCCAGTTGGGGTCAGCTGTCCCGGCTGTGCCCCCTCCCAGCTTCTTGTGCACCCGGCAGAGCAGGGGAAGCTGAAAAGTCCTTGACCAGTGTAAGCACTGCTTAGCAACAACTAAAACATCAGGGTGTTATCAACATTATTCTCATACTAAATTCAAAACACAGCACTGTATTAGCTACTAGGAAGAAAATTAACTCTATTCCAGCTGAAACCAGGACAGGGAATTGGCTGTTGTAGTTGCCAAGCCACACTCTATAATATTTGAAGAGTCATGGCAGTCAGGTGAAGACCCTGGTGACTGGAAAAAGGGATACATTGCACCTTTCTTTAAAAAGGGTAGAAAAGAGGACCCTGGGAACTACTGACCTGCCAGCCTCACCTCTGTGCCTGGGAAGATCATGGAACAGATCATCCTAGAAGCTATGCTAAGGCATATGGAAGACAGGAAGGTGATTCAAGACAGCCAGCACAGCTTCACCAAGGGAGGTCTTGCCTGACCAACCTAGTGGCCTTCTGTGATAGAGTGACTACATGGGTGGACAAGGGAAGAGCTATGGATGTCATCTATCTGGACTTCTATAAGGCCTTTGACGCAGTCCTCCACAACACCCTTCTCTCTAAATTGGAGAGATATGGATTTGATGTGTGGACTGTTCAGTGGATAAGGAATTGGCTGGATGGTCACATCCAGAGAGTGGTGGTCAATGGCTCAATGTCCGGCTGGAGATTGGTGATGAGTGGTGTCCCTCAGGGGTCTGTATTGGGACCAGTACTGTTTAATATTTTCATCAGTGATACAGACAGTGGGATCAAGTGCACCCTCAGCAAGTTTGCAGACACCACCAGGCAGAGTGGCATGGTTGACATGCCTGAGGGATGGAATGCCATTCAGGGGGACCTGGACAAGCTTGAGAAGTGGGTCCATGTGAACTTCATGAGGTTCAGCAAGGCCAAGTGCAAGGTCCTGCACCTGGGTTGGGGCAATCCCCAGTATCAGTACAGGTTGGGAGATGAAGGGATTGAGAGCAGCCCTGCAGAGAAGGACTTCAGGGTACCAGTGGATGAAAAACTGCAGAAGCCAGCAACATGTGCTTCCATCCCAGAAAGCCAACCATATCCTGGGCTGCATAAAAATAAGCATGGCCAGCAGGTCAAGAGAGGTAGGTCTGCCCCTCTACTCTTGCTCTGGTGAGACCCCACCTGGATTACAGCATCCAGCTCTGGAGTCCTCAGCACAGGAAAGACATGGACCTGTTGGAGCATGTCTAGAGGAGGGCCACAAAAATGGTCAGAGGGATGGAGCACCTCTCCTATGAGGAAAGGCGGAGAGAGTTGGGGTTATTCAGCCTGGAGGAGAGAAGGCTCCGGGGAGACCTTATTGCAGCCTTTCAATAGTTAAAGGGGGCTTATAAGAAAGATGGGGACAAACTTTTTAGTAGGGCCTGTTGCGATAGGACATGGGGTAATGGTTTTAAACTAAACAAGGGTAGATTCAGACTAGATATAAAGAAGAACATTTTTTACGATGATGGTGGTGAAACACTGGCACAGGTTGCCCAGAGAGGTGGCAGATGCCCCATCCCTGGAGACATTCAAGGTCAGGTTGGACAGGGCTCTGAGCAACCTGATCTAGTTGACGATGTCCCTGCTCATTGCAGGGGGGGTTGGACTAGATGATCTTTAAAGGTCCCTTCCAACCCAAACTGTTCTGTGATTCCAACATGACCAGAAACAACTTTTCAGTTTGTATAATTCCATTTATTACTTTTCTAAATTCATGTCAAACATTTCATCTAATACTAGCTCAGTTCAGTGGAAAACTTCAGGTCAGCAAGCAATGACTTAAACAGAAGAGCCCATCTGCTTCAGATTAGGTATGAAATAGCTTGCAGAATCAAAGCCAAAATAGCTGCATAGGTAAGGTCCTCAAGTATGGGATAATTACCTTGTCCCCCTGGCCTGGGGCATGTTTATCAGCTTACTTTATAAAGTTAGGATCTAATTTATTTAGAATTAAGCCTACATTTGAGTACATCTGTTTATAAAATGACCTATTTTTTGAAAGACTGTAGGTCTCCAGTAACATATAACAGACATTTAGAGTGGAGAGAGAAATCCTACTTCCACAGACTTCTGTGGCCAAACTGACTCCAAGGGGCACAAAATTTCATCTGAATTCTTGGATATCAAATTGCTTTCCCAGGCTTGGAGTAATTGACTGTGCTACTTCTCCTTTTCTTTGCTCATCTGAAAGACATTTCCTTTTATGCTTATTCACTAATAGCATCTTGGAAATGCTCTTTGTGTGCACTCTTCTCCCATGTATGTTTTTTATTTTTCAGTGCTTTTGCTCCACATCCTGTGTTTGCATCACTTTATCAGATAAACAATGAATCCGAAGTTCCCAGAGTGACCTTAGAGTGCCTAAATGCAACTTCCTCACCTCCCAGTACGTTGTTCCCTTCCTCCAACATCTAGGCTCTTCACAATGCAACATACCTGTCTCATCATGCCTCAGAGACAGAAAAATGCTTTTGCAGGAAGGGAACTGAAATGCAGGCACAAAATAACACATACCCATAGTATCTTGAAGGTAGGACTTGTCTCACCTAACTGGAGTCATCTAAACAATCAGCATTTAGTGCAAGATCTGTATATTAAATGGAAACTGAAGTTTGCGAAAGACTATTCATTCCACCTAGTGTTTAAGTGAGATCACTCTCACAGAGATGTTTACCTTTCTCCACCAGCTACTGCAGGACCTCAAACTAATAATTTGGACTAGGGACCAAACCTTTAAATAGATGGTTGTGTTGATGTCAGTGGGTGTCTAAATCTTGAGGGCCTGGGCTAAAGGGGATGTTTATCTAAAGGGGTGCAGGCAAACATGAGCTTACTGCACTTGCCATGTTCAGCAGCTGCTTGTGCACCTACTCCTCCGCACCAAAGTAACACAGACACATGATGTCCTTGGCAGGGACAGAACCAACACCAAGTTCTGGCATTCTTAATCCCAAATTAACCCTTTAACGACATTCCCATCTCCTCCTTTTCATTTTCTATTTTACATATTGCCTGTTCACATTTAAAGCCCAGGAACAGGAAAAGTAAACACCAGCATGTTTTCCCCTTGGCCCTCCCCTGGCCATTTGCACTGGCACTAGTTTTGTCCCTTAAAATAGAAAAATCCTAGGACACCTGAAAGTAAAATCTTATGCAGTCTTCTGAAGTTATGTTGACAGAATCTCTATAGCTGCTAAAAAAATCTAGAGCGATTTAATCCAATACATTTGCAACACTGCATAGCATGCAAGTATGAATGATGTGCAGAAAGCTTCCTGTCAGGAAACAGGAAAAAGTGATAATCCCCCTTTTTGTGGTGCTAGCATACATGATACACAAGGAGACAACATGGCTTTCCTATGGGCTTTTTCATTTCATTCTAATTTCATTTACAGTCATTTTAGAGATTGAAATCACTGCGAAGACCAGAGCTGAAAATTACTGATGTCCCATCTGGAGCCTAAAGTAATGCAAATAGTAAAGTGGGAGAAAAATGTACAAATAAAGCTAGATTAACCTTCTCACATGACAGAAATAGCACAGTCCCCATCATATTTCCCACTGAAGATGAAAGAGACTAAATATGCATCAACATACTGGATTTCTCCCCCCATTCCAGCTTTCCCACTGGGAATCGTTAAACATTACTTCCTCAGTACCAGAATGAAGAACCATTACTGCATACAAATCCATAGACCAGTAATAGTTCGGCATATCTACTAGACTCAGAAGAAGAAAAGTTGTAACTTAAAGATATTATTAGAAAGGGAGTTAAGCAGCCTTACTGGAAAAATACACCGGTGACATCAGCGTGAATCAAGCTTTTTCCTGGTACTAGCAGGGTTTAGTCTGAGACAAACCCTCAGACTCTTATTTTTCTTGCCTTACAATTTGTGTTCGCATCTGACTTCATTCTTCAGTAGTCCTAGAAGTTTTCTTTTGCTCCCTGCCACAGGCTACCACCTCTCTGCAGGCCAGGCTGACCTTCCATCGCAGACATCCATCTTTTCTCCCTAGCACACACACCCTGAGAGCACTCCTGCCTTCACCTATCCAGGGAGTAGCCATCCTGCTGTTTGTCCACATGCTTTATTTTTTTTTCCTAGGGCTTCAGATCCCCAGTGAAACAGCAGCAAGTCTCTTGGCTTTAAAGGATACCTTTAAAACAGACATTCACACAGCCTTAGATTTCAAAGGCTGGCTGAACAGCAGAAAGAAATACTTCAAGAAGGGAAGGGAATGAAAAATTAGCATGTTCTATCTGTTTTAATAATATGGAAGCTACATTTATAACCTTTCCCCACTTAAAAAATAGGCTTTAAATACAGCCCTGCTATAGTTAAATGAATGCTAGCTTAGAGAACAGCTATAAAACATCAGCATTTAGAA
Organism: Ciconia boyciana; assembly: GCF_034638445.1. NCBI lineage: Eukaryota > Metazoa > Chordata > Aves > Ciconiiformes > Ciconiidae > Ciconia > Ciconia boyciana. The sequence goes on along the minus strand of NC_132938.1, from coordinate 72,137,066 downwards.
TGAGAAGAAATCAGTAGAGGTTTTACTGCTAAAAGGTCAACAACACTTACAAAAAGATTCAATCTTTAAAGCCCTGCAGAATTTCATTTAAAAAATAAAACACCATGGAAAAAGAAAAGCTCTGAAAATAGGAATCTGCAAGTAGTTTCTCACTTTGTGACCCCATGTTGGAAATGCTGTTGCATTGTGTATGCTCACTGCCACCTACAGACAGAGATAAGTGTGCACAGACCCAGCGCAGGGAGAAGCTTTGCCTAAACCCAGGATGTCGTGATTTCCAAACATTAGCCACTCAGCAGTCTTTAAGAAGTGTGCTAGCTCAGCTGTTGCGCTAGAAGGCTGATAAGGCTTTCAGAAACACTACACACATTCAAGGTTGCCTGTGACAAAAGTAGCAAGGAAAGCATAAAAGACAACAATAGTGTTGCACTTGATGTGTCTATTGGCAACAGACAACAGTACAGAAGAAAGCCAGATCCGCTTAAAATACACTCTAGATTTGAAAAAAGCTGTTCTTATATGCACATGTCCATAATCATGTTTACGGTTGGTGAAAATTGGTAGTCAACTGTGTTAACAGTAACATGTGATAGCACCAATACTTCTCCTACAAGTATAGCCTTTTCTTTCCTTTCTACAGCAGCATTAAATACAACTGCATGCATTGTAGCCAGCACACATGTAGAATATTCCCATTGTTTTCCCTTCAAAGCAACACATTTGATAGCATGACAAAGTTCCATGCAACTTACAAAATAAGTGTAAGAAATGAGAGTTTACAATGAATTAAGGAAGTCCTAGTTAAAAAAAACACTTGTAGAAAAGTATGATTTAGAATTCTGCCTCCAGCTGAAGGTAAAGGCTTTGAAAAGCAAATAGAAAGCACAATTTCAAAATCATTCCAGCATTATAATTTTCCCTAGTTAGAAATAAAATTGGGCTGAAGTTTCAGACAAACTTTTCTAACATTTTTAATGAGCATTTCAAACACTCTTTGCAGAATGTGCCCTTTTGTTTACTGGTATGCTGAAGTACTTCAAGGTTTTTTCTTCCCCCAACAAGTGACAAGCAGTGTTAAAATTTTCATTTCATTAGGTTAAAATACATCAATTTAATGAGATTTTGCATAGATCAGAGAAATAAAGGTAACATTGAACAGAAAGTGTAGAGCCTTTATAAAATAGCACAGTTATTGTCAAGATCTTACAGCAAGCACATTTTCACAAAGAGCAGTTATTAGGAATATTACACACATTGAAATAAATATATATACTCACACACTTTAAGACTGGTGGAGCATTTACCTTAATTCTATTTGAAAAGGCCACACTTGCCTTTAATACAATGGGACTATTACAAGTTCATTGAAGATCTCCTATTTCCTTGGAAAATCTGATTTATCAAACCTGTCTAAGACAACAGTTTTTCATTCATAGTCAGCTTCACACTACTGAAAACAGGGGTTACCACATCATCTGCAGGACTGGTATGCCGCAGATATGCAGTAAAACCTGACAGAGCTCCTTGAAGGTGCTTGACCGCCTCAGAGGATGAAAGTGCTGTGCTTTTGTAGTAATGGCATGAGGAAAAAAAAACAATGTCCAGATCTGAGACTGCCACAGTTGCCCTTCCTAAGCCATTTTCAGGTGCAAACTTCCAGACACAAATTAGTCTAGCAAGGCTGCATGTTGACCAGCTCTGCAGAATTAAAATACTGGTAGCTATATTAGTCACTTATACCACACTTATCCAAATAGGTTAACAAAGTAATTTTTATAGCATCCTCAAAATAATAATTTAAGGTAATTCACCTTCCATGCTCTTGGTCCTGAATATAAAAAGGAGCCCCCCCCCCTCCCCCCAAAAAAAGCTTTACCACAAGCATAGAAGGGATGAACATGTATAATTGAATTCACAACTTCAATTTTCACCATCCATTATGCACCAGCAACCATTAACCTCAGTTCCCTCATGTATCAATTCCTATGGGCACAGATCAGGAAGAATCAGCATCTCAGGGTGCTTCAAGTCATCTGATTCCTGGACTATGTAATGGCCATACTTGGAGGTGTATACAGACAGGTAAAAATTTCCATTAGCTTGAGACTGTTAATTTATGCTTGAGACTGTGGGAAGTTTGAATCACTGTCACAGCAGAGCCCTTGTCAAAATTTCAGTTTTAGAAGCCCATCCTTCCCAAGAGTTGACTAACTAATGTTGATCAGGTCTACCTTAGATTTCAGCATGCTTCCTGTAAGCAGAGACGGGCTGCAATTAAAATGCAGGCTCATCTAGGCAAGAATCCCTCTGGTATACCCCCAGATAAAGCAGCTTAACTAAATAAACCTGAACCTAGGAGGACCAGTCCTCATCAGGTGTGAATCTGTCCTGTCAACCAGATCCTGCTCACATGCAGGAGAAAAATGCAAGGTAAATCTCAAACCCAGAAATGCATAATTAAGACACTTTCCCTGCAAGAGAAGGGCTTCGATAGGTGTGATGGGACCAAGGGAGGAAAGCACACGCTGAGGCCAACCATCCATACACTGGGTTTGGCTAACCATCCATACACTGGGAGGCACATACAGGTTTTCCTTCCTTCTTTTACAAACTCTAGTGTGTGTTAATATACCTCTTATGTTAAAAACAGAGGTATAAGCTCTGGCTCATTCTTAATTTCTGTCCACAAGAAGGAATGCACTGAAAGCTATGGGAGTAGAGCTGGGGAGACCTGGCCAAAAACAGGTGGGAGGTATAATGGGCAAGATGTAGTGGAGACAGACCCAAGATCAGTGAACACTTCAGCAAGCTTGCAAAATGCACCTGCAGCCAAAGAAAACTCCAGAAAGCAAGGAGCAACTTTACGCATACGGTCATAGCTTGCACAGCACCCAGTGTAACAGACTAGGAAAAAAAAAAACAATTACAAGATAACATTGCCCTGGGTAGAGGGGGCTGTATTTTATGGAAGAAGGCTGGAAGCACATCAGTCTTTTCTCATATGCTTCTAGTTACTGTCTTTACTGTGTAATAAAACTGTCAAGTTTTTTGGCTATAGAGAATTCTCTGCCTCTCCTGTCAGCCACTATAACCTATAAATATTTCAAAATATACCCTATTTATCTCTGTTCCTCTTTAAACTGTACAGGAGTATGGAGAAGCACTTAGAAATAGCATACTACTTTGTACCTTTAATGAGCTGCAGAGCATTATAAGCATATGCATACAGGTCAACTCCATCAGCCTCATTAAGTCTTAAAAACATTTCTTTCTATTGAAGAAAATTAAAAATATGGAGTTCACTGATGAAAGACTTAAAATTGAAGTGTGATAATTAACCTGGAGGTGGCTTCTTGCTAAACTAACACTATTGCTCCTGGAATCTAAACCACTATCTCCCAATTACTGAATACAGCACTGTGCCATGAAGACTTAGCAGCTCAGCCCCACATGTCCAACATTACACTGGTAGCCTGGAAGATGTGCACATGTACAGCTCAACTAGAAATCAAAACTTCCACTTCGCAAAAAGACTGTGCAGGTAATCATCTTACCATGATCAAGTGCCTCAAGTCACATGCACCACATACAAGAACAGAGGCAAGCGCCTGTGCTACAATGCTGCATTAACACAAGGGCAATGTTGAAAAGGTGTTTAGTTTCTTCATCTCCTGCTTCTGTTTGTCCAGACAACTTGGGGATCTTTTTTTTTTTTTTAAAAAGAAACCACATTGGCATTCTGGGAAAGCACTATACACTCCCAGCCAACCTTACCACTTTGTTAATGTCATTTTTGACATTGAACTTGTTGCTTTTTCTGCAGTCTTTCATAGGGGAACTGTCAAATCAAATTTATTTTGTCACACAAAGTATTTTTTAGTCTTTCCTTGTCCAAAGGAGTCAAAGAAGAGATCATGTAGTATATTCTTTTTTGAGGCTTAGGTTGGCTTTTTTTGGTCTTTTGAAAGCCGAATAAGGACTGTGTGCTGAAATAAAGCTCATGACCCAGCAAGTATGATATTTGAATGACAAGACAACTCTGGCACATCTCCACTGATTATCAAGTGTTTTTGTAGTAGATAACATTCATTAAGTACTCCACATTTTATATAAAAGATTAACCCAGAATTCACAAATAAGGGTTTTTTTGTTTGTTCTTGCTGTATGACCATTTCCTCAAGAATTCCCATGGCTCTTAGTTCATATTCCTTCCCCAGATTTCTAGCTATAAATCATTAAATAGGCAATACTCTTCTAAAAACCAATTTGTCTGAGGTTCAAATTACGAAGTACCAAACTTTCCATTGCTAATCCAAGTTCACATTGCTTAGCCAGAAACTGAGATTAACAAACACCAGCTGTGAAATTACTTTATTTCTAAACTATTGATATGTAATAGGTGATTAAGTTATCATAGCATGCTTTTCTCATAGCCTAAAAACAATTGTTTGAAATGAACAGTGTAACGGAAGCCAGTTCACGACTACGAGTTCACATAAGGGCAGAAGGAACTCTGGCAAAAAAGGAAAGTTTGCTAATTTGTCAGTAAGAATAGTCCCAGTGACTTCAGGGTAAAAAACAAGCTACATACTAGAGGCAAAGAGAAATGGCATTTCAAGTGCTTTTTGTTGCTAAGGATTGGGCTAGAAAATTTTAAAAAGTGGCAACACAGCATTGAATTCTGAAGGACTTTGAATACAAACCATGCTTATTCATAACAACAATGTATTTTACTTATAATGGCTGATGAGCATATTTCACACTAAATCAATTGCAGTCATTTATGTCAAAATAGTGAAACCTCATTACAGTAACCTCTGATCAAGTATTTGAGAGGACTCAGGTTGTCTTTCTTGAGAAAGACTCGTCATGCTCAAAAATCAAAGAATCTGGAGGAAAAAAGTCACCTTCCCAGATTTAAAGCATCAGATTAGAATTGCCAGTATGTACTTTACTGAGAAAAACAAAATCTCTCTGTTTTCAAGTATGCAGAGGAAATTAAGATATTGATCCCTTCTGTATAAGTCTAAGACCTTCTGCACTGACTGTTTTCTCTTGACACGTAGTAGGACAGGTTTTTTTTCTACATTTGTGGATTCATTTAGAAAATAGGTGAACTAGTCTGTAAAATACACTTTGCTCTGCAAAAGACAAGTTATTGTTTTAGCACAGGCGATGAGAGTTGTTCCACGCTCTGTTTGGGACACACAGTGTCCCAAATTATTTTATACAACATGGTCACAATTTTTTAGCTGAAATGCTCTGGATCAACCATGAAAACCTCCAGACGGCAGCAGTCCTCACAGATGTTATACCCTGCTTCCAATGGAAAATAGGAGTTTGGATTAGACACACACAGGCCTCATCTGCAGTGTCTCCAAGGAGTGCTGCTTTGTATTGTCAGAGTTACCACCTCACTGGTGCATTTTCCCCAGCTATCTGCCTCCTGTGCAGGAAGATTACATTACTTCTTCCAGGGTAACCTTCCCATGGGATGAAATGAGTGTTTAAAAATCCATGCCATTTTGACCCTTGGGGAACAGGAAACCTTTTCAACAGAGGATTTTAGAAGACATTAAAGGGAGTGGGCAGCTTTTCATTCCTTTTTTCAAAACACCAATGTTTCAGAAACTTTTCTTTATTCTGCTGTAAGAAAACTAAAGTTATGCTGACTCTACTTAGCTCTTAGTCGTACAGTTGCACGCTGCCTAATTTCTTGTTCTCTAGACATTTTTTCCTGTCTCCTTGACTTTGCCCCTTCTTCCTTATCTGATTACAGCAACTCATGCCAATAGTAGGAGAAAGGACATTGTGCCAGAGAGCTCATTGTGATGCCAAGGAATTTAAGTTAGAGGTTTGGATTCCTATGACTGAAAACTTGACACCAGAGCAGACTGTCTGTGGTAGGAATTAATGTTGAACTTTGGACCCTTGGTGGTAAGGGAGAGAATATAGGGGACAGAAGGGACATCCCAAGAGATATGCAGATGGAAAGATGAGGGCATGAACTATAACCCCTTCCTTTTTATAGTTACTTGCTAGAAACCATTTTTATCCTCACAGCTAATTTAAGACCTTTTTATGAGGATGGAACCCAGCAGTTTAATTTTCAAGTTATCTGATTTCAGGGTTATTAAAAAATGCTCAGTTGTGATGTATGAACTGCCTGCTCTGCCCTTTTAGGGCTGTTTAGGTTCTAGTCCTGGCCTTAGTTGCCGCAGCTATTCAGAAACAGAGCCACTATGTAGCCACCTGCATACAAAGTTTAAGAGCTGAAAGATCGAGCTTATGGCCTCCTCTGTCATTCAAGAAGCAAGAGCCCAGTCCACCTGCAGTTTTCCTGCTGGAGGTCCCAGCGAGCACAAGCAGACTTCTTCAGGCCCTGGGGCATGGAGCAGGGAAAGAATGAAGTAGTGCACTGTGGCCTTTTGATGCACCCGACATGCTTTCTAGGTCTTGGATGTTGACTTTGCTCCTGCATTCACAAAGGAAGACTAGTAAAATGCCAGAACTGTTTTAATGGTATTTTGTAATCAAAATGGAAAAGACCTGGGGTTGTTCTACAATTGTTTCCTTCTTGATCTTGTCCATCCTCATAACATACATCAGAAAGACCATTCTTAATGCAAATTCACAAAAGAAACATTCTGATAGAGGCTTGAAGAGAGACTCCAAAAAGAAACAGAAAGACTACAGTAACAGTAGATGATCACTGGACTCCTTCCATTAAGCCACGGTATTTCAAGTTGCCTGCTGTTCTGAATACATTCATAGATGCTATTCCAGACATAGGTCATGGTAGTAAAATATGATTATTTACTTCTTTCCTACAAGGAAAGTTGCAGAACGTGAAGGCATGGATGCATAAATTGATGTTGGTAATATCACTCCCAGAGATTATGGCTTCCAGATGGGATGAAGATGAGACAGCATTTCTCTATTAGCTAATATAGCACATTAGTAACCATTCATTAGTATTTATCACACTAATTCACACTTCAGGAGACCAGACAGAAGCATCATGCAAGCTGACATGAATACCTTCAGTTCCTGCATACAATCAAGTCCTTATGAACAGAGAGGCAGTTCCAACAGCGTCTAGCAAATTCCTGGTACCGGAATTACAGATTTGAGAAAAAAATGCCAATGGCTTAAAGGCTGTTGCTATTCTTCTGCATAAGGAACATTCATTATACTAAGCATTGTTTAAGTGTGGGATTCAGCTTTAAACAGTCAGAAAGGAACTACTAGATATGCATTGCTGACAATAATAGACTAATGCAAGTTATTTGTTTTAACTCTTCTCATGGCTTCAAGAGTTTACTGCTTTATTCAATGTAAAGAAAAGACTGAAAACATAAGTTTTCTAAGACACCCACAGTTTACTTAGAAGTTTTTGCGAAATGCCAGGAAGACAAAAGCCATACTGTAGCAAGAACGTGATCTAAAATAGTATACATTACACGGACTGGTGATAAAATCACTGTGCAAATTTCATTGATGGTTCAGCCTATGGTATTTCGCCTACCCGTCCAAATATATTGTGTTCATACTAAAAATGGTTGCATGACTTCCAGCTAAGTCCAGGACCTCAGAGTAACGAGCATGCAGAGAAAAGTTCTGCCTTACTGAGTACAATGACAAGAATAAAAATCTGTTGCCAACATGCTTAGGTAGTTAGGAATCACCTGCCACATGCACAAGCCCTCTTGCTTTTTGCTGTTCCTTAGGTACCATATCCTGCTGATTCCAGTGCTGCACGAAAGAAAAAAGCAAGGCTCAGAGGGTCAGTTACACTAAAAGAATAAAATCAGAATATAGAAATAAGCTACTATGTAATGTAACAGCCAGTGTTATACATAAGTTTTGTAAGACTGGCTCAAGAAACGCTCTAGCACTAGAATATATATGGAAAAATAGTAATGAGCCATGCTCTAGCTAGACAGCTGTATACTTTCCCTCTGTCTGGATTTTTCTGTTGTCAGTTTGATTAATGGAATGTCTTCACATTTATCTGCTTTTGGATATCTTAAATCTCAACAAGTCCATTTCGTGTTCTTGCCACCAACATTTCCAGTAGATTTCTTCTAGCATGTCAGAATGACAGATAAGTTCCTGCAGCCAGCCTTGTAGAGAGCTCATTATTGTTTCAGACTTGTGTACTCACCCTGGAGGTCCTCTGTACAAAGGCCTCCAGAGTTTTAGGTCATTTTAAAATCTATGTTGAGTAAAGGTGTCATTTCTCTACCAGAGAAACCTTTGGAGCAGAGGTCAAGACCACGTTCTGAATTTTATACTGTGTTATATCATCAGTTCCCATATTAAGTAACAAGAATAGAAGTAACTGCAATAAACACTAAGTAACTCAATGGAGCACACACTTGATCTATTTTATTTATTTACATCGTTGTCTGCTCTATGTTGAAGTGCCATAAAGTTATTTATGAGATAGTTTTATTATTTTTCTTCTGAAAGTTTCAAGCTCTCACTGACATGATTGGAATCTGAGATAGATCTTTAATTGTCCCCTTTTCCCTTCACCCCTAACAGCCCCTTCCAATATTCTTTAAGCTAAATTTTGGTATTGAGCCACAACTCTGTACTGGAGAGCTATTTGATGTATTGCCCTGAGGTGTCTTAAAGGAAACTGTACTCATGGAGGCACAAATGACTCGTCACACTCTGGGGAATGCAGACATGGAATTTACTTGGAAATTTTGCCTTTCTAAGGAAAAGGAACATGCATCTCTGGTACCTGTGCTGCTCCTACGTATTAAAAAAAGTCATGGTTCATATTCCAAGACTTGTGACACTGGCCTACAGATTTCGGAGCAGGAAGGAAGAGGATATTTGGGTTCTTTTATTTATGTTCTAGGGCCATGCCAGTCTAACTAGAGCCTGCTACGGACAAAAAATTTAAAGCATCTAGATCTACCAAGTAATCAGATCAAGGCAGAAGCCCAAGATGGTTACTAACAAAGTTGATATTAACTGCAAACAAGACACTAAGTTAAAGCTACCTTAATGAGTTGCACAGTGAGCTCCATATACGTTTCTAGAAATTACGACCGCATTTAAATCCCATCTACTGCCTAAGATCCATGCAATGCAATCAAAGGCACCTATCAATCACACACAGAACCAATGTCATTAATATACAAATGTAGACATCACTTTTCTGTTTGTATCCAAATATATAAATATATGTATTTATAAAAATAAATATTTCTTATTCTTTACCCCATCTCAGGAGAGTCACCTGCTTTGTAAGCTGTAGCTACCAGCTACATACCGGAGATACTTGCGAAAATTCTCCTTCCTTCTAGAGCAAGAGAAGCCTCTTCGCTCGATTTAAGTGAGGACCAGCTACTGGGCTGTTGCCCTGGAAAGCATGATTTTACAGTACAAATCTGAACTTTCATACATAGGGAAGGATTCAAATCACATCCTTTTCCCTGCGTGATTTTCTGAACGGGCTTATGATCACCTGACCAATGCCTTTCAGCCCATGCAATTATAATGCCTGATAAAATAAGAAAGAGCTCAGAGTATGCTTCTATGTTAGTATATGAATAGCTTCTGTCTATTTACCAAGTGCTTTAGTTCAGTTTACCTTCTGAAGCTGTGTGCTTTAACGTGATTAACTAATTGTTTATTTTGAGAAGATAATCACTTTTTTCACTTAGATGTACCTTTCACTGGTACAAACAAGCAGTTAGAAGTCTAATGATAATGATGCCATTTGCTAGTCAAGTCTTCTTTCTTATTTTAAACAGTAAAATGTAAAATACCCTTTAAAATTAAAACACGAAGCAAAAAGTAAACAACTAGTAAGTTTAGATTAGAAACATGAAAGCCAGAAGCAGAAAGTCAAATACTATTAAATTTCACATCTTGATTTGACCTATATCAAATCTGAAACTGCCTCTACCGTTCCGTTCAGGTTGAAATCACAGTTGGATGTGCCTAGTTTTTGTTCATTGATCAGTATTAACTTCAGTCTTTCATTGGTGTAAAGAAATCCTTGGGTATCAGTTTACCATGTTACAGTATTAACTCATGAACACTGCTTACAAGATCAAGGGACAAATACCTGAACTCAATTCAAATCTTGAATTTAATCTAAATTTGATATAATCTAGTTACATACATTTCTTCCTCAGACTCTCCAGAAAGTGAAAAATGGTTTTATTTATAGAAGTTCAACACTCAGATGAAAAAACGTTGCCATGATGGAGAAGAACAATAGCTTCCATTCTGAAAAGTGATTACCACTTTCTACAGTGACTTTTTTCTCATCTAGTTTGCAGGACACAGAACACTTAAACAAGAACATCTGCAGCATTCTTTCAATACTGCAGGGAAAGCATGAAAAGCAATATGTTAGGGTAAGAGCATAAGCAATGGGGATTCTTACTTTGCAAGTCGGTCAAAAGATGCTGCATGTAGGCATCTTTAATTTTTAAAAATGAATTTATTTAGAATTCTTAAAGAAACCAGCTGTTGCTACTGTATCTCAGCTTCAAAATCCTCTGAGTTTAGCAGTTGGGAGCTGACATACTTATTCCATTAATTTAGATGTCTGTGAGCATTTCCCATAGAATAATTGCGCTGCATAATGCATGACTGTTCATTCTCTGGTAATGTCAGTTGAAAAAGGAACGAGGGGAGGGCAATAGGCAATTTCTTTGAATTTTTTTGCATCAGGGTCCAAATGTTGCACTTGGAAAGTCTGAATAAAGTCTAAGAGCATCAGTGCTGCTTTCATAGGACTTAAGTTAACATGGTCCTGCCTAGGTCTCTGATCATCAGTGTTCCCTTTTGGTTTATATTAGCCACAACATTCCATCTTTTTTATAGTCTGGGTCTGATTATTTCTGAACTTTAGATCCATCTTGAAAAATGACATACAGCAAACCAGTATCCAAACAATGGACCAGTCGTCTGCCTAACCATAATTTACTTCCTCAGAGAATTCAGTTTCCAAAATGATAGTAAACCCAGGAAACACAGCTTGCTAAATGCATTTGGTTTTGGTATTCTTAAAGCAGAAGAAAGTTTTATGGGAAAAAAAACACCTCCTGAATATTAATCTTATCTCAATCTTTCTTGTCGTCTCCCAACTTTCCTTTTGGATCTGTTGAAGAAGTGGCTTCCCTAGGATATGGTAAGACCCTGGACAGTGGGATCCCCAAAAGAGGTGGTCATTTGCAGAAGCTACAATTTTCTCAGCTAAAGCCAAGGCCAGGAGACTTCCAGGCCCTGCCCCCCCCCCCCCCATTATGGCTATAACCACTAAACTAATACTCCAGCAGAACTCGTAAAACACTGCTCTTCATCCCTCGTCTATCAGAATAGCTTCTCTTGATTGATTCCAACACAACTGTCAGGTGTAGAAGGGCTCCCATTTTCATGCACCATACATACCATAATAAAGAAATATAAAGGCTTGTAAGAGGAATGAGAATGCTCAACTAAATTGCCTATTTATGATAGTAAGCTGTGTTCATCTACTTTCCTGTACTGAAGAGTCATCTAGAAGTTCCTTGTCCCTGCTGTCTTACCATCTCCATGTATTTCTACACTGAAAGGTTTAACAGAAAACCCTTAAAATACCTGAGTTGGTATAGGCAGTGTTTCTACTTGACCTTGCTATGAATAATACAAGATCTCTTGGCAGACATTATCCAGTAGGAAATATCCCTGGGCTTTTGGGCCTTATGAGGTGCAGAAAGTTGCGGATCTAAGCCTCTTGGCAGGTCAGCCTGTTCAAAAAGAAGGTCACAATGCCATGAGAACCCAATAAAGCATCCCAGCGTTAGTGTTAACTTGCAGAATGGATCACAGAGTGCAGAAATGCTGCACTCTGATTCCTAGCGTAGGTAGTTTCCCTCCTCTCAGCCTTGCTGCTGTCAAAACCAGTCCAATATTAGGGTGCAATTAAATGATGCCTTGTATCTCTGATCAGCAGCTATGAACCGCCCATTTAAAAACAACTTCCATGTACCAGCTGCAGAATTTCTTTTGTTTAATCCAATGTACTAGGTGTTTTACCCTGACTGACCCAAGAAATCAGTGTCAGCAAATATCATAAGGCCCTGCGTCAACACTAGCATTCCCCACAGCTCTCAGCAGATGCGACTGCAGTGGGAACATCAAACTCTCATGTGCTTGAAGTCATCTCCCAGGTGCTGTCAGTTCAAGAACCACCTGTTCTTGCAATGGACTGTGTACACCACCAAGGCAAAAAAGTAAATTAACTGAAGAAAACTCATTAGAATAAATTTTGGGTAACTAAAGAAGTGAAATGGAGATACTACTAACAGAAGCGCAGAAATTGAAAGAGGTAAGAGTGAAAGATAAAGATTAAGGAGTGAAAGATTGGCGTGTTCTCTTTGAAAAGATGGTAAAAAGGATTAAAACCATCCTTTTTGCCAGGAAACTGTATACTTTAACAGCACAATCTGTACTACTTTTCAAAAAAACCTTTGCAAGCCACTTTACAGAGTGAGAAACACATAACTTCTCATCCCATACAGGTAGCTGCCACGTCTCATTATCTTTAATCACAGCATAAGGCCATGAGAAAAAAGAGTCAGTGGCACAGACTGATTTGCCCCATGGATCAAATTTGGCCAGGCTGATACAAGCACTCTGATCCATCCATTAGCTTTAAAAAGATGTAGTCATGGGCTACAAATCTGATTATCATTAATAGCAGAAAAAAGAATCAGTGAGAAAAAACATGAAAAATTTGAATAGACACTGTATAAATTGAGGTGAACACAGCCAGTGAGAGAAAGAGAAACAGAAGTTAAACGTGTAGTGAAAGTGGATGCAATAACTAGCATTCTTGCATGCAAACCCTAAAGCATCCTCACAACATACACTCAAGAGAATAAAAACCTGTACTGGCTCTTGTTTGTATGCAGGTTTGTTGTTTGTTTTATTTAAACAGAAATGGCAAGGAAATTCTGAAGAATTAGAGACCTATCAGCTCTTAGTCTGCACTCTACAGTATTTCAAAGTACAAAATAATTGGTCCAGTGTGGTACTAGCTATCAATAGCTAGAGACGTGAAAGTCCTCTTCCCGGTAAAATTTTCAACAATAAACTGCTTTTCTGTAATCAGTCTGCTTCTGAAGACAAACATGATTCTACCACTATATACAGTATTCAGCAACTATAATAAAGATTCCCCTTTGATGACAATAGTGACAACTGTGAATTTAAGCATTATAGATAACCTGCTCTTGATAATTAAATGTGAAAATGAACAGGCACCGAAATAGCTATAAGAAACAGTCATGAACCGAAGTCATGAACTGAGGTGACAGCAGGAATAAAATTACTACGTTGTATAAAAGGAAAATATCTAGAGTGCTCAATAATGAAATAAAAACATCCTACATCAAATATATGATGCAGTAGAGTTAATACAGAAACTCTACAGTGAAAGCAGAGCAGTGTTAACCACAAACAAATCACGTGCTCATCACATGCACAAAGGGAAGATCATTAAAGAGAGAAATTACTATATAGGAGCACAAACAAAACCTCAGGAGAGTCTACAAAGGAGAGAAATAAAAGGTATCATATATGAGAGTCTAGAATATATTCAATGGAAATGGTAAATGTCTTCAAAAATAGTTTTAAAACACATTCCCATGGAGAGAGGGTCTGCAGCTATACCATTTCATAAAGAGTAACCTGTTCTAAGAAAAAAATGGAAATATTTCCCATTATTTCTGTACTTCAGCATTTCTCGTTATTAGCATTACCCACGGTGGGTTATATAGTATTGCTGATAATCTTCACAACTCTTCTGTGGATCATAACAGTTTTGGTGACGTTCATATTTTCCCTCTGTGCTTGGACACTTATTTTTCTTCGAAGATTTTTCTATTCCTTGAGGAACCATAAAGGAAATTGTTCCTTAGGAATTACTTTCTCATTTTTGTGCTAGTACAGTTTTTTTTCTGTGAAAGTCACATATGAGCAAAAGTGTTTAGTTTTGTATAATTATAGATCAAAATTGCTTTAAGTATTGAATGCTGAACTCTGTTTGCCTGAATGATATCAAAATGGAAAGGCAATTTTCATGTGTTATTCCACATGATATTTAATACCCCCATCCCAGGTCTAGAATGCCCCAGATAGGTTTTTAATTTTTTTTTTTTAAATCAACATTGGAATTATTCTCAGAGTTTCTCTGTTAAAACTGATCCACAGTTCATCGTGATGTTTATTACCAGATTGACTATATTTGCTGGAAAAATGGATTAGGTATTCTCCAGAGTGAATTTGTTTACATTTTAAATGTTGGTACCCAGGATTAGAAACCTATCATTTCCTCCTCTCAGTTTACTACTTGTATTCATCACTATGAATCATGAATCTCAAATTTATTGCAAATCTAGAGATGAGCGTCAGGAAAAAAGTCTGAAGTAGATGTCAGTGATTTTATTGTTGTTTTAAAGAACACTATAAAGAAAAAAAAAGGCATGAATCTAATTTCAGGTCACACATCAGCCTATCCACCTGACACAGTTACCTACTGGTTGGTAAAGAGCCAAACAGTTGACCTGTAAATTCTCCCTCAGAGGTTTACACACAAAGAAGCATCCAGACCTCCAGTAAGCATGCAAAGGCTTAATGCCTCCCTTAATGCACACCACCAGAGCAAGGTCAGCAAGACTCCAGTTTCAGGTATATTTCCTCTCTTCCCACACAACCAGAAAGAGTCTCTGAAAATTAGATCATGAACTTCAGACACCTCTTGAAGCAGATTTGGGCTCTGCCTTTAACTTCAGAGGGGCCGCTCTTTAACCCGTGTCTTGCGGAAGTTTAGTTGTCAGTGTATTAGCCACAAATCTTTCAGCAGTTTCAATATCAACTTCAATAAGGAAGCACATTTGCCCCCCCCCCCAAGATTCCTATATGCTGCAGGAACTCAAAACTGGTATAAGGCTAACATTCAGGTGACGCTTGAAACATGAGCTTGCTTAATATGGCCACTTAAAACATCAATAAAGATATATTTTAAATGCCATCAATTTCTCTATAACTGTCAGCCCATTAGTGGCATATTCTGTGCACTGAAACACAGTTTAAGATGGGTTACACTTAGGCGGTAAGTGAATTAAATTAACTCTTGGCTAATGATTTCAGGATGTACGGACTAAAACAATTGGATAACTAACCACTGTATTTTGGGCAACTAGACCATGGCTGCACATGCAGTGCGAGCAGCACCTGGGACCCCGACCTGTCCATCGGCTGCTTCTGGCTTAGGCAACAGTTTACCTACTTGTTAGCTCCTAGCCTGTCACATCAGGTCATCCAGACCTGTGTATTTACTATTGCACGCGCCACTGAGACCAAGATCTACCTCAGCCTGGTATGCTGCCTGTCGCTTGGTCCTAGAGCTATTAAGGGTTTTGAAACCTTTGAGTAAGGATACTGTAGCTCAAACTCAAGACACACTGCCAGATAAAACATAGGGCACAAGACCAACCTTGGACCCAGGCTGAGTGATCTGCACAGCATCTCAGTAAAGTGAAGTTTCAACCACTGGTTGAAGTAAAGACTTCCAACTCTACCTTCACATAGAGATAGGTCTGTATTCCACCGTTACACAAAACCTTCTACACCGAGTGCATCTCATCTATGGAAGTGATTCCTGACTAGAAACAGGAAAGGAGATTAAGAAATAGGTCATTAGGAAAATAATGAAGAAAGCAAGCTACCCCAGTAGAACACTTAACAGAAACATATCTGAATTAATGCTGTGTGTGGATACAGTATATTTTCCAAGATCTCCCATATAGTTGCAAGTCAAATTTGCACTTTCAAACTGATATTCATTCAAGTCATTTTTTAAATAGCCAAGTTCGAATTTGAGCTGGAATACATACACAAGTGATAGGAGCAGGCTTTGAAAGAGCAGCACATATGAGCAGAACTACAACTAGCCGACTGGCTACAGACCTGCCTCACCACAGCAATTTTAGACCAATGGATTCTGCAAGGTGAAAAAAAAAACTTCTCACAGAATGAGAAAGTGTGAGAGAGACACACCGCACAGTAAATTTTCTCGCCAACATCATAGAATTGCCCCTTTTCCACAGGCATTCACTCAGAGCACAAATACATGTAGATGATGGACATGACCTATGCAATTCTCTCAATCCTGGCTTTATCCTAGCAAAGGAAGACAGGCATTGGTTCCCTTATACAAGGCAGCTATAAGAGAATTGGACTGTCCTTTAAAAATAAAGGATAAAGCTGCTTTTTTTTTTCCCCCCACTGGGGTGGAATAGGTGATTCTTTGACTCAGGGCTTCAAATGGCCTTTTTGACCCGTGGGCCTTTTTGAACCTGAATTTAAATGCTTTTTGAGGAAACAAAAGTGATTTTAGTAGACTTCTCACACTTCAGACTCTGCAGTCAAACCGTGATAACCTTCAGAGGAATTCATTGAAAGATGCAGATACTGCAATGGGAGTGACAAAAACGGGTAGGAATATTTTTTCCATGGTGCTATTGTCTGATTTTTCAATCACTAGCCATGGCTATTAGCCTTTCCTATTTATACATTCTTCACTTCTGAATATTTCCTGCAAGCAAAATTTATCAGACATCAGGTTCCTGTTTTCATAGGGCTGAACAAAACATTCAATGTTCAAATGCTATGATTAAAGCACTGTTTTTGCAATATTAAAAAAACCCAGCATGAGTAATTAAGCTTCTGATTCTACTGTGTCATTATCAAATACAAACACTGCAAATTCCTTACAATTTCCAAAGTAATGACAGTGGAACCTGAACTGCTATTAATAAAGTTTCCCAATCACCACACAGATCTAAGATACAAGTGGCATTGGATGCAAAAATCCATAAATAATGATAAAAAGCCACGGTTCCTGTACATCTCAGTTCTCTTACTGATATTCAGAAAAGCGTCAAGTGTACCAAATTTAATTCCTGGCTCTTTGTATGCACAGTAAAGATTTAGATAACAGATCTAGTTTAAATCAGCAATAAATGGGCACTCATCTGCAGCCTCTCTAAATCAAGCAATGAGATTCAGCCAGTTAGTGTTATAAATCTGAGACAGAAACTCCAAATAGCAGATAAACAGTTCATACTTACACAGTACAAGTGGAAGGCATAAAAGTTTTCTGTCTATGCAAATAGGAGATTTATTTTTTAAACTAAAAATAATGATTTGCAAATTATTTTTGCTCAAGTACAAGAGAAACTGGGTTTTGGGAAGAAGGATGGTCCACATTTAAAGGACTTAAGTATTGTCCTACTCAGCACTGCAAAATCCTTCATAGTCCATAATCTAGCTCTGAAATGGAGCCAGTGTCCAAGATCCTATACACAGAATAAGGAAGAATCAGGACTCACATTGCACTTCAGCTGAGATTTACATGCTTAATATACCTCCAGCATAAACCTCATGTGACTGTAGCAGCTGAGAAAACATTTATACAACCACCTGCATCTCAGAGTCAAAGCAAAGTGAAAGGCAGCGAGAATATCTTCAAAATCACCCAGTGCAATTTGCAAGAGTTCGTTTATTGGAGCCCCCAGTTTTCTGACAAGGGTAGCTAGGGTCTTCCTGGATTACTTCTTGCAGTTTAGGCTTCAAATAGCACAAGAGCATTCTAGAGTTCTAAGAGTTTGGGTTGGTTTTTTTTTTTAAGCTGGTCCCACTTGTATAAAGCTACTTATTGTGATTGGCTAAGTTTCACATACAGAATAATAATAAAAGTATCACTACCATAACATGAAAATAATACAGTTCTGAGTTGAAGGCATCTTGCCTCCCGAGAATGACAAGGAATTGAAACTACAGAAAAATTAACTAGTAGACTGCCTAAAGTTAGAAAATAGCCTTCTTCAGTAATTTTTAAAGTGTAGATGATGTAAGGGATGTATTTTAGGCTCTAACAGTGTGTCATGAAGATGATGTGTGTGGTATTTCCCTATTATACAGAGCTTGAAACTAATAAATCGCTGCTCCACGATCGAGACAAATACAAACATTGAAAAGCACCAGTCCAAAAGATTTGCAGCATGAGAACCTAGAAAGCCATTTCCAATTTTTCCCACTTAGGATGCAGAAAACAAAAAGCAAAACCAAAAAATTACAAAAATGTATTTGGATAAGACATTTCTATTTGTGTGCTTTACCCTATTCGCATCTAAAGAAGTCAACTTTGATGTCGTAGTGCTGCCATATTTCACCTTCAAAGTTATCAGTTTTAAATAGTGGGCTGTGACATTCTTATGTGCTAATTAGCAAGTGATTGAAGTCACAGAAGCTTAAGCTTATCATTTGTCAAGTATTTTTACTCCTAACTCAAGGAATGTAGGATTGAGGCTTGCCAACACTAACAGTTTGGTAAAGATTAAAGTAGCAGTGACATGGCATATGCTTGCACCTTAGTTTAACATCAGCTATAAGTCTGTTGCCTTCCAAGATTTGCAGAGTTGGGAGTTGTTAGGAATATGTTAATTGTAGTGTCCAATTCATTTAGCTTATGAATCTGAAGCAACTTACTTTTCTCTTTTCTGCCTTAGCAACATGAACATAGGATACATTAACAATAATAAGCTATGAGCAGGCATAGCTGTGCATAAACCAAAGAGAACAGCTTATCTACAAGTATTGTAGATACAGCCTCATAAATCAGTGGAAGCACTGCAAGAAACAAGACACTACAGTTTAGAGTTTTGTTTTGTTGAGGGTTTGGGTTTTTTTTTTGTTTGGGGTTTTTTTGTTTTATTTGCTTTTTAAGAAAGCTTAGCATCTTAAACATGTGAGGCAATTGAGGAATAAGAACTATTTTGATGCCTGCATTGACACGACGTCACGAGGCTGAAATCAAGCATTCCAAATGAGAAGACAATTGGGTTAGACTCAGAACAACAGCTAGTCAAAAAGTTACTTGATTAAAAAGTAAGATTATGTAGTAGGTGCAGTCTTAACTTCTCCCTGCTATATTTCTGTTGAGAGGTGTGTTAAGAGCTTGTTTGCATAGGTGCACTTTGCATTTCATTGCTTCTCATTTCATTATACACTGTGATTCTGCATTGCCAAAAAAGGCTTTTTATAGTTGAGGGGAGTTTTTTAATCCTCTGATTTAAAAGAAACATACAGAGAGCTCAGCTAGCTCTAGCACTAGCTCATGATTTATTTTACAAGCGGTTTCACACAGCTCTTTACTAAACAGACGTTCTTTGTGCTTTATTACAAGTTTGCTCCATTGAGTCATGCTCTCTGTGGGATGTTGCGTCTATATTTTATTCTACTCTAGCCATTAATTACCTTGTGGGCCTGTATCATGTCTCTCTCAGTCTCATTTATTATAACGGCGCCTGCTAGTGTTGCTCAAGTTAAGAGGCTGTCAGTATTTCCATTAGAAAACCCATCTCAGGGGTTTATAAGTCAGCTGTAAAACTTTACTCCTGGCTGATGGTTGGCATACATGGCCACAGCCAGAAGGGCTCTTTCTTTTCTTAACATTAAATTGAGCTAGAAAAAACCTCAATGTTTTAAAGTCATAGAATCAGACATGAGTTTTGACACCCTGTTTTTGAAACTCAAACAGCTTACTTTCTTTAAGCCAAGTTTTGCAAGCTGATTGCAGGCAGATTGCTGATAATGTAAGTCAGTGCTTGTGAATTTTTTTTTTAAAGGATTCAATCCATCCTTCCACCTTCTTTTCTATCATTGAACTTCCATCCTCAACACTTTGCCTCCAACTAACAGGTCTAGGGTCTGCTCCTCTGTAGCTGCTGCTGTCTGAAACAGCTTTGAGTATTCCTTCACATATCTGCCCTTCCATTTAAGTTCAACAAAAAAGATAAATTGCTCTCTTCTGCCTATATCTCTACAACCACCACGTTCACTTGCATTTATTAACTTTATGTCCCTGTTTTGAGCAGAACTGGGAGGAGGCAGCCCATGAGACTTCCATACACTAACACCTGATTTCTTCAGTTTAGAATCAAAATGGGCACCCCAACAGCTTTTTTGTAAGGGCTTTGGGGCAAGCTAATTTGACAGCCAGCGCCCTGAAAGCCCAAGCAGTCAAGGAGCTACCGCAAGCCTCAGAGAGCCAGCACTTACCAGTACCAGTGGTGGGGGACTCAGCTAAGCCAGGAACTTAGCACTGTAGCGTGCAGATGTCTAGAAAAACCTGTCTGAACTCCACCACAGCTTTACAGAAATCAGACATACAGAACAGATTGACTCTGACAACTCAGTAGGTCCCTGGATGACAAACACTCCAACATAAAATTTTAAGCCAGTTCTTCGTGTTTTAATCCAATAAATCAATGAAGGATTTTAGCATAAACTTTCAATGACAGGCACTATCCAAAAAAAAGACCGTACAAGCTAAGTTGTATGAGTATACCTTTGTACAAAAAGCACAAGGCTCAGAAACTGGAGATGTGTTTGAGCTCAGTGATCTCATCATGGGAAGACATCTTTACAGCATAAGAAGGGTACATATTCACAACTATATGCTATAGTAGTACAAAACAATTGGAAGACTTAGCATGGTCAGTGTCTTAACTAAATAATGTATGAAGATTTAGCCTAGGTCACTTCTTCCCAAATAGTTTGCTGAACTTATACCACAACCGGTTTTCACGTGTTACACAAAGGAGCTTATGGAAAATAAGCCTGAAGTATTTAGTATTGGCATGCTGATTATAAGGCAGTAACTATAACCTATTATTACCTCTGATAAATTTTAAACTCACATGTTTACCTTTGAGTGTGATTTGTACTTCTATTGAAAAAACCTTCAAGAAAGTCCCAATTTGACCAAAGCTGATAATTTCACTTAGAGTTTTAAAGAGACCACAACATCTTTGCATCTGCTTCAGACCTTAGACAAAGCACCAAGGAAGTAATCTCTATATTGTTGTTCTTTTTTAATCACCTAAACCAGCAGCAAGGAGATGCACCATATCCTTAAGAATACAGTGGCTGCACAAGGCTGTTAAAAATCACCGTATGTGGTTCAAACGCCCTCACACTGCCCTTTCCCTCAAAAGACAGTAGGGGGGATAAAGCAACCTATTAAAGCAATTATAGAAAGGAAACAAGTTACAGAAGACTATACAAAGTCTTGATTAATCTGCATTTTATGCACAGATTGATTAACTGCATAACAGTGGAGAATAAGCCAGCTAACAACCACAGAGAGAGAATTGAGAATTAAATTACTGCATTTATGAGCTAAAGGTAGGATGAAAGTGAACACTGCTTTAGCAAGGCAAGGAGTAAGTAATGAGACTGATAAAGACCTGAGCACTACTAAATCAGCTGAAAAAAAATCCAGTTAAATAGAATTGGTACCCCTACAAATCAACAGCCCTTGCCATTAAGCTTCATTTGTCTTAAATTCCCTAGGATGCATCCTGGGAATGCATCTTCTAAACAAACTTCTTGGGTAGATGCTAGGTTGCTTATTTCTATGCTCTCAGTTAAGTGAAGTGGCATAACTTCTGGGAGTTCGTTATCCTCATTCTTATATTTTAACTGGCCAGAATATTCTGCTACATTGTCATCTAAAGAGAATACAATTGCCAATCACTCCTCAGTTCTTTTATACTATTAGTAAGGAAGAACATCTATATGTTACATGGAGTGGAAGATGAGGTACAGAGACAAGAAATCAATCAATCTATAGAAAATCTACTTTATCCAGCTGAAAGAACATATTAGACCCAGGGAAAAGGAAAATATTGCTAGGAAAAAAGCGTCCTTCAAGTGCAAACCTAGAATTTTGTCTCAATATACAGTCACATTAGATTAGGAATTTAATCTTAAAGGGCTAGAGCTAGCCTAACTGAATCAAGCCTTTGTGACCCTGCCCTCTGTAAGCTTCCTTTCTAGATGCTTAAGAGCAGTATAGCTATCCACAGCCTCTCATTCAGAGAAAATTATTCTCTCTCCAGTTAAAATGTAGTGAGTTAAGACATTTTACATGACAATAAATCTGAGGGGGTTTGTAGCTGCGGAATCGGAACGGACTGTCACAAAACTGGCCATAGGTTTGAAAGGTAGATCTGGAAGTTCTTGGTCCTCTCTTGTTCCAGGATTTGGATTTGTTTTTTAATTGCTGTTCTTGTGGGTAGCTTGGGGATTGCCTTAGAGCATGCATACTTAAGTAACTGAAAAGATCCTACCTTCCTGGGTAAGAAGCTGTATTGACTCAAGTACCAGGCTAGCAGGCAGCTAGTTGTGGCACTTGCTCCAAGCCTAAATACATCATCATACACAGGAAATGAACACTCCTTAAGGATTTTTAATAAGCAAGACATCATACAAAAGTAAATAAAAAACAAGGGGGGTTGTTTTTCTTTTCCTCCTCCAAGATACAAATTTAAGAACATCATGCCTGTAACTAAAATACAGGTAATAAATACTCCTGGCTTTGTAGCACTTGGCTTCATTGGCTCTAGCTGCTCTGGACATTTCTTGGACTTAAACCCCAAGAATAGGAATGAATGTGTGAACCTCAGCTCAATATTGAATGCAAAACAAATATTCACCTTATGAAATCTCCTTACGCTTGTAGGCCTAACATTTTGGCATCATCAAATTAATTTTGCGTCCCAGAATTTTGAAGGGAACAACCTTGTATACAGCTGGAGTTGATGTTTTCTTTAATAAGCTTGTTGGCATTTTTCTGTTCCAGGACTACCCAAACAACATTTTTGTTTCATGAACAATTTGAGTACTTCCAAATGTGATCTTGTCCCAGTGAAAGCGAGATCTTTCAGATTTTCTAAAAAGAAAAATCAGTTGTATGTGAAGGGAGAATATATTCAGAGTAGACTGCTCCAAATCGAGACAGGAAGAGGAGTGAAAACTTGCTCATCCATTTCCTCAGTGACTCTTCCCAGAGCTGAGAAACCCAAAGAAAGTTTTGACTGAAAATTATAAATATTCTGGTTTTGATGAGTTGGCCACTGGCAAACTCCCACAGGAGACACTGGCAAAAGATCCCCAAGCTGTTCTAACAGATCTTAGACACATAATACCTGGATAGCCTAATATTGGAGTTCATGTCTTAAGAGTTAATACTCCAACTGTCATAGGTGTGTTGGACCCCTGCAATTCACATCAAAATGTAGTTTTGTTTTTCATAAGGATTTCAGGGTTTTGGCTGTGCTAACCTTTCAAAATGAGCCTGGTTATGTAGATTAACAATCCATTCTCTCTGCATGTGTTTGAATTCAAAGAAAAATAAATCTTTACATAAGAACAATATAGGACAAGAGTGCAACCTTTGATCGATTTTACATTTCTACTCCCAGCTCTTTCTTACTGGGATGAATAGTGTTTACTTATTTTTCTCTGCAAAGTTTACACTGGCATTAAAGATTCACTTCAAACAAGAAGTGGTAGCTCTTATTTAAGATCCATGTTCATATACAGTCCACAGCAAGCTTACTGCCCATAAATCAAACTTATATTTCTCCATAACTCCTCTCAAGCTATTCTGCTCTCTTTTCTAATCCAAAGAGGAACTGTCAGTCATGTTTATGGGTCAATTTTCAGTTTATTACTTTGGTTGACTAACAGGCTTGCTTGCTAGATCTGACCTATACTTGCCATTGTAAAATAATTAGAAGTGATGCCTCAAAGTATTTACTGCTGTGGGCTTATTAAAATTAAGTTTTACTCAGAAAAATAACCAACATGCCTGGCTGAAGATAACAAAGCCTTCAGTGAGGAGACAAGACTTCCCCAGCTACAGATAGCTATGGGCTATAGTCAGCCTTCTACAATTCATGTCCATTATTAAGCAATAAAAATAGAGTATGCAAAAATTACATATTGATACAGTTGTCTGTGCTCCCCCTTATGAAATTCAGGAGGCAAATTGACAAGTGATGTGAAGCTCCGATGTGCCAATATTCAGGATTACTTGTACTGGCCAGTGCTAGGATAACACACAAGTCAAACCATTGCCAGAAAAATGCTGCATTATCAACGTGCCTTTATTTTACGCACGTCACTTCACTCTCCAAGTAACTACAGAAAAGGTGGTAGCATGCTGTTCTTCGTGGTAGTGAAACCTGTGAGGAAGTCTGTGAAACTCATTGAGTTTATGTCTCCTAAATAAACTCACTGTGTGATAGAAAAATAAGAGATCAAAAATGGAGAACGCATCTTGGAGGTTTTGAAAAAATGGTCTTAAATGGAAGATGTTATGACACTTCTTTGAAAAGCCTGAGATAGTGAAAGAGACCTCAAACATGGGATTGCTTATCAGCAACATATTTTATTAAAGAACATATTAAGCATAACAGAAGCCTGCTTGTTTAGTTTTGTAACCATTTTAAAAAGTGACAGAGTTTAGAAGGTGAAAAGCTCTTGAACCCACAAACCTCAAAAACTTCAATAAGAAAAGCACATTTATAGGAAGAAAAATATTTGTGTGCCTGAAGCTTGCTTTTTTTTTTAAAAAACTGTTATAGAGGATTTATAAAACACTAGAAGTTGGCTCTAGAGATAGATTTATCCAGGACACATTAGATGGAGTTTCTGAGGTGTTTTTAACCTGGTTAGCAATGATTACAGAGCCATCCTTTGCATTGCTTTGTGATTTCACTGAGGTGTATCATTTGGAAACACAACTGCCATCTCTGAAGCACTCTTTAGCAGGGATAGTGACAAATATGTACCTAAGCCACTATTTGGCTGTTGCTAATAGGTGAATGGGGAGTTTGCAGGGCTGAAAGGCAAATAAAGGTAGAATAAAAAGCCTGAACTTCTGCCATAGAAAAGAGAAATTGATCCATTCGGAGGTGATAGGGGACCCAAGGATGCTTAAAAAAATTCAGGGCTATTTTTCTTCCAACCTAATAGCAGGCCCATGGCTTTTGACTCAAAGGGTTTGACTCCAAATTTCTTCCTTTTAGACCTTTCATTTCACATGTATGTGATACAAGTGATAGCCAGGTGCTGCCACTGGTCACAGCAAGCTGTGAAGACAGCCTTTTAATGTGGCACTAAGATATTGTCCACGGGGAAGAGAACTCCCTCGGCTCAGTCTCATTTTGTAATCCTGCAAAGATACACTCAGTTTAAAATCCGGGAGTAATTTGCAGTCCTCTGCAAATGGTCCTAAATTCTTCACCTTTCCATTTCAGGCACAGGAACTAGATGGGTAACAGCCTTTACTGCCTATTCCTAGTCAATAAAAAATTAAGTTTGCTCTTGCCACATCCAGTAAACCTGTTACATTTAAATGTATTTAGACATAGCCACCAAGTATGTTTGTAAATAATTAGTACCACATGTGTATCGCACCACAGAGGAAAGTGCTGAAGTTGCTTCAGCAGTTAGCTTTAATGCCTCTTCTGATACAAATAGGAAAAAAAATTGTGTCTTAATAGGCTGATACCAAAGGTTAGGCTTCTACAGACCTTAGGTACACTGCCTGCCCAGGGGACAAGCTTGGAGCAACGAGAGCACTGTGTACATGAAGAGCTCTGGACTGGACTGTCGGGGTCCAGCAGGTCTAGCAGCTCTGCCGCAGCACTAGGGCTGGTGGCAACCACAGAGGTACTCATGGCAGAAAGCATGGAAGCTGGAAGGAGCTGGAAGGCAAGAAAAGAGGCAGCTCTCTCTATTCACAAGTGAGGTTGTTTATACCAAACCCTGCTGACCCTGAAATACAGATGTACCCAAGTCTCATCCCACCACCTTGCTATTCTTGAGGATGGGAGTAGCTTAGGGGGCACAATAGTGTCAAACAGCTAATTCTTCAAAGTTTAGAGATCTATTCCACAGAGAACATTCAAATATCTTTTTGTTGACTCATTTAATTCTTTTTGCCAATACTAGAGAGCATGGGAAAGCATAGTCCTGCAGTGGATAATATCTGCAGGGTTCAGTCCCACACACAAACTATTTTTTGGGAGTACATGGATTGAAGTGTGAAGCATTCAACTGCTGAAATATGAGATTTCATTAAGTAACTGCGTGAACAAATTCTTCTCTTAAAGATTTGCAGAAAGTGAACTAAAATGGTAGAATAGTCGAATTAACTTCTCTAGAAATTCACCACAAGATTCACTTGTATCACATACATGTGAAATGAAAGGTCTAAAATTAAGAAATTTTGAGTCAAACCCTTTGAGCCAAAAGCTATGGGTCTGCTATTAGATTGGAAGAAAAATAGCCCTGAATTTTAAGCATCTTTGGGTCCCCTGTCACCCCAGGGGTGTACGTTACTCAAATGATGTACAGGAAATAAAAACATGATAAAAAATTTTTTTTCCTGAGTTTCATACACTGATAAAATGCACTGGAAGGATTAATTCATTCTTTGTTGTTTTCAAAGCTACTCCACTGTAATAAATATGTAAATGCTGACTTTAATTAATGAATTACAGTTCAAACTGCAGACAAGCTGTTGCTTTTTAGGTATTGTACTGATTGAATTCTCCATGTTTTTTTTGTTTTAAGTGCACCATTATCCTCCAGCAAAATGTTTGATTTATGATACAGTTACAGTGGAAGTTTTAAGTTTTATCCCCAGATGTCTCATAAAAAAATAAAGACAAAGCAAGCATCTAACTAGCAATGACACCAAATGTCAACATCCTAGCAGTTTATACAAGAAATGTACTGTCACATGGGTAGTGTTGCAGAGGACCAGGGTAAAACAAAATAGATGGGTCATCCACAGGGGGGAAAAAAGGCCACTTAGGGATGATTATGTAATACATTTTTGGTGGAACCTTAGTCATTCACACATGGCTTTTTTTCCCCCCACCAAAATCAACATGTCTTTTCCCCACTTCGATTTGACCTTGTTCACTAGTGTATAGCCTTCCTGATAAGCAGTTCTAAGTCAACAATACAAGTTTCATTATTACCTGCATTTTTCAACCAGACAAGATTAATGCACAGCCCAGATCTATGCTTGAGACCCTTGTAAACTATAATGATCCTTCTGTACATGGAGGGGCTTGGAGGTGAAGCAGTATGATTCAGGGTGTCAGAATTTACATAGTTAATTTAGCACTAGCGTGAGCCTGAACTTACAGAATGTCATATCAGAGCTGACAGGCACATGTTATTTTAACCTTACAGGTAATAGCATAGTACTTAAAGATGCTTGATAATTATTGAGTGGCCAAGAAGCTTTGCCTGGTTGCTCAAAGGCCTAGCTGGTTATGATGCCCCACCTAGTTACAGGTAAACAGAAGCCTGTTGTGCATGCGTAAGCAATCCTAGCAGATAAGATGCATATAACAACTGCAAAACCCTCTGCACAAAATAACAAGTATTACGTTTCAGCCCAGCTGCTGTACACACACTATCACACACCATGCTAGTCATATCAGAGATGTCACAGCCCATACGCACAATGAAAATGAGCTGTTCTCAACTCTGTGTGGTGTTTTCATATTTATAGATTAGCATAGAGAAACCTGCATAGTCACTACTATAATTCTTGAGGGGACACTACGCATCTCTATAGAGCAGTCTTGTTAATGTTCAGGAAGATGTTATTTAAACATTGAAGAGCAAATCTATTAGATTGCCTGCTGATTTTACAGCAGAAAAATATCTAGATGCTCTCTAAAGGGTAAGTTTAGACTTTTTTTTAATAAAATCTTTTTATTTGCATGGAAATACATAAAAATTTATCTTCAAATGGATCTGACAGATACTCTTTACAGATATTGATGTGAGGAAAAAAGCAGCAGACACATAATATGGAAAGCTGATCGAAGAAAAAATAATCACAACCTAACAGTGTCCTGTAAAACTGAATAAGTGAAACCTTGCTAAATCTTTATTTTTGAGGCAAGAGGAAAAACACACCAGTGTTATAGTAATGTCATAAAATTCTGTATTGACATTTCCAGAACAAGTGTCTCAATATTCCCCCCAAAGTATTTTTCTAATCATCTACTGCTGTAGAAATAAGTCAACATTAAAATGAAATAATTCCTAGTCCAGAATTGCTTTTCCAGTGGATTTGATTTGGAGAACTTGGAACTCTGAGCTTATTTTAAAAGAAAAGCGAGTGTGGCATCCTTTGCAAGACACTCTAATCACAGCCAAATTTAGATGATAAAGCTTAGTAACAGCCAAAAAGCAAACTGGCAGAAAAAGTCCCATTAAATTGCTCAGGACAGTTGCTCTGGTGCAGATCCCTGCCTGACAGAGGATGCTAACTGGAAGTCCCCATCCCAGCACTCTGCTCACAAGAGACTGATGAGGATTCACCACCTTTGCGAAGCACGGGCGATGCCCTCCCAGCAGATCTGCAAAGCTCGGGTGCCTATTTGCTCTCCACATATACTCTAACACTTGAACTCTGTGTCCTTAATTAGACCTTTCCCAATCTTCTGACTATTGCAAACTTCTCAGCAGAGTGCTAATCACTGCACACCAACCTAAAGGGCCAGGCAGGAGAGGGAGCTCAGTGCTCTGCTGGTCTAGCAGAGGAGAAGCAGCTCATGGCATCAGTCGCAGCCCCAAACAGCAAGTGGCACTAGAAAAAGTGACATTAGATGCAGGGTGGCATCTGAAGGGGGAAGAGCCCTTACATGCCAAAGCTCTGGGTGAGCAAGCACTGTAAAGCTGCTTTTCTTTCCCTGTGGAAAGGGATGAAGTTCACCCTTGCCATTGCTATTTCTCCAAAGGCAAAACTCCACAGAACAGAGGCTGACTAAACCTCCCAAATTCACTCTGTGGTTACGGGCAAGCTTTTTGGACTGGATTAAGAGTCTGAACACATGGCTGTGATCAGAGGCTGTGCAGAGGGAGTATCTGTGCCTCGGGCAGCCCAGTGTACTCCAGGTGAACAAAGAGCAGAGCAGCTTCTGTCTCCATGCTTCAAATGGTGCAAAATATGTCCCCACTAATGCTACTCGTTCTGGTCCTGGGGCTAATGGCAGAGACTGCTGTTTCTACTTTTTCTGATCTTGGGAGAAGCTTGCGCCACTGAGGGCTCTAAGCCTCATGCTTAAATTATGCAGAGACTGAGATTGTACTTAAATAATGCAGCAATAGGTGCAGATGTTAAGTAGCAGTGATTGGTCTGCTGTGACCAGAAAACCTATATTTCATCCGAGTGCAAACACTCAGTTTTATCAGTAATTCAGCTTAGTTAGTCGCTTCCCTTCCCACTTCAAGATAACTTTTTTTTAAAAAAGAATTATTACAATTCATAACAGAAGTGTTGTCCTTTTACCCAGCTTTGAGCTGAGGTGCCCACCTACCAGAATAAATCAGGAGTTAACTGGGTCCATTGGAAAGAGTGGGTCAAAAGCAAATCTCTGCCTGCTTGCATTACTGCTATGTAAAAATGCACTATAGTTAGGTTTCTATATACACAGTTGCCAAAAAGGGGGTCATTATACCTGCTCCTCCCAAGAAGCCTTGGTACTATTCACTAGTTAATTGTCCAGTTATGCTTTCCCAAAAATAAAATGGTGGTTATAACAAGTATTTATCTTCAGTCCTTGACTGCTTGACAAGGATTATTCAGTGCTTAGAAATGCAAGTTGAAGTGAATTAGCAGTTGAACACCTTTAATTATTATTTTTAATGTTGAAATGTCTGTCTTAAGAGTCCCAGGCTTTTTCAGAAGAGCCAGATGCTGTTTCTTTACACTGCCTGAGACTTGCAGTGAATAACTTGAGGGGGCAAGAGTGAAGGAACAAGAACTGCCCACACAGCAGGGGGGGATGAGCAATTTAATTTCTACTTGCAGACACAAGCTTCTGTCTCCTCTGCTGAATACCAGCTTCCACTGTAGAGAGGCAGTGAGCCACATCTATTCTTCAAGGACTTGTTTTGTGGTGGGCAGATGCAGGCTTTAACTTTAAAGAGGGAGAAGGTAATAAATATTTAAAAACACCCACAGGTAGCGTGTGAATAGTAGTTAATGTCTGTTCAAGCTACAGAGGATGCTTCAGAGAGAGAAGACCATAGGCAGTATGCCCTTCACCACTTGCACAACTTCAAACACAAGATGTTTCACTTATCTCCCTGCAGTTACATCTGCCAATATAATTTGTCTGTTTAGAATAGAGAAATGGCCCATCATCAATGCCTCATTAAGTATTAAGAGCTGAAACGTCTGTCATGAACCATTTGAAATGCAATTTCTCCTACTCTGGCAATAAGATTTAGATCTACAAATTTGGTGTCTTAACATGTTAAAGATTCCCCTCCTAATAATACACAGGAACACACCCAAACTAAGCCAAGCCAAAGCCTTTGACATATTCCAAGTGGCATGCCCTTTCAAGTTTACCTTATACCCCCATCTATATTCCATGTAACTGAGATGATAGAGAGTTAAACTTGAGTGAAAATGAGTGGGAAAGCATTGCATCAAGTGCTTTTCAGAATCATTTGGTTTTTTTTTTTAGAAGCAAGAGAAATGGTTTATATTTATAATGCCTAGAAACTTAAGACTGAAATGGCTGAGATTCAGATCTCATCTTGTGACTCTGGGAATTGATGCCTGACAATTGACAGTCTGCCAAGCCCAGGTAAGCACCTAATACAATTTATCTCAGTTGGATTTGGTCACTTAAATATTTTGGGAATCTGAGTTAGAGATGAGGCTTAAAACTGCCCTTGCTGAAGAGAGCAGGTAAGGCAAGAAATATTGCAAACTTTCCTTAAAATGTCACCAAGTTCTCAGAGCTAAATGAATCTCTGAAATGGAAGGGAAGGGGGACACAGACAAGTTACACTGAGGGAAGTTGTAATGCTTTCAGCAGCTACTACAGCACAGTCACAACTGGTAGCTTACAGTCCTGCCATACAGCCCACAGGTCTGCTTGCCTAATGCTCAGGGCCCAAACTCAAGACAACAGAAGCTAGGTGGAAACTTGTTAGTGGACTTAAGACCTCTGACTTTTGTAAACTTGCCTGTCAGGCAACGTGTACAATTTTGGTTTGGGACAGCCTTTCAACCATTGCTGATGAGTTTTATATACACAGTGGACTTCCTCAGGACTGTTTAGAGAGCGGAGGAATTTATATGCATGATTTGACCCCAGTAACTCCATGGAATAGAAATATTTCTTTCCAGAGAGACTGAAGTGTGTATATATCCTAATACAAAGCTTGGTAAAAAGGAGTCAGCTGACTATGTTGGCTATGTATGACCTTGCTTCTAGATATTACAAAGCACAAAGAACAGAGATTAAAACAGAGTCCACAATGCCAGGCGTTCACATGAAGAGAATGAAAGAAGCAATTCTGATACAAGAAGCTCCGATATGGCACGTGCATAAAAGACCAGCTGATAAGGGACATGCACTTCCTCATCAGGAGGGACCGCAGGCACGCTGCAGGTTCCCATGCGTCCCTCAGGATGGATCTCCACCCGCTCCTACGGCTATGCTTTCTCCTTCATAAGATCCCAATATGCACTCGAACCCCCAGCTCCTCTTTCACCCACTTGGCATGAAGTCTACCAGTCCCAAACCAAATAAGCAAAACGCTTACAGGAGGAAAGCGGAAGACGCCTTCTCCTCCTGCAAAGCAGCCTGGTCTCAGCCTGCAGAACAAGATCATTAAAACCAGAAAGCCAAAAGCGTCCAACCTGGATCCCCGAATCCCTAACCAAGACAGCCATTGCACAGAGCCCACCCACCACACGTTTGGGCAGCACTCTGTGGAAGGAATTGGTTCAAGCTGTTATTGCGAAGAACCAAAAAAATATCTTGCCTATTCCTCCACTAGGAGCACCTGGCTATATCCAAAAGTCTTTGCCTGTGTTCACAAGGCCCTAGATGTTTCAGAATTAAACACAAGCAATCTAAGACTTTGCTGTTTAAGTGATGCAAAATATGGCACAGATTATGAGCCAGTGAAAACCTCTCAGTTATTTAATCATAGATCAATCTTTTTTGCAGCCTAATAATAAAACATTTCCACAGTCCTTACAAAGTATAACATGAAACGCTATTCTGGTTTTGATTCATACATATTGAAAACCTCTTTCAAAACATTGCTATTTTGCCTGTGGACTGCAAGAGTCTCTGTTTTCCAGTGAAGCATATTAAGACAAGACTGAGGGCTACTCTGGAACCAGTTTTTTCCCAAAATATGCCAATGCACATACCTAGTGGGTATAGTCCTTTGCTTGGAATAAAGTAACTTCTGAATTGTAGCATATATACTAAAAAAAGCAGGAAGATGAAAATTAGGTGACTGACTGCTTTATTCTTCCAAGTCATCACAAGAGAAAAGGAAACTATTCAATGGGTAAGTTTGTCCGTGGGTGTCTAAGGTTATTATATCATCTGGTTTTGGTTAGAATCTCAAACCTATACCATCCTGTCATTGTGATGACTATGTCCCGTAGCACAGAAAGATGACTATGGATGTCAGAAGACAGTGTGCTATCAGCATATATGCATCATAGGCATCATGTAGTTCTGAGCATTGTAGAACAGAAGTGAACACAATATTTTCCAAAACTTCATTTCTTTCTAGTGTGTTGGAGATTACAGGAGAGAAATAAGACAACAGTTAAAATGTTTGCCACCTGCATTTTAACATTTTGCTGTGAAATGATAATGTGACATTTTTCTGAAATTTCAAACTGTGCACAATAGTTTGCTAGAATTATGTGGGAAAATACCTCCAAGGCTTTTTTCCCGGATTATTGTATTTCCTTTATTACAACAAATACGTTTATCTTAATTTTCAGAGCACTGATTGTGAGAAAAGAAAGTAGGGAGGGAGACAAGAGAAGAAAAAGCAAGTTTGAGTTCCCTGCTGTCACCAAATGCAGAAAACTTCACATGTTTTTAATCTAATGACAACTTGCAGTGTAATTGTTGCTTCCACACTGACTACTCACCAAGATAACAGTAAGTGATGTTGACACAAGATAACAAGCCATGGCACAAAGCATCTAACACACACAGAAAGACAACCCTGGAAAGGGTGTAATAATGATAGTTCATCTTCATTCTGAGACACCAGAGTTATTTGTAGATGGATCTCCATCCTTTCACCAAGCCACTCTGACTTTTCTACTTCATTTTCATTCCCTTCCCTTTGATCTTTCACTTACTCTGAACAAAACAAAATGCGGACTAAAAGGCTCCATCAGGAGCCGAATACATTGTAAACTTTAGACCTGCCAATGTTAGCTCAGACGATTGCTGTAAATGGAGGGCTGCACAGCATCAGAGCTCTGCGGGGATCCCACGCGCAGTACGTTAGGTCAGGACACCTACCTCTCCACAGGTGCAATCAGCACCCATAGCACACTTCTCTACCTCAGTATGACAAGAGCAAGGACAAGGACTCCTTTGGTGAACCCAAGCACTCGCAGGGGCTGTGGGCATCTGTTTGTTGTTATTCTACTATTGATACTAATGACAACAGCATAAGGATGTTTGTTCTTTAAAATAAAAATGTGGAAATGAGACGCAAGAGCCCAAGTTCAGGTCTTCAAAGGCACCTAACCATATAACTCCTAATGAAGCCTCTGTGAGGCGGGACACCTGATTTTGAGGAACTGGACCAATAAGGCTTTCATCTGAAGTCAGAGTCTAAGTCCCTAAGTGACGACTCAGCTATGCTGACACCTTAAGACTTTTACCAAAAAGAGATACTATTTACAAAAACACCCCAAACACACAACAAAATAAATTTGAAAATTTCACAAGAACTAGGGTATTTTCTTAATCTATTTTTCTCTTGATATCAGAGGAAAAACCACACACTAAGATTCTGAAATACTGCACTTCTAATAGCATTTGTTATCCCAAAGTGTAGGGAAAAAACCTAGCATATGCTTATTCATGAACATCACTGCTGGTTTTGCACAACACAGCAATACAAAATTAAGAGGAGAATTTTGGTTGTAGAATGTTTTTCTCCAAATGTAAGTGGTCCAGTCTTCAGAGTCTAGAGCTACATAATCCTCTAAAGCCGAAAGATAGTAATGACTTCAACCAATAACATTTATTTTGCCTTTTGCCTGAAGTTGCATATCCCCCAGAGCAAAAAAAAAATCCCTATGGCTGAAGTAGACTTGTTCAGTACTGTAAATCAGGGACTTCCAACCAACCTAGCAACATTTTTTCCTCTATCCTCTACACTGTCTTTGAAGTCTCCCACCCAAGTACAGATCTAGGCAAGCTATGATTACAATAGCTTGTGAAATCTGTCAGATCACAGAAAAAGGTGGGAAGGAAGGCTGCAGATTTTCCTGACATGAAGCAACTGAGGGCATTGAAGGACGTTTCTGGGGTTCCCAAGAACTCCCACAAGGACAAAGAGAACCTGTATGGGGACTGTGGCTCCCTATCTCCTGACAGTTAGGTAAATCTAATAGAAAATACAAACCTGATCAAAAAGAAGCACCCCACACCCCAAAAGCAAACCCAGCTCTAATTACATGCTTGCAGTAGAAGTTAGCTGCACTCAAGTGCCAGCCAAAGAACTGAAAAGTCAGATTAAGATGAAGATGCAAGGTTTCACCACTACACTGTGATTTAGTATACCAAAATATAATTAAATGATTTAGACAAACACCAAGTCCAATTTGTACTTCTTTCTCAGCAGATTAGAGGAATTGCACTCAACGCAGCTTGTTAAGCAGTAAGTAACATTTTAAAAAAGGCATTTAACAATCTGTTCCTTATACAACTCCTTTCCAGCCAAATTGCACCTATAAAGTTATAACAGAACTGCTTTGGAATCAAACATAAGTTGCATATTTTTATTACACACGAGGTGGTTAGTGTATTACAATTCAATTAGCACATATACACATAGTTTTCTTTTACTGCACTTTATGAGCACTCCAGCAAAACCTTTTTATACTTTTACAGTATGAATAACATTTAAGTCTGATATGTCCAATGTCAGGGAGTTGACACACACAGAATAATGAGTTTTGCTTATCTTCTTTGCATTGTCCTGTTCACCTAACCTTCCTACAGGTTTCTGAATGTCCATTTAAGTTTGCTTAAAGTTTCAAGAGCAATTTTTCTACCATGACAAGTTAGTGATTTCCAAAGCAGTTACTCGCCCAGTTCCATATACCATGGGCTTTACAACAGTATCATCCACCAGCTGAACGCACAAGGTCCCAGTGACCAAACACAAAGAGGCACAAGGTACCACAGCGAGCCCTTCCACTCCGGCATTACAGTTGGCCTGCAAAGAGCAGTGATGACCAGAGAAGGAGGGCTTAGAGCAGCTCTGCTCTTCAGTCCATGGTCAAGCATTTTCATTAGGGCTCCTGTGAAATGTCTACCTTCAGACCAAAACCTTGCTCAAAGCAGTTCATTCTCTTTTTAAGTGGAAGGTACTTACCCAGGGAGAAAAGACCCCAGTGCTTCCCACAACAAATAGTTCTTACAGTCAGTCCCTCATCAATGCATAAAATGCTGAGGCAACCTGTGCCTGGGGTTTTCGTTTACCCACAGGCAGCACTGAGGTGCACATTTGCATCACTTTGTGCTCAGTTATTAACACTAAATATTGCTGGCTCTTTTTCTTTCATAAAGGGTCACTGGTACCAGTGTAGTGTAGAGTGTCATTTTACCTCACGAATAATCAAAAATCTGTTCTGCCCTTCTACAGGCAAACCACATTAAGGATAAAAAAGTCCTTCTCCCATGTGTGTTTTCAAAAAAGTTTGGGGTAAACTTCCCACTGGATCCTGCATTCCAGTGGGAAACAAATTTTATTTGTGTTTATGTGGACATGTATTTGGCTTGCCCATGTCAGGTGAGTGTTTGGAGAAGAACCGTGGAATAGATTAGACTATTAAAAGCAAAGTGATCTTTGCATTATTGAAGCTTGTTGTCATGCACGTATTATCCTGCATAAATTATGAATTGCCATTTCTGAAGCATCAGGTCACTGTTCTCATGTGCTCCCACATTAACTTGCAAGATTATCCTGAACGATCTGAAGACATCAGACATGCTCTCCCCCATGGCCTTGTCCTTCCCTGTCACTCAGTATGTCACAGCACAGCTGTTTTCAAAAGTTAGGTAGAAAGAACACATGGATGTGTGGGCAGAAGCACAGGTACTGTCTTCCTGGAGAAGTATAATATATGCTGAATTTCTTGCTTTTGTGACAGAAAATGGTCTTTCAGAGTGGGTGCCAGCAACATCTTTTTCCCAAAATCAAAAGGCTCAAAGTATTATGAAAATATATGAGTAAGAATGAAATACTAGTCCTTTTCCCTGAAACTTAAGATACACTCTGAAGCGAAGAAAGCTTTTCTACTCTTAAGATGCATTTGTAAAAGGCTTAGGGAATTACAGAGTATTCAGGATCACAAAATAGCTGTATTAGTTCCCTTCATCTAGTGAAGTCATTATTCAGCCTCCCTCGGCATCAGAATACCAAGCCTGACAGGTGCTCCAGGCAGGGAGCTATCTAGGGGTTGAACACAGAAATGTATATTCAACTTTAAGTGAATTTAGTCTGGGTCAAGTTTAGTTTCCTGAGGTTGTTGGAGGCGAAAGAACTTAATAAATGTACTTGAGAAAATGAATGGGATGTGAGGAAAAGTCTGGGTTACTTTTGCTAAACTGCTTTTTCCTCTAACTGAAAGATAATTTGTACTTTTTCAATCTTTTGACTTGCCAGTTTAGATACAATTGTTCTAATATTAATTCGTCATAATTAGCAACACTCATCCTATTGGAGCGTCCGTTGAATTACAAGTAACAGGAGTCAGTGTATTATTCATCTTGCTATTAACAAGAAAGATTAAAATGGTTACAGCAGAAGTCTGAGAGCCAGAATTTCACTGTTCCACTCTCAGTTCTGTGACAACTCATTACAGAAACTCACATGGGTCATAATTTCCACCTCCTCCCCTCCTTTTTTAAACTGTTCAGAGAAAGAGGATACAACACTAAGCCGAGATATTTCTGTGCAATTTGGGGCCGCTCTGAGTTTCACATCCATAAAATGGTAAACATGGTAAATATCATACATATCATTAGATATTTCGTTAGGGTAGTAACCAGTGATGTGCATATAATAAGTGAATTTCTAAGTAGGCAGTATTATGAGATTGCAATTCATACATTTTATAATAAAATTACTAATCTAGCTTTCTGTAGTTAGTAGATAGTCAGCGTCTTCTGGGCTAGCCTACTGTGCATGGTAGAAAGTTAGAATTTGGAGAGAGCTCCCTAGGAGCATACTTTACATTTTCATCTGTGCTGACACTGTTACCGATGAGGATTAAATTCAGAGAAAGAGCAGCAAAAGGAAAGATGCAATGAGTTCGTTAAAATCTAGCTGGACATTTAAAAGATTGACAGAAAGCCTATCAATCTGTTTGACATTTACAAATGCCACTGGGCAATATTTTTCCAAAGTTATTATTTTACTTCAGAAATAGTTTAAGATTCATGTGTATACTATAATTAACATTAATTAGTTAATGTTTGTCATCCATATCTTAAGGTTTATGACTAAAACTACATATTTGATTTCTTAGCTGAAAATAGAAGCTAGGCTGTACGAGATAAGGGTGTGCAAAGATAATAATTTGCCAAAAGCCAATGAAAAACTAAAGGAGACAAACACATCACACAAAAAAGGGGGTAGAGAAAAAGAACCAGTTCCTTCTCTCTGGAAAAAAACAGAGGGCTTTGTCAGGGAGCCAGTCTTTGTGCCCAAGAAGCAAATAGAAGTCCTTCATTCTCAGGCAGATGCTTCCCTAGGACTGGATACATGGGAGACCTCTCCAACAAAACTTCTCCACTGGGACTCCCATTTCAGGTTCCCTTTCCCTTACACCTCAGTATCTGAGGCAGGGAAAAATGAAAGTCTGGTAAGAGATAAGAAAACAGAGGACTCTGTTCCCTGATCTGGCAGTGTGCGTCCTTGCTAATAACGTCAGGATGATTCATTTCTTGCTCACTGAATAGCAGGGGTGGGTTTTTCGGTACTCCATTATTCAGCAGCACTGCTTTAAACTGTTCCACCTGTATGAAGCTTCCCCAGTTTCACCACCTACAGGTCTGAGAATAGGTATTACACACAAAAATAGTCAGAGATAATCATACATTTCTCTTGATTCAGAAAACAAGGACGTTGCTGTGGAATATGTCAGTGGCCTCTTGTTCTGCTGTTTGCCCTACAATAGCAGCCTTCACACCCATATGAAAAAGCCCTCAAACGAGAGCTGAGAGAAATAGAACTTAAAGAAATGCAACCAGATGTCTCAGTAGTGTCATCACTCCCTGTTCCTACGCAATGTTGTAAGTTATCTGGACGTTGAGCACATACTCAAGAACATCCCTACACATCTTAACATTTAAATACATACTTAAACACTACAAAGGACCTTCAACTGAAGTTTGACGGTAATACAGATGACAATTGAGTGCTTTTAAGATGAAATGACATTTATCATTACACTATTAATCAGAATTATCATAATTCACACCTATAAACCTTAAACTAGCATCTTCCAAACACTCCCATTTTTGATCCTCCAAAAGATCCCTATCTTGATCCTCCAAGAGATTAAAAAAGGCAAAGGTCACATACAGATTAATTAACACTGTTGTCTGAAAGTCTATATTAAGCCCAAGATAAGGGCAGTTCAACAGAATGCAACTACTTAAGTGAGCACCAGTTTTGTTCTAAATCAATACTCAAATATTTCCTGCAGTCTTAGCCATTAATTGCTTCACAGTAGAACAACCAACATTTTAACTGCCTGTAGGCTGGTGGTAAACCCGTTTCCTTAGTTTGTAATTGTTACTCTTCCTGGCACCCTCAGACTTCTTCCTTGCTCCTGTCCAAACACATCCAAAGAATGAAGGGATGATATGATAATATACACACAGAGGTAGAAAATGCATCTTTGATCACAAAAAAAGATACTGGGGTAAATAATAGCAAGAGCAGCAGCATCTGAGAAAGTGATGCCTTTGATAAAAGCATGTCTCTAATGGTTTTTATTCTTTATCTGCAAAAGCATCTCAATCTTTTTTCCAAATTTAGGAAGAAAGTTATCCAGTTTTCATAACCAGAAGATTTTTTTTTTAGAATATTTAAGCTTCTTTTTATATATAGTTTGTAATTGAACTAGGATGATACCAGTAACATCAACCTCAAAATATTAAAATGAGGGACTAACAAACATCTATCATCAGCCAGAAAGTAAATATTTTGTATCCAAAGTTTCCAATGCCCAAATCAGGAAAGAAATTGCTTGTTGGCATATTATTCCTGCAACTCACAGCACAGCAGAAGTCAATACACAACGCTGGACTTTACTCACATCATATGAAAAGCATTAAAACATCTGCTCTGCCTAAAATGAAAGGACTCATTTTTCATTTAGAAACTTCATGCCTTCCCTATGTCATAACATCACCTCTACAAACCTCTGCCATGACTTCATTTCTGCAGAAAACTCACATGGATGCTTTAATTCCCTCTTTCCCAGAGTGGTGAAATACCCTCCTTTGTTCCTTTCTCTATTCCAGCGTGCTGCTCAGGCTTCAGAAACACATCGGCTAAAGGACTACACCGGTTCCCGCTTTCAAACAGCTCCCACTTTCAGACAGCTCCATTGCCCCCTCATTTGTTGCGATTAGTTCGATCGCAGGTTGTAAAGCCTGGATAGACTTGTTTGCAAGGACATCAGCTTCTGTACTTAATCCCTTACCTACCTCACCCCCATCCCTCTCTGAAAATCTGCATTCATGGCCTTCTGCAGCCCTTATCAAGAATAGCCTTTCCACAACTCTTCACTTGACTTAATTACATCAATAAAAGAGTTGCAAACTACCTTTAAGAAAACCCACACACTACTGCTGTTTCTTCTCTTATATAGTCCATAAAATGTAGCAGGAGATAGATTATTAGAACGAATGGCGTGATTCTGCATTACAAGAGGTAACTAACCCTGATAATACAGAGTACAGTATTCTGTTTAAATTGTTTTTATTAAAAGCAGTGATAAACAGTAAAACTAATTAATGCAACAAATTAGGGACCTTAATCTGATGCTCAAGACCAGGACTTCAACAGGTAAACTGTGACTGATATTCTCAGAGTCTCAATGAAGACTGAGACCTCTGAAAACACAGCTTATCCTATTTTATCAATTAAAAATAGACTACAATTTATCACACTGTGTTGCAAGTGCAAGCTGCAGCACATGTGAAATTCTTATGTCTTCAAGCACTCCTAATTAGGACTTCGTAAGGTTTCCCCGCGGCTGACATTCTTAAAAATGAAATAAAAGTTCGACATATCTACAAAATATTCTTCCATTAGTAACCACCAAGTAATTTCTGCACAAACTTCTAATGAGAAGTCACCAAGACTGATCTCAGAGGGATGAGCTAACATAACTATTTTTCCAGACCAACCTAACTTAATTTGCTTAAACAATTTTTATGCTGTTACCCACTCCCGCCCTGTGCCCCGCCCCAGCCTCAATCACATCCAAGATGAGAAAGGAAAATTTCAGATCAAAACACACTTGTTGGGAAAACAGAATGTTTTCAGTAACTGAAGAAAGTAGAATTCAAATTTAAAGTGGAACCTCAGACTTTCTCACGCTTTCCAAGACCATAAGCAAGCATTCTTTTAACCACCTGCTCTATAAAATACAGATAACTCTTCATAACTCTTACCTTCAGGCAGCTTTAAAAATACTTAGAACAGAAATTTTATAGAATGATTTAAGCCATTTCAGAGAATGGAAAAATTGTTTTTAAATTACCATTATAAGCACATCGCGCCATTTAAAATAAAAATGACAGGATGATATATAATGAAAGATAAGAATAATACCTAGCATAAAGTGCACACAAGTTGCTTTAGAAGTAGTTAGAAGTAAGTATTTTACAAAGGTGCTTTACCTTTTCATTTTTAAGGTTATTTTCCAATTATTGTGTGTGAGGAAATATACACAATTTAAAGTCATTTTCATGTACAGGGTGTAAAAGAAGAATAGTTATAGTAAATCTGGGAAGAGGCTTCTGTATAAAGCAATTACAAAAGAGAAAGGATAATACCTGGTGTGCTTAAAGAAAAAACAGTAGTTTTAACAGAACTTCATAGTTGCTAAGTGAATGCATCGTTGTGTAAAATTTAACTGGACAGACATTGAGACTAGAGCTCTCCGAATCCAAAAGTAGGTACAGCTTGGGCAGCAAAAGCTTCCCATCAGCACAATTCACGCTCCTTCTTGGGAAAGCACAGACAGTGTGCCACACAGGCAGATCTCTTCAGGCCAGAACGGAGGGGCAGACGCTTCTTTTCTCTGGAAGATTATGGATAAAATGCTTACAGAAATACTTCAGGTTCAAATGGGTTAGAAGTTTGTTTCCAATAATATTCGGGTAATTCCAAATAAAGTTAATTTCCCTCAAAGATTCTCATAACCCATTAAAAAGGATTCTCAATAAGCTGTTAGCATCAAAACCACATTTATAAATATCTCCTCCAAAACAAATGTGCTATTTGTTTTGACAATTGCTTAAACAAACAAACAACAGTAAATTGTTATGTAGATACCTGGCTATCCTACTGAAGTATTAAGAAGAGAAAGATCAAGTCACTGTATTCCAGTGAACTTAAAGGAATACTTCTGACACAGTAAAGCAACAGTCTAATTGTACTGAAGGAAAATTTAAACGCTGGGGGGTTTGCTTGTTTTGGTTTTTATACATGAAACAAAATAAACTAAAAATCCTGAAAATAGAGAAAAATGTTTTTGTTATTTCAGTCTAAACAGGCATCTTAATTTTCACTGTCAAAACGTCCTTTCAATGTGAATTGCCACAGAAGGCTTTATTTCGGTACTTTCCACGTTTGTGGGACAGCAGTGCCTCGCAGGAGCTGTGTGGTCTGGAAGCCCTGCTTTTTGAAGTGAGCTAGGCTTTTTGCTTGCACCACATCTCCCACAAAACATTTTCTACTTCACAGCCCCCCCAAAGTAACAGTTTTGCTCCAAGGCCATAGTTGCAAGAAAGGGTACAGCTTAGATGAGAGGGACCTCTTATTATGTCCCAGCGTTAATACACACCCTATCTGGACATCACAGAGTATAGTTTAACTCTGTTTTGCAGACCTATCTTCCTGGACAAAAAAAGTTCATTCGAAGTGAAAATTGCCAAGCAAATTTATTCTTACTGCAGACACACTTTTGTTGGCTGAAAAGATATTCGTCATGGTGTCACCTGTACTATACTTATGCGCTTCTCCCTCAGGATAAATATGCCTGCAGGTTGGACATCATTGCCACGTTGTAAAGAATCTCTTCTATTTAAGAGTTATACAAGTGAAAACTTTTCATCATAAAATAATTTTACTTGTGTTTAAGACTAGAAGAAAAATATTCTGGTGTGAATTGTATGCATCACATGGTTAGGCCCAAGTATTGCCCAGAAGGCAATCTAGGTAACTATAAATAATATACAAGCTAGGGCAAAAAGATTTCTTGATAATCACTGTCCTGGTCCCATTGCCTTTCTCTGGCCCTCCACAGGGAGACAAATTAAAATTCCTCTTGGTATAAAGCTTATTGGGTATCTGTTGGTGTCATGTTAGCTCCTTCTAGTCTTTCAGATCCCCTGTGATAACTTTAGAGATGAGCTTCCTCCACCCTTTGCTACCCCTTCCAGCAAGCTGACCACATGAAATAAAATATTTATGCTTCCTCAGAATTTGGCTCATCGTTTCAGTCCTTGTCACCTACTGTTTGTAAAGCATATCCATCCCACCTTCCAGCATGCCTGATTCTGTTCGGTGATGGTGCTTAATGGTTTGTCTGTCTGTATTGGTTAGCTACACACTGGATCTTTAGACAACAGGCTCATATTGGCAGTAGGATGTATATATTATCATCACATGTAACGCAATGTCTTTTATTGCCAGGACAGAAAGGTGATTTTTCCCAAGAGATTCTCCAGCTCAACACAGCTGCCCAGCCCACCTGACTCTGGTCTGCAGCAAGAGTGTGACAGCAATGTTACTTCAGTTCTCTTCGTGTTTGTCTCATGGGTGTCATTGCCCTCTGACACTCTCCCTCTGATCAAGGGCCTGGTTTAATAGCATTTTACAGCTGGTGTTCATAGATAAAGGAGTACCAGGATGAAGAAAAATCAGATCCCAGTGGCAGGTGTCTAATGAAAAATCTCAAAGTCGGTAAAATATTTTTGCAATACATTTCACCAAGTTAGAACAAAGGGACAATAAAAAGAGTTAGGACAGATTTGCCATCAACACCAAGATAAGAAGAACAGGGCCTAAAATCTTTCTATTAAGAAACTAGAGTTCAGGGTTTAAAAATCAGCAAGGCTTACACATACTGTAGTGATTTCCATCTAAATAGCCACTGGACCAATTACCACTTTAACTTCAAAAGGACCAATTATCACTTCAACTTCAAAAGCCACAGTGTATTCCTGCAACGTGCATCTGTGCAACATGCTAGTCATCGAGATAAACTCATTAGGGAGAAACAACTCCAGTAGTTTTCTGGGTGGTCCCACGAGGGACAGCAGTCACACCGCGTTAATACAGAGTATGTCCATGAAGCACAAGCAAC
The DNA here is from genome assembly GCF_034638445.1 of Ciconia boyciana. Lineage (NCBI taxonomy): Eukaryota > Metazoa > Chordata > Aves > Ciconiiformes > Ciconiidae > Ciconia > Ciconia boyciana. The sequence continues at coordinate 72,093,448 of NC_132938.1, read as the reverse complement.
ACCATGCACAAGACTTGATCTAAAAAGGCCAGGCAACTCTTAGAGGTCAACATTCCGGCTGTCTTTGCATTGACAGGTCTTAAAAGCCCCTCAGACAAGACAATTCTGCCTCATGCTGAATACCATAAACCTCAAAGCCTGCCACCCATAATCAGCTTTGACTCTGGACACTGTAGAATAAGTTGACTAGATCAAATGAAGGTCATATTCACGTCCCAACTTCACACAAGTTAATAGAAATAGATAAATGCTCAGTTACACAATATATTAAAGCACTTGAAATCAGTGAGGTTACCCACTTTAAAATCCTGCCCAAGCTTAATACAAAGTCCAGCCTTAAGGCATCACCAGCAGCTACATTGCTAAACGGTAGCAAGTAAGGGCTTTTCAGCTGTAATCACTCTGGGCACCAGTGGCTACATTTTACATGGCCCCAGTTTGACACCTTACCTGGTGAGCTTCCAAGAACTTGGGAACTCTCTCCCTAAATTTTTTTCCTTAAAAGAGCAAATGTTACTACAAACCTAATAAACAACCCAGTGATCTTCCACTCCCCCTCCCACTTGCAACACTGGTGAAATCTATCCCGTAACGCTACTCACCTCTCCCCATCATCTTGCCACATAGCCTGGAAATGAGACTCCACAGCTCTCTGATGTTATTCCCACTGTCTGGAACAGGGACACACCACCTAAGTAGACAGGCTTCCTCTGAAGCTTTATGAACTCCTTCATTTACATCCACAGCCAGAAACCATCAGCCCAGTTTACTGATCATTTCACCTAGCCAATTAAAAAGCAGAGAACATGTACCCTTTTAATTACTTAAAGCTGTACAGGTGCACCAGGCCAGTGGACTTAGTCCTCACTTCAGCCATGGATGAGAGGATAATTACCCTATAGCTGATCGGCAGAGTCCATCACTGCTGCTAGAGAGCACATAGGAATCATTCATTTAGTTTAATTATGCTAGGAATCTTACTACTGATGGAAAGCTTTTAATGAAACTTAAAAAAAAAAAAAAGAAAAAGAGAGATTTCAGTGTCCTATCTGAACTTCTCAAGTCAGCTGTGTTCCTGCTTTTCAAATAGCAAAGTTCAACCAAAGTGTTAAAACACAAAATCACTAATTCCAGTCCTCTGTCACTGTTCATCCTCACACCTCCATAAAGTTCTGATCAAAAACTTACAGGAAACCAGTGTTTAGCCTGCAGCTTGTCCCGGGAAGGTACATACAGAGGAACTGACCTCCTAGACTGTTGTCATTACCCCTTACAGCTCACAAGTTTCAGAACATATTAGCTCCTTCTGGAGTGACAGACAAGCTCTGTCAGGCTGTTGAGACCTTGATGTTGCCCACAAATACCCCAGGTTCTGGCTGTCAGTGGTTATTTGTTAGAGCTGGCAGTCATCCTGCAGTTGTTTGGATGGGATACTCTGGTTGGATGCTCTTCTAAGTAACCTTTCACTGGTACATTCACAATTACTCCTTAAGAAGAACAGTGGCATCTGCTCCTCACAGGAAGAAAGGGTAGGCTGGGCAACGCTGTAAATGCTTATCTTTTTTTTCTTCACCAATTGCTAAACCAAATTGTTTTAAAAGTCAATTTAAAGATAACGGGAACAAGAATAACTCTTAAAATTGTAGGCACACCATCAGTTTGGAAATTCCACCTTTTCTCTATTCTTTCTTTCATTGCTTTAAAGTTCATTGATTTCACAGTTACATGGAGAGCCAAACTAGGACACATATTCCTAATGGAAACATTTTACCTGTTCTTGGAACTTATGCTACCTAATGTAACTAAAACTGAGAAAAAAAAAAAAGAAAAGGAAAAAAAAGTGCAGTTCCCTCCCCTCCCCGTGTATATATTTCACGGTTTTAAAATGTTTGTACCATGTCCTTCAAGCTTCAACTTTTCCACTAGTATGGATTTCTTATATAGTTAAATTTCAGGTTACTTATATGAGGATAGTTAAGTTGGTAAGTCGTTGGTAAGTAAGTGTCTTGCTTTTGACTTGTGAATGCAACAGTTTCAAGACTTCTTTTATTTTTGGAGCATTGATAAGCCATTGATTGCATTCTCTTCACCTAAGCTGGGAAAATCCATCTTTATTTTGTAGACACAGTCAAGGGAAAGAAGACCTTTCTCTTTCCCAAATAATTTGTTTAACGATAAGAAGTAATCTCAAAATCATTTTGGACCTTTTTTTTTCCCATGGAAAATCTGTTGAGGATGTTATGATGTTATTTCTTTTAGATGTCCTATTTGTTCCATTCTGGATGGAAGCCACCTATTCACCAGGACAGCGCTTAGGATCCAGCAGGCATTGAACTTTGTTTACCCGCAAAAGTAGGAGAATAAATTATATATAAATAAATCTAGACTATATGGTGACACAAAGCACTCAGTATGGATTAGTTAAGAGCAAATATGTCCAAATAAATGTTGAAGTAAATTTTTGCTTGTGAAGAAGCTGCAGACAGCAAATAATAAATGTATCTGGTAGGCTGAAAATAAATAAATTTGAGTGGAAGATAATGGGAAGGAAGGTTTCCTACAGGCAGCCTGAGGAATGTTAGTGTCAATAAATAGTAGCATATTTCCATGCTGTAACGTCTATTAATACTCCCCCAGGAAGTTAGGCATGATAAATTAACATTCCCCTTTTCTAGAAACCTCTGAGAGGAATCGGTAAAACTCAGATCATCTGAATCCAGTGTCCTTTTTTACACAGTTCCTGTTTGAATTCACATAAAAACAGTACCTGAGTCTGGACTTTTACTAAATGTGTTAATACTTTCTGTAGGTGATTAGATCACATGAAAGGATAATAGCTGAGAAAAATAAATGTCTATAAAAGAACATAAAAAGAGACTAAAATGATGTTGTTCTATGGCAAAAAGGAACCAACCAAACCAAAACACAATAAATACAATAAATAAAATAAAAAACAGCCCAAAG